>NC_143040.1:39262374-39575499 GCF_057628025.1 Oncorhynchus mykiss
GTGTACTTAAGGTCATTGTCCTGTTGGAAGGTGAACCTTCGCCCTAGTCTGAGGTCCTGAGCGCTCTGGAACAGGTTCTCATCAAGGATCTCTCTGTACTTTGCTCCGTTCATCAATCCCTCGATCTTGACTAGTCTCACAGTCCCTGCTGTTGAAAAATATCCCCACAGCCTGATGCTGCCTCCACCATGCTTCATCGTAGGGATGGTATTGGCCAGGTGATGAGTGGTGCCTGCTTTTCTCCAGACTTGACGTTTGGCATTCAGGCCAAAGAGTTCAATCTTGGTTTCATCAGACCAGAGAATCTTGTTTCTCATGGTCTGAGAGTAATTTAGGTGCCTTTGGGCAAACTCCAAGTGGGCTGTCATGTGCCTTTTACTGGTAGAGTCTGGCCACTCTACCATAAAGGACTGATTGATGGAGGCCACTGTGTTCTTGGCGACCTTCAATGCTGAAGCTTCAATTTTTTTGTACCCTTCCCCAGATCTGTACCTCAGGGGTCTGAATACTTATGTAAATAAGGTATTTCTGTTTTTGCAAAATTGTAAAAAAAAACTACTGTTTTTCTTTGTCATTATGGGGTATTGTGTGTAGATTTTTGATTGTATTTAACTAGGCAAGTCAGTTAAGAACAAATTCTTATTTACAGTAATGGCCTACCCCTGCCAAACCCTAAATGACACTGGGCCAATTGGGCTCTGCCCCATGGGACTCCCAAATCATGGCTGGTTGTGATGCAGCCTGGAATTGAACCTGGGTATGTAGTTACGCCTCTATCACTGAGATGCAGTGCCTTAGACCGATGTGCTACTCGGGAGACTCAATATTGATGAGTAAAACATTTTATTTAATTCATTTTAGGCTGTAACGTAACACAATTTGGAAAAAGTGAAGGGATCTCAATGATGTATTTCTGAAACCTTTCAATACTTTTTCTGGTACATGTTTTCTAAGACCCCCTTTCCAGAAATTAAAACCTTAACTTATGCCTAAATGTTAATTTAAGATGGAAAATGTATCTATGCCTTCATTTCCCAAAGATATAGACTCTTAAGCTTTCATTTGATACTCATTTTGATATACTGCTATGAACTTCACATGTTTGTGCTCATGTGCCCTTTTCAAAGGAAATGCCCCTTGACATCTTTTGAGTGACCATGTCCACTAACCCAGGTGTCACATCAGTGGAAATCTATTTGACTACACTTACAGTACTAACTATATTATTCATTCTAATCAGACAGGTTTTCACATGGACGATACATTGGAGATAATATAAGACAAGTACTGGAAACAAAAATCAGTGAAACCAGGCCTGCTATTCATAGCTGACTTGGAAAAGGCTTTTGATAAAGTATGACTGGAGTTTATATATTAATGCCTGGAACATTTCCATTTTGGAGAATCTCTTATAAAATGGGTTAGAGTTATAACCCTAGGTGTAAAATAGTAAATAATGTCTACTTCTCAGAAAGTATGAGACTGTCAAGAGGAGTAAAACAAGGTTGTCCACTATCGGCATGTCTATTTATTATGGCCATCGAAATGTTATCTATTAAAATCAGATCCTACAATAAAATCAAGGGATTAGAAATCCAGAGCGTAAAAACAAAGGTGTCATTGTTCGCTGATGATTCATGTTTTCTTTTAAATCCACATTTTGGATCCCTCCACAGCCTCATAGAGGATCTACAGTGCCTTGCAAAAGTATTCATCCTCCTTAGCATTTTTCCTATTTTGTTGCCTTGCAACCTGTAAATTAAATAGATTTTATTTGGATTTCATGTATTGGACATACACAAAATAGTCAAAATTGGTGAAGTGAATTTAAAAAAATAACTTGTTTAGAAAAATTCCTAAAAAATTAAAAATCGAAAAGAGATGCGTGCATATGTATTCACCCCCTTTACTACGAAGCCCCTAAATGAGACCTGGTGCAACCAATTACCTTCAGAAGTTTAAGTTTAATAAAGTCCACCTGTGTGCTATCTATGTGTCACAAGATCTCAGTATATATACACCTGTTTTGAAAGGCCCCAGAGAATGCAACACTACTAAGGGGCACCACCAAGCAAGCAGTACCATGAAGACCAAGGAGCTCCCCAAACAGGTCAGGGACAGAGTTGTGGAGAAGTACAGATCAGGGTTGGGTTATAAAAAAATGTCCGAAACATTGAACATCCCACGGAGCACCATTAAATCCATTATTAAAAAATGAAAAGAATATGGCACCACAACAAACCTGCCAAGAGAGGTCTGCCCACCGAAACTCATGGACCAGGCAAGGAGGGCATTAATCAGAGAGGCAACAAAGAGACCAAATATAACCCTGAAGGATCTGCAAAGCTCCTGTAGTGGAAATGTCCTGTATTTACCAAATCATGAGACCAAACCACCACACAAGTCAGAGTTATCATAAAGTCCATCTTTAATTATTATGAGCTCCATCACAACCCTGTGACTCTCAGATCAATTCCGTGTCTATAAATGAATTCTCTGAGAGTCCTTACACATTGCACCTGAGATCCTTTATAGCAAAGACACACATAGCCAGACAGCATTGGCTATAAATTATCGTTCAGCTTTGTCTCCTAAACTATGTTCTTATCTCGCTCTTGGTACCACTCAGGACCATAAAACAAAACCTCATCAACAGGCATATATCAAATACACCCCTCCTGGACAAGATCACAGAGACACAGTGACTGGCACACAGATATTGTGGAGCCAAGAGATAATTGGTTCCCCCTCAATCATCCCTTCACATGTTTTAAAAGATATGTTTACATATGAAGACAAGCTTGACCTCTCCCCTCTCTGCGGCCCAAGTAACTGACCCCATGACAGAGAAAGGATAACTGCAAATGGCCACCACTATAGTACAACAAGATACATTCTAAATGAGAAGTAACTCACAAGCATATAATGAAAATTAAACATCGTATCTATGTTACCCAACTATTCTGATTAATCCCCAACACTCCACAGAGGTTATTGGAGTATCTGTCCATAGGACCACTTTAAGCAGTACACTTCACAGAGCTGGGCATTAAGGAAGAGTGACCAGAAAAAAATAAGCAAACACGTTTGGTGTTCGCCAAAAGGCATGTGGGAGACTCCCCAAACATATGGAAGAAGGTACTCTAGTCAGATGAGACTAAAATTGAACTTTTTGGCCATCAAGGACAATGCTGTCTGGTGCAAATCCAACACCTCTCATCACCCTGAGAATAGTTAATCACGTTCAAGTTTTCTGTTTTTTTGTCTTATTTCTTGTTTATTTCACAACAAAAAAAAATACTTTGCGTCTTCAAAGTTGTAGGCATGTTGTGTAAATCAAATGATACTAATCCCCAAACAATCAATTTTAATTCTAGGTTGTAAGGCAACAAAGTAGGAAAAATGCCAAGGGGGGTGAATACTTTCGCAAGCCACTGTGGATACCTTTTCTAACCTTTGTGGATTACAACCAAATTATGATAGGTGTACTATATTACGTATTGGATCACAAAAAATTACAACTTTTACGTTCCCTTGTGGTTTACCAATATACATATCCTGAAATAAATAAATGATCTCACTCCAAAAAATGTTTATAGAAAGATCTTGCTACCATGGAAAGGAAAATACCTGTCTATTTTTGGAAAAATCAGCCTGATTAACTCTTTAGTCATATCCCAGTTGACCTATTTTCTTATGGTCTTGCCTACACCAAGTGAACAGTCATTTTAATTATATAAGAATTTTTTTTTTTCTTAGGATGGCAAGCCCAACATAATTAAACAGGCTTATTTACAGTATGTCACACATGCAGCTAACAAAAATATATGGAAATGTCTGCTCTTCCCAAAATTACAACCAACTATTTGCAGCATTACCGCAGTAGGAATCACACACGCGGAGATCATCCATTCACCAACTCTGCGTCTCACAACGATACTGCAGTTGGAACCAAAAATCTCAAATTTGGACTCATCAGACCAAAGGACAGATTTCGACCAGTCTAATGTCCATTGCTCGTGTTTCTTGGACCAAGCAAGTCTCTTCTTCTTATTGGTGTTCTTTAGTAGTGGTTTCTTTGCAGCAATTCAACCATGAAGGCCTGATTCACGCAGTCTCCTCTGAACAGTTGATGTTGAGATGTGTCTGTTACTTGAACTCTGTGTAGTGCAGTTAATTGCCGATTTCTGAGGCTGGTACCAGTTCATTAGAGTTAATGAACTTATCCTCTGCAGCAGAGAGAACTCTGGGTCTTACTTTTTGTGGCAGTCCTCATGAGAGCCAGTTTCATCATAGCGCTGGATGGTTTTTGTGACTGCACAAAGTTCAAGAAGTTTTCCGCATTGACTGACCTTCATGTCTTAAAGTAATGATGGACTGTCATTTCTCAATGCTTATTTGAGCTGTTCTTGCCATAGTATGGACTTGGTATTTTACCAAATAGGGCTATCTTCTGTATACCACCTCTACCTTGTCACAACAACTAATTGGCTCAAATGCATTAAGACGGGAAGAAATTCCACAAATTAACAAGGCATACCTGTTAATTGAAATGCATTCCAGTTGACTACCTCATGAAGCTGGTTGAGAGAATGCCAAGAGTGTGCAAAGCTGTCATGAAGGCAAAGGGTGGTTGCTTTGAAGAGTCTCAAATATAAAATATGGAGCAATGGACATTAGACCGGTGGAAATCTGTCCTTTGGTCTGATGAGTCCAAATTTGAGATTTTTGGGTCCAACCACCATCTTTATGAGATGCAGAGTAGGTGAACGGAGAATTTCTGCATGTGTAAGGGCTATTTGACCAAGAAGGAGAGTGATGGAGTGCTGCATCAGATGACCTGGCCTCCACAATCACTCAACCTCAACCCAGTTGAAGCTGGTTGAGAGAATACCAAGAGTGTGCAAAGCTGTCATCAAGGCCAAAGGGTGGCTACTTTGAAGAATCTAAAATATATTTGATTTGTTTAACACTTTTTTTTGTTACTACATCATTCCATATGTGTTATTTCATAGTTTTGATGTCTTCACATTTATTCTACAACATAGACAATGGTAAAAATAAAGAAATACCCTTGAATGAGTAGATGTTCAAACTTTGACTTGTACTGTATATACAGTGCCTTGCGAAAGTATTCGGCCCCCTTGAACTTTGCGACCTTTTGCCACATTTCAGGCTTCAAACAAAAATATATAAAACTGTATTTTTTTGTGAAGAATCAACAACAAGTGGGACACAATCATGAAGTGGAACGACATTTATTGGATATTTCAAACCTTTTTAACAAATCAAAAACTGAAAAATTGGGCGTGCAAAATTATTCAGCCCCTTTACTTTCAGTGCAGCAAACTCTCTCCAGAAGTTCAGTGAGGATCTCTGAATGATCCAATGTTGACCTAAATGACTAATGATGATAAATACAATCCACTTGTGTGTAATCAAGTCTCCGTATAAATGCACCTGCACTGTGATAGTCTCAGAGGTCCGTCAAAAGCGCAGAGAGCATCATGAAGAACAAGGAACACACCAGGCAGGTCCGAGATACTGTTGTGAAGAAGTTTAAAGCCGGATTTGGATACAAAAAGATTTCCCAAGCTTTAAACATCCCAAGGAGCACTGTGCAAGCGATAAGATTGAAATGGAAGGAGTATCAGACCACTGCAAATCTACCAAGACCTGGCCATCCCTCTAAACTTTCAGCTCATACAAGGAGAAGACTGATCAGAGATGCAGCCAAGAGGCCCATGATCACTCTGGATGAACTGCAGAGATCTACAGCAGAGGTGGGAGACTCTGTCCATAGGACAACAATCAGTCGTATATTGCACAAATCTGGCCTTTATGGAAGAGTGGCAAGAAGAAAGCCATTTCTTAAAGATATCCATAAAAGGTGTCGTTTAAAGTTTGCCACAAGCCACCTGGGAGACACACCAAACATGTGGAAGAAGGTGCTCTGGTCAGATGAAACCAAAATTGAACTTTTTGGCAACAATGCAAAACGTTATGTTTGGCGTAAAAGCAACACAGCTGAACACACCATCCCCACTGTCAAACATGGTGGTGGCAGCATCATGGTTTGGGCCTGCTTTTCTTCAGCAGGGACAGGAAAGATGGTTAAAATTGATGGGAAGATGGATGGAGCCAAATACAGGACCATTCTGGAAGAAAACCTGATGGAGTCTGCAAAAGACCTGAGACTGGGACGGAGATTTGTCTTCCAACAAGACAATGATCCAAAACATAAAGCAAAATCTACAATGGAATGGTTCAAAAATAAACATATCCAGGTGTTAGAATGGCCAAGTCAAAGTCCAGACCTGAATCCAATCGAGAATCTGTGGAAAGAACTGAAAACTGCTGTTCACAAATGCTCTCCATCCAACCTCACTGAGCTCGAGCTGTTTTGCAAGGAGGAATGGGAAAACATTTCAGTCTCTCGATGTGCAAAACTGATAGAGACATACCCCAAGCGACTTACAGCTGTAATCGCAGCAAAAGGTGGCGCTACAAAGTATTAACTTAAGGGGCTGAATAATTTTGCACGCCCAATTTTTCAGTTTTTGATTTGTTAAAAAAGTTTGAAATATCCAATAAATGTCGTTCCACTTCATGATTGTGTCCCACTTGTTGTTGATTCTTCACAAAAAAATACAGTTTTATATCTTTATGTTTGAAACCTGAAATGTGGCAAAAGGTTGCAAAGTTCAAGGGGGCCGAATACTTTCGCAAGGCACTGTATATATATCCCCCATATATTATTTTGAAAATATATATACAGTATAGATATATATATATATATATATATATATATATATATATATATATATATATATATATATATATATATATATATATATATATATATACATATATATATATCTATACATATATATATATATATATATATATATATATCTATACTGTATATATATTTTCTAAATAATATATGGGGGATTGGAAGTAATGCAGACGATTACATAAATGGAAGCTACGATCTATCTGCAATATCAAAGCTGAAAAAAAAAACACTATTTTGGGGCTCTCTAAGGAGGCAGTCTTCTGGTGTCTTCTTCCTCTCTCTGCTTTGATGTTGTCTCCATCTGCCTCATTCCCATATGTGAGTTAGACTTGCAATAGCTTTAATTGTTAGCTAGTTAGGAAAGCTTATCTCACAACACCCAGGAGATTGTTGGCTTATTTGGATGAGTGCTGTTGATGATTAGGAGTGCATTACAGACTTTAGCGCTGTACGTATTTATGGCTAAGCTCTCAATGTCAAGTGTCTGAGCTAGCCATGACAATTGGTAGCTTTGAATAATTTCAAAATGACAGCATGTATACAGTACAATGGTGAAAGGTCAGGGAATATTGTAGATGAATGACTATTGTATAATATTATAAATATGTATGAATATTGTGTAATATTGTTTAATTTAGGGAGTTTTCACAGGTTGTCTCTAACATTCTTTGGTTAAGGGGCAGCCATGATTATGTTTGCTATACAAACAAAAAGAGGAAATGGCCCAATTGGCCCAAAACACAATTTAGACCTCTCTGTTTCCTTAACACCTAAAAGTGTCCTTGATGTTCTCTGTCAATAGCAGTCAAAAATCTAACCTCAATTGTTTCAAGTCAGCTGCCTTTTGTCAAGTGCCATTAGGCCATAATTATGTCAATTTTACATTAGACCTATCATCATGATATATGACATATGTGTTGCTATGACCCTTGGTGGTTCTATCTTGTATGGCTCCCTGGAGGAACCCCCCCCCCCCCCCCCCCCCTTCAGCGCAAATAAATAATCATAACATTTAAAACTATATGAGTATAAAAATGTATACAAAAATAAGACTCATAAATATCAAAAAGAAGTAACAAAGACAAATAGAAACAAATTTGTGTTGATTTGGCCATCTAGCATCAATACATTATACCCATCACCCAACACTGTCAACCAAGAGTCAAGACTAAACCAATTCACCTTGGTGCTGTGCAGACTGGTTTTATATTATTATTAACGATATCACACTAACCAGAAAAAAATGCAACAACATGTCTATGAAACTATATTTTCGCAGTATTGTGAATGAATTGTGGTTTATTTGGTAGCATTTCGTAGTGTGACTGATTTTACTAATTGTATTAGTACTGTACAAAGTTAGAGGTGCGCTATTTGATAGATTCCCCCGCTCCCCCTACCTCGGGCTTCCAGTGGGGAGACCTGAGGTCAACCTACCCCCATTCCCCTTCCCATCTCGTACTTCTGAGTGGGAAACCTTCCCAGGCAGTAGCCTGCCTAGCTCACAAACTAGAATCAGGGCGCCCACTCCGACAAGGTTAATTGACCCACAGTCCCACACAGTGACATGATATCATTGATGTGAAGTGCAAATGAGCGATAGAAAACCGATCTCGCAAATGTAACCTTTACGATTTTTTCTGTGCGGGTGCCCCGAGCCGCCCCTGGCAAAATGCTGCCCCGGGCGGCTGCCCGTCTCGCCTATACCTAAATCCCCCACTTGCCACGACAATACATGGTAACAAGTCGATAAATGTTGCAGCATTTGTTGTATAAATGTTGTAGCACAGTTGACACAAGGCGTGGTCCCACACAGACCACGGAAGTGCAAAACAGAATGCTTTTGTCAACACTTTACAAATTATTTTATTAACTGTCCATTTCTGCAATTGTTGTTTTTCTCTCAAAGGTTGTTTGTGAAAGGTTGTTTGTGGAAAACCCCTCATATGAAAACCATTCACAACATCTCATCTTTACCTAAATTACTGAAATTACTGGCATAATGAAAACTCTGTGGGGGAAATTGAATTGAAGTGATGACAGCAAGATTTGTATTGAAGGATCTGAACAATAACGGATCTGTGTTTTTCAGAAACAGTTATATTGTGTGTGTGTGTGTGTGTGTGTGTGTGTGTGTGTGTGTGTGTGTGTGTGTGTGTGTGTGTGTGTGTGTGTGTGTGTGTGTGTGTGTACAACATCAGAGCTGACAGCTCGGCAAGCAGGTGTGTGTGAGCACGGTTGCACTTGTTTGCGTATGTTGTATGCATGTGCTCGTTCATGTGTGCGCATGTGCATGTGTTTCACATTATCTGTGTTTTACTGCTGTTAACCTGAAGATGAGTAACACACTTCGATCAATCCTCTCTAATGTGTCATCCTCATCTCTGCTACATGTCATAAATGGACTAATGCAGCCATACCACTGAGCAATGGAGCACTACCACATGCTTGGGCAGCACATACTAAACCTGTCTCTTTGGATATGCTCTGAGCGGTTTTTTAACTTGGGCATATTCTGTTAATTACTATTGACTAATTACATATTCTGTTAATGACATTTTCTGTGCATCCCAAGTGGCACCCTATGTAGGCTCTGGTCAAAAGTAGTGCACGATATAGCACGCTGAGTCAAGACGATGCATGCGAACAAGATCTCTGTTTTCACATGTTTATGTTTATACCACCAATAAGCACCATTACTGTGTAACATCGAAACATTTACAAGGTTCAGATGCACTGGGTATCTAAACAACAAAGATTCACCTAAATACATTTGCGAAATAATTGGAGGCTAATCTTGTAGGATATGGATCATATAAAAAGCAGATTATTGGAATTGGACAATGGCAGTAGTAGCACACATTTTAAGTACTTCCACTTTTAACACATTGGTGATATTTATACAAGTCAAAGTGGGTATTTGGTTAATACTGATCCAGTGGTCAGAAATAAATTGGTGCTCGCAATCACGCTTTAAGATATTTACATTGGAAGCCATTACACTCTTTCAAACACAGGCTTAACATTTCTTTCTCTAAACTGTCTTTCCAAATCACTCAAGCACCAAAGAAAAAATCTTGCTCATCATCTTTCCCCTCTCTCTCTTTCTCTAGTCTCTTCTCATTCTTCTCTTACTCTCTCTCTCTCTCTCTCTCTCTCTCTCTCTCTCTCTCTCTCTCTCTCAAACAGACAGAGCTCACACTAACAATCCGATTACACAATTAGAGAAAGAACACTCTGTCTCTCCAGTCCTGCCTTGTTCTCCAGACTTGGTAATGAAGAACACTGCTAGACCGTAATTTGATGGGGATGAGTTGTGAGCCACTCGGCCCGTTTCCCTGTCTACTTGTGACAGTTAAGGTAATGACTTTGTCTCTGTTTATTTGTGTAAGCGAAGGCACAATCTTACTCCAGCATACAGATTGCCACGTGTAAGAAGAATGACGGGAATTTAATTACAGTCAAAAAGAGGCACCAGTAGATTTACATCTGTCTGTGTTCAAGGTTGGATAGATATGCAGTTTTACTACTGATTAGGTGCATGAAGTCCTTTTCATTTTACTTTCCCTTTTTGATCATCATTCGCACCTGTGTTAAACCTTTTTGTTTCAGGTGTGCAAGAGTTTTTCAAACTAAAACAAAAGGAGGCAGGAGCAGTGTTGACGTGCATTCACCCTCCAATACATCCAATTAGTATGGCCCATGGTTAGCCAGGAACAATGGATTTTTCATGTAAATTAAAATTCAGATTCTGGTCACAACTTCATTTTTCGTCTGTGTAAGTGTTAGAAGAACGGCTCTGGGAGACAATTAGGCTATGCTTGATTTTAATTAGTGGGATTCTTCCCAGCTAACTAACCTATTCTACTACACCCAATTAGGAATTCACAGTTACACTGACTCGTGTGTGATAGTATCTACGTGAAATGCCGCAAATGAGGATACGTTGAGCTATCCTTTTAACACCTGAATAGACATGTACAGGTAGCTGACAAAATAACTGAAACACTTGAGTAAATGAGGGATACAAAGTATATTGAAAGCAGGTGCTTCCACACAGGCATGGTTCCTGAGTTAATTAAACAATTCATGATGGAATTTGTCATGGAAGAATGGTGCTGCATCCATCCAATAGATTCGAAGACAATTGTAGAATCTATGCCGCATTGAAACAGTTCTGACTCGTGTTGACCCAACACCCTATTAAGACACTTTGTCTGTGTTTCCTTTATTTTGGCAGTAACATGTATATAGATAAGTGTCATAACGGTTTTCAGAAATGTCTATCATGGATAGTAACTTTGGGGGCGTCACCAATTGGACCCTATTCCCTACACAGTGCACTACTTCTGACCATAGGTAATATAGGGAAGAGACTGCCATTTGGGACGCATGTATTGACTACAACATTGTTTCTAGAACCCGTCCCTAAAGATTGTATGGTGTTTGAGTATGTCTGCAGTGTGTATGTGTGTAGCGTGTACATAGCGTGTGTGCTTCTGCCTCTGTTCATGCAAGGCAAACACAAGCATTCTGCGTGAGACTGTCCAAGCTGCAACTTTTCTCAAAGTGACTCCTTTAGTCTACTGCGCTGGCGTCTCCTATCTCTGTCTTAGAGCAGTTAGCTGTGCTCTAACTGTTATTGATAGCCCTGTTGTAATTCTGCCTGAGACAGCACAGCTGCCCGTGCCCGTGCCCTTGCCTCTAGTAATCACAGCAACTTTTAGTGATTGGGATACTTTTCTGACAGCGAGCGCCAAGGAGAAGGCAGCTGTTTTACATATAAATGCACCTTCACCCTCCGTATTGAAACACTCTGCCGCATTTGGACGTGGTAAGGCCATTTTAAAAGGTCTACTGTCGTTGTCAGATGAGTGAGAGCTGTTGATGATGTTTTTTTTACACCCTGGCTTTTTAAATAACCCCCCCATATTATTTAGAGGAGCTGGTTTATTAAACATGCTGATTTTAACACCCAGCTCAGAAGACCTGATTAGAAGGACACTTTTACAACATTGATATACATTTGAACATTTTAGACATTTATCAGGCACTTATCCAGAGCGACGTACAGTTGTGCATTCAGCTTGTTGAGAATAAGTCATCACTTACTGCATGTCACTAACCAGTAAATATTGTAGGCCTGAAATGCACTACTGTGAAACTAAAACTCTAAATAAATCCTTGTTAAGAAAACAACCGGTGCTGAACCAAATGCAGATAAATCTTATCTCCTTGCTTTCATCTTGGCTATTGGATACTACATCCCCAACAGGAATAGAATGGTTAACATATTCTCTTCAGCAGCAGAGACTCTGTGCGCCTCCCAAATGACACCCTGTTCCCTTTATAGGGCACTACTTGTGACCAGAGCCCTATGTAGCCTGGTCAAAAGTAGTGTACTATAAAGGGAATAGGGTGCCATTTCTTAGCCTTCAAGAGGATGGTGTATTTTTTTACCTCAAGAATGCCGTGCGGCAGCTGGCAGAACCCGGTGTCATGTTGATGAATGGAGTTTATAATTGACTTCATCTACACTAAACATTCATAATTTCTCCACAAGCGGAACATATGGATGCAAATTGATTAATTGATTCCTTTCTGTCTTTTGTCGGGTGGTGACTTATTTTAGCAAACAATACCCCTTAGTTTGTCCCCTTTACCAACCGCAACCTTCTGTGACGTTGCTTCAGTCCTCAAGCTGCCGGAAAGGACACAGTTCGATAAGGCCAAACCGACAGAGCTCATTGGAGGTGCTGGGTATATTTATCCTCAGTTAAAATAATATGAATACATTTACAGCTATCAGAATGGTTTATTAGGCTACATAAATAAGTAGCCTTGTCCAAGCCAGAACAGCCCATTGGGCAGGAGCATATCTTGTGTTTCTGTAGAGTGAGGATGCTTGATCTATACCTTCTGTACTCTTCTCAGGGACTATTATGATACATGATTCTTGATAATCATCTCGTCAGTTTTTCTCCTTAGTTTTGCCATGGCTGACTGCTGTTATGTCATTTTTAATGCTAGAGTAAAATATTCAGCTGGTAGAAGTAATTGCCACATAATGAGTCATCAAGACTTTACCTACTGGGTTTGGAAAGAGTTATTTTGTGAACAAATATCTGTTTACAGTGCAATAACTCTAGATGTGGTTTGGAAAATAGTCAGTATTGTGATAATATTAATCTTACAGAGACATAACTGACCTGCAAAGGCAGCTACAGATCCTGTGGGTTGTATTGTCCCACTGGGCACAGACATCAGTTCAACGTAATTTCATTGAAATGACGAAGAAACAACGTTGATTCAACCAGTGTGTGCTCAGTGGTTCTTCTCTCAGCTCCATCTGTGTCTCTCTGTCTCTCTCTATTTTTTCTCTCTCTCGCTCTTCTCGCTCCTCTCCTTCACCAATGACCTTTACCAGACTTTCAAAGGCAGGCTTGTAACCACGGAGACTAGGACGATACTTTGGGCCACCTCACACTCCACCTTTGACCTTTTCACATAACCCACAATCCTCTTGCCATGGCCAGCTGACAGGAGAGTATAGAAGCGAGTGAAGGATCTATCTACATGTACCATCCCCCCCAGTTTGATTCCACTGTCCCTCCACCAAAAGACTAGGTTCCTTCCCAAATGGTACCCTATGCCCTATATAGTGCACTACATAACTTGTTGACTGAATAAGCCAAGGCAAGCTTTTGCAAAAGTGATTGTATAGAGGCACCTTACTGTTTTGTTAATTTAGTTTTCTGAATAAGCTCTGGTCAAAAGTAGTGCACTATACAGGGAATAGGGTGAATTTGAGATGCAGTCCGAGGCCACGTGTTTTACCTCATTAAGGGAGTTAGGTGATGGTGGCATGATGGGGTCACGTGACAATGACAGAGACCTCAGTAGCTGTGACCTTTCAATAAGAGTCTTTATTACAAGTTGGAACTTCCAGGAAAAGGCCAAGGCAATCCTTTAGAGGAACAACCACACTAGATATTGGCTGAAGTATGTTATAACCGTGGCTGTGTGGATGGAGAACTCTGGTTCTTGAAACCACTACACTCAACTGGTGCATTGAAGAGAAAAAATATCCCAGAATTTGTATTCATAGAATTGTATTCAAATATATATTTTAAATGTAACTAAACAGTAGTTACATGGTAATTACATAGGTATGGTAAAGTTATTAATTAGGCTTTAGATGGTGTATCATTACACCCAGTCACTACAAAGATACAGCCTGTATACCATACAAACATTTCAGAACATGCACCTGTATGCAACAAGGGATTTAAGTAATACTGCAAAAAGTGTGGCAAAGAAATTAATTGTCATGCTTGGGGCAAATCCAACACAACACATCACTGAGTACCATATTTTCAAGCATGGTTGTGGCTGCATCATGTTATGGGTATACTTGCCATCGGCGAGGACAATGGGGATTTTTAGGATAAAAATACATGGAATACAGCTATAAGCACAGGCAAAATCCTAGAGAAAAATGCATGCAACGAAACCAATGTTTTTACTGTTACAGAAGTCAACAAATGAGAGCCCCTGGGGAATGGGAGTGATGCTGGGGGCTGCAGGGCCTGGGTTAACCTCTACATCACCAGAGGAACAAAGGAGGAGTAGGATAAGTATGTCTAATGGCTATAAGAACTGGTCGTCTAGTGGGTTCGGAACAGAGAGTAAAAGGAGCAGATTTCTGTGCACGGAAGAATAGATTCAATGCATAATGTACAGACAAGGGTATGGTAGGATGTGAGTACAGTGGAGGTAAACCTAGGCATTGAGTGACGATGAGAGAGGTGCACCATTTAAACCAGGTGAGGTGGAAGAAAAGGGCTTGCTAAGGCAAATTGTAGCTCTAACTCCAAAAGGTTTTGGGACACTGTAAAGTCCATGGAGATCAAGAGCATCTCCTTCCAGCTTCCCACTGCACTGAAGCTAGGTAACACGGTCACCACCGATGAATTCATGATAATCAAAACTTTCAATAAGCCTTTCTCTGCGGCTGGTCATGCTCTCCTCCTGGCTACCCCAACCCCGGCCAACAGCTCCACACTTGCCCGAGGCTCCCCAGCTACTTGCTCGAGGCTCCCCAGCTTCTCCTTCGCCCAAATCCAGATAGCATGTGTTCTGATAGACCTGAAAAACCTGGACCCGTACAAATCAGCTGGGCTAGACAATTTGGACCCTCTCTTTCTAAAATTATCCGCCGCCATTGTTGCAACCCCTATTACCAGTCTGTTCAACCTCCCATCCAAAATCAAGTCTAGAATCGGCTTTCTATTTCGCAACAAAGCCTCCTTCACTCACGCCGCCAAACTTACCCTAGTAAAACTGACTATCCTACAAATCCTTGACTTCTGCGATATCATCTACAAAATAGCTTCCAATACTCTACTCAGCAATCTGGATGCAGTCTATCACAGTGCGATCCGTTTTGTTACCAAAGTCCCTTATACCACCCACCACTGCGACCTGTTTGCTGTAGTCGGCTGGCCCTCGCTACATATTCGTCGCCAGACCCACTGGCTCCAGGTCATCTATAAGTCTATGCTAGGTAAAGCTCCGCCTTACCTAAACTCACTGGTCACGATAACAACACCCACCTGTAGCACGCGGTCCAGCAGGTATATCTTACTGGTCATCCTGAAAGCCAGGACATCCTTTGGCTGCCTTTCCTTACAGTTCTCTGCTGCCAGTGACTGGAACGAATTGCAAATATCACTGAAGCTGGAGACTTACATTTCCCTCACTAACTTTAAACATCAGCTATCCGAGCAGCTAACCGATCGCTGCAGCTGTACATAGTCCATCTGTAAATAGCCCAACCAATCTACCTACCTCATCCCCATATTGTTTTTATTTACTTTTCTGCTCTTTTGCACACCAGTATCACTACTTGCACATCATCATCTGCTCATGTATCACTCCAGTGTTAATCTGCTAAATTGTAATTACTTCGCTACTATGGCCTATTTATTGCCTTACCCCCTCACGCCATTTGCACACACTGTATATATACTTTATTTTTTTTATATTGTGTTATTGACTGTATGCTTGTTTATTCAATGTGTAACTCTGTGTTGTTGTTTGTGTTGCACTGCTTGATCTTGGCCAGGTCGCAGTTATAAATGAGAACTTGTTCTCAACTAGCTTACCTGGTTAAATAAAGGTGAAATAAAAATAAATATCAAATTGAGCAGGGCTGGAGGCTCGACAGTGAAACAAGAAAGAAATCACTAACCAAAACAGCAGTAGACAAGGCATATTGACATTAGGGAGAGGCATGTGTAGCCAGATGATCATAGGGTCCAGTGAGTAGCTAGGCGAGCTGGAGACACGGCGATTCAGACAGCTAGCAGGTCGGAGCTAGCAGGTTAGCAGATGGGCCTCAGGGGGATGTCGCAACTGAAGAGCCTGCTGAAACCCCCTCGGACGGTTACGTCGGCAGACCAGTCGTGATGGATCGGCGGGGCTCCGTGTCAGTAGCAAAGGGTCCAGGTCAATTGACAAAAGAGGTATTGAAACCTAGGAATTGTCTGATGGATCTCTTTGGCTAGCCTGGAGATGGGCCTAGCTCGAGGCTATCTCCAGGCTAACTCGTGCTTGCTTCGGGACAGAGACGTTAGCCAGGAGTAGCCACTCGGATAGCAGCTAGCTAGCTATGTTGATCTGGAGAAAAGGTTCAGAGCTTGCGGTAGGAATCCGGAGATGTGGTAGAGAAAAAGCAGTCCGATATGCTCTGGGTTGATATCGCTGTGCAGACTGGCAGGAATTGACCGGGCTGAGCCCACTCAGACACTCTTGACACCCATTACAAATGGGAACCACAAATGGGGTTCATGTGCACAGTGCAATTGCACTATAAAAACATCCTTCTTCAGACACCAACATACAGTTTGAAAAATGTTGAAGCTAACCATCCAATCTCCTCCCTCAAATACACAGGCATTGAACATGTTGCTCTACCAAGGAGAGGAGGTAACATCGAGATCCTACAACGACAAAGGGAGGCTTACTTTATATCCTATGTAAAAACATTGACCCCTAGTGGTCTGAATATTGACTTTGCTCTCAGGCCCTTCTTATGAACAATTATTTTATGAACAAGTCTTACAAATTGATATATTCTTTCTACCGTACACTTACTAAGTTACCCCTGTTGATGATGCTTATTATGGAATAAGGTTGAACCAAAAGATTACATGCAACAAATATGAAATACGAAACTGAATTAAACAATAATGTATGTTGATGCTAATATTATGTACAATATTCAATTATGTTTCTATATGATAACAATAACCTAATATATTTAATATTCCATAAACTATTGTTTTTTTAACAGTTTCACCAATTTATTCGAATGAACTTAATCATTATGACACACAGGGTAATGTCATTGATTGTACTAATTGCACTGTTTGTCTACATAGCCTGGTTCAAGTATTCATGACATTACCCTGAAGAAGGCACAATGATGCATGGTTGGTAAATACCCAATAAATTACTGGGAGTTTATATATGGAGTGTGCGACTCTCTTTATTTTGTTAGTTTAAAATTCAGACTGTAACACACCAATATGTAAAATAAGTCAAGAGGATGAATACTTTCTGAAGGCACTTGCTGACGGTTATTCCACATGTGTAATTACTAATGTTTTTATACGTGGTCTTGTTCCACTATGTAACTCATGTTTTGTAATGACACACTTAAAAA
The DNA here is from genome assembly GCF_057628025.1 of Oncorhynchus mykiss. Lineage (NCBI taxonomy): Eukaryota > Metazoa > Chordata > Actinopteri > Salmoniformes > Salmonidae > Oncorhynchus > Oncorhynchus mykiss. The sequence continues at coordinate 39,279,903 of NC_143040.1, forward strand.
GTCATCTGTGAATTACCATGTAAATAACTCCCACCAAAATATGACCTTATTCCACGTAACAGGGTCAGTATAAGCAATAACCTAGTTGCAAGGTTGATATGGTCTTGATAACACTTGTAACAAGGCACACCTTGCCATTAAATACAGGTTGTTTCCAGTCATTTATTTCCATGTTTTAACCTGGCCCAACAGGCACATTGAATCAAATGTTGCTACAACGGATACACTTGTAATTATGATGTACCTACTCTGGACCAAGCAACTTCATCTAAAATGAGACACAGTAAGTATGACTTTTCATTACAATTTAGCGACCTTTGCAAACAATAGTCTTTGATATGCAGTCTTTAATTAAAATTGTATTAATTTAGCAGACACTCTTATTCAGAGCAACTTGGGTTAAGTGCCCTGCTCAAGGGCACATCAACAGATTTTTCACCTAGTCAGCTTGGGGATTTGAACCAGCAATCTTTCAGGTACAGGTCCAACGCTCTTAACCACTAGGCTACCTGCCACCCCATGATTACCTAGTTCTTGGTTGACTTTTTGGTTGTAGAGAGAGGTTCTTTAAATTTGGTGAAGTAATGGAAATAGGTGGATGTTATCTGAATAAAAGTACCTGCATAGCATATAGAAAATGATATGCAGTTTCAACATACATTCTTTGCCAGAGCATCTCTGTCCCATTATAGGAAAATCCATGCGTTGGCTTGTCAGCTAAATAAGAGATCAGGGGAATTTCCGAGGTAACACAATCTTACTACAGAGACATATGGGTAGGAGTGAAATTCAGAGTAAGGTTGCATCCCAAATGGTCCTCTATTCCCTTTATAGTGCTCTACTTTTGACCAGAGCCCTGGTCAAGGTAGTGTCAATATAAAGGGAATAGGGTGCCATTTGGGATACAACGTCACAGCTCTGTCTGATCTACATCAGAGGAGGTTCTTCGTGCTTCACCCTCATTATGAGCCTGTGGTGATTGCTCTTCCAAGTCTGATTTGTAGGCTGTCACAATCATTTGCTGTATGGTTTTACATGTGTCTCAGAATCTGTTTGATAGAGCGACATGAGTGGAAATTTATATGTAGACTTGATTCTACTGTGGTATTAAAACTCTCCGCTTTCATTTATTGTCTCTATAACTGGAGTTGTGAGTGTGGACGTCTGCCTTTAGACTAATGGTACATGAAAACCCACAACACACAGGTAAGGCCCACCCATCCCTCTGCTACACACATGGCCCTTCCTTCCTTCCTTCCTTTCTTCCTTCCTTCCTTCCTTCCTTCCTTCCTTCCTTCCTTCCTTCCTTCCTTCCTTCCTTCCTTCCTTCCTTCCTTCCTTCCTTCCTTCCTTCCTTCCTTCCTTCCTTCCTATGCTCAACCTCATTCCGAAGCCCTCCACAGTGAAACCATTACAGCTAAGGTCTTTTGTCATATGACCTGGAACATTGTGCTCTTATATGTGCGTCACCTCATCCAATTCAAATAGGAATACATGCATGGGAACCAAAAAAACACAATCTGAAATACAGTATATAGGACAGGCACCCTGAGGCCAAGTGTGGTTCTGGTGCTGTGTCTGGGGATAAAACTCAACACCTCGGCCCAGAGTGACTGTTTTAGGGGGCTGGGAGCACTCCTCCCCCGGGGTGGCAGGGCAGGTCCAGACACAGGGTCTAATTAATCACAAGCCTGGATTCAAGAGTAGAGAAGAATAGGAGCCAGCCAGGTCCCTTGCTACTACGCCCCGCCTGCCTGCAGACAGACGGAAAAACACTTATATTCTCTCCCTGAGACAAGCATGTCAGATCTGGAGCTTTCATTTCCCCTCCCCATGGAGTCATGAAAGTGACGAATGCATCGGAATCCAAGTGTGCAATCAGGATGCTCATCGGAATCTCATAAGAAAACAATAAGATAGATACATTTCAGAGAGAGGGAGGGAGGGAAACAGTGACACCCTAGCTTGTTCAATCTGTACAGCAACATCCTCCTTAGCTGGCTCTCAGGAGGGTTGTCAGACGAAATGAATCGTTGCTTTGTCGGCACATTTTTCTGCCATTTGGGAGCTGTCATCTGGGACGGGCTGTGTAAGTGATGAAGGAAGAGGAATGGAATAATGCCAAGGATTGTGACGAAGAAACAGAGGGGGTAAGCATGTGTTGAATATGAACATGAAAAGGAGCAGTATTAAAAAGAAGATTAAAAAAAACATTATAACGCTTGTATTTTGCTTCAACTACCATTGAGGCTCCTGCGTTAGGTCTATTGCCTTGCTCGCGTTGAGTCGAGTCGTGTGCAACACCGCCCAATACCCATGATGCTCTAGTGATTTAGACAGCAGTGCAGTGGTGTGCCAGTCTAGCCGCTGAATCAATTTCCTCCTATTGAGCCGAAGCTTGTGTTTGCACTCCCATCATGACAAGTAGGGAGCAAGCATAGGGCTCGGGCCTTCGATTCATGTCAGGGGTGTAGTCTGCCAGACAGACGCCTGGCTTAGCCCCTGGCTTGGGCTTATGGTGGTGAGCGCAACAACAGTAATGTGAAGGGAGAGTTATAGATGGGATGGCTAATGTTACCTAGCAGCTGTCTGTTGGCCAGTAGGACATGTTAATACTAATCAGCACATAGAATGGTAATGAGTGTTCTACTGCCAACTCATTGAGCCACACCACTGCATCCACAAATAGAGACTGGATGGGGGGAGTGGACCGGAATCGGAATGCAATTGGAAACACAAACTTCCAAAGTGTTTAGAAACTCTGGACAACTATTTTATAGCTGAGGGGTGAGGTTACCAATCCTACTCTGTTACACAGACATGGTGTTCTCTAAGCGAACAAATGCTCATCCATTTTTTTTTTTGCCAAAGTGTAAATGAGAATATAGTATATAGAATAAATTACAATATAATATCAAACCTGTTCATTCATATTGCGGAACCTATTTGGACATTACTCAATGACAAGATAAACACGGATTCAGATTAATTCATGAGGGATCCTCCACGCTTGACTAAAAATCTACCCAGTAGGTTTTTCTAACCAGGGATTTATCAACTCAAAGTGATAGATACTGTATGTACAATTTCTATTGGAAAAACATTGCAGTAGGTAGGTTGAAGGAACAGAGAAGACAACGTACCACCTGGCTGTGCAATCCATAAGAATGTCTCTCTTAATTTAATCATCATAAACAAATCACCACACATTTGATGGTATTAGCTCGTTCTTAATGACGCTTAAGTTGGTAAATTGCAAAACGTTATTTTCCCTGCTAATATCACAGTACATTAGACTCAGTCACCCAGGTAAATGTGGTTGTCAGCCAAAGTAGCTGAAGTAATAGGGTGCATCCCAAATGCCACCAAATTCCCTATATAGTGCACTGCTTTTTTACTTTTTTAGCTTTTTGTGCGTTACATTTGGAATAGGGGGCCAGTTGGGGACCATCCATGGTTCTGGGTCTGTTGTCCCTGACCAAAGACCACATGCTAAATTACATTCAATATGCAGTATAGGCAGAGTATAATGACCTAACACAAACAAAGTAAAAGTCCATCTGCTGATTTCTGCCGGAGGCAAAAATCCCATTAAGTCAGTACAAGCTCCATAGTGACCAATTCTATTGACCTCATTTATATTTTCCTTGTTTACTAATGATCAGGGAACACACACACACTGTCGATTGAGTAACCAGTACTTTAGTAGTAAGAGTGGGAAAGAGAGACAAATCTCACAGAATTGGAGAAAATGGGGGATACGGACACTGCAGCAGTGGACTTAGGGTTAGAAAAACTGTACCATATTCCCTATATAGTGCACTTCTTTTGACCACAGCCCTGGGCACTGGCCAAAAGGACTGCGTATAGACAGGCAGCAAAATTCAGATTTTTTTCGAGACTAATTGATCTTTTGACCAATCACATCAGATCTTTCCACAGACGATCTGATTGGTCAAAAGACCAATTAGTGAAAAAAAGATAACAATTGGAGTGCCTGTATAAATGCAGCCAAGTAGGTGCACTACATAGGGAACAATGTGCCCTTTGACACAAATTCAATATTTAATTTCCATAAATATATTTGATATTATATATATATATATAGGAACATGTTTATTATAGTTAAACACTTGAGACACAATTTCAAATGCACACACGTAACCAAGTACACAGAGTTAAAAAATTACAAGTATAATTTTTCTGTGTTCAAGTCAACAACAACCAAAAAGGGGAATATTTATCTTTGATAACATAACAAGAGATAAACTGGGGTTTCTTTGTAGATGTGGGAACAAAGCAGCAATTTAGAACAAATTCTTGTGACTTCAAAGCCATGTTAACTCAGTCCACAGGGAAGCCGTATGGCTCCCATCAAAGATTATCAAACTGATTTTATGTCGTTTGATGTTTGAGAGAAAGAGAAAGAGGGAGAGAGAAATAGACAGAGAAGAGAAAAGTTTCTTCATTAAAAATAGACGGCAATCTGATTCTGTCATTGCTTCTGTCTGTCAATATATGGCTGTGTTTACACAGGCAGCACAATTCTGATAATTTTTTCACTAATTGGTCAGCTATGAAAAATATTGGTCAAAGTCCTATTAGTGGGAAAAAATATTACAATTGGGAAGCCTGTGTAAACCCAGCCTATTATACCTGGGGAGAGATGTAAGCATTTTGAAAACGTGATAAACACCAATTAATTTCAGGCAATTAAGTGCAAGAGGGAAAAAAGTCCTTTCAATACTGTTCAATGGGGGACATTTTCATTAGCATTGACTACACGTGAAGGTAACTTAACTACACTGAACAAAAATATAAACGCAACATGTAAAATGTTGGTCCCATGTTTCATGAGCTGAAATAAAATGTCCCAGATATTTTTTCATACGCACAAAAAGCTTATTTCTCAAATTTTCACAATTTGTTCACATCCTTGTTAATTAGCATTTCTCATTTACCAAGATAATCCACACACCTGACAGGTGTTGCATATTAAGATTTTTATTAAACAGCATGATCATTACATAAGTGCACCTTGTTGTGGGGACAATAAAAGGCCACTCTATAATGTGCAGTTTTGTGGGACAACACAATGTCACAGATGTCTCAAGTTTTGAGGGAGCGTGCAATTGGCATGCTGACTGCAGGAATGTCCACCAGAGCTGTTGCCAGACAATTTAATGTTAATTTGACTACCATAGGCTGCCTCCAACGTTGTTTTAGACCGGCCATACAACCACAGACCACGTGTAACCACGCCAGCCCAGGACCTCCATGAGTCCGAGGAATAAAAAGGCCTTTTATAAGCATTTCATTTGACATATTAGCTGAATATTTTTTTAATACCACACAAATTACGGAAATTACAGGCTAACATATTTCTCCAATGTCAATGTGTATCTTCTTTGCAACTAAATGTGTCCCCTGTTAGCAAATAATGAAATAGGAGACTTCTTTAGGAATCTGAGCATGGTAATTTCAAAAGTTAGACCCACCTTTCCACTCCAGACAGAGTAGGCCTACTGATGCAGAAAAAGGTCAGCTTTAACTGCTGGCTACTCTTCTTCTGTAGCTTAGCCCAATGAGAGAAGGTCTCAAGTGTTTCCCTGTCTGGGTTGAAACATCTTCTATTGTACAGAAAGTGAATAGCTTAATCAATTGATAGTGACAGAATTAGATTTATTTGCAAGCAAAGTCTATTTTTTTGTTTGCTTGACTATAGAAGGTTGTAGCTCAGCCTCTGAATGTGAAAGAAATTAAACAATGATATCTCCATATGCATCGCATCTTTCCCAGGTATATTACAACTTCTTTCTAAAATAAAACATTGTGGACCAAAAGAGTGTACAGCGAGTGTACAAAACATGAGGAATATTGAATTGCACCCCTTTTTGCTCTCAGAACAGGCTGAATTTGTCGCAGCATGGACTCTGAGATCTGTCGACTTCAATGCTTAAAGCTGGCTTCATGTTCTTTGGGTGGTGGGCCATTCTTGATACACCCGGGAAACTGTTGAGCATAAAAAACACAGCAGCGTTGCAGTTCTTGACAAGAACTGGTGCGCCTGGAACCTACTACCATACCCCGTTCAAAGGCACTTAAATATTTTGTCTTTCCCATTCACCCTCTGAATGACACACATACACAATACATGTCTCAATTGTATCAAGGCTTAAAAATTCTTCTTTATCCTGTTTCCTCCCCTTTATCTACACCGATTGAAGTGGATTTAACAAGCGACATCAATCACAGCTTTCACCTGGATTCACCTGGTCAGTCTATGTCATGAAAGAGCAGGTGTTCTTAAAATGTTTTGTGCACAGGTGTATATTCAAGTATATATTAGGCTGGCAATGAGTATGGCTAAGCTATTCTTCATAGTGCCAGTGAATTGAAATTTAACATCGCCAAATGCATCAGTTTAATTAGGCCTAAATGTGCAATAAAAAGTACTGTGCCTATAGCTTATTTAATAAAACCCTATCTATCGGTTGATGTCCTACGTCAGGGTTCTCCAACCCTGTTCCTGGAGAGCTACCTTTCTACAGATTTTCGCTCCAACCCCAGTTATAATTAATCTGATGAATTTGATCAACCAGCTAATTATTGAATCAGATGCGCTAGATTGGGTTAGGTTTGGAAAACGTACAGCGTGTTAGCTCTCCGCAAACAGGGTTGGAGAGCCCTGTCCTAGGCAACCGATCGCAAAGCAGGTCATCCCCGCTAAACTTTTTGTAAATAGCAAGTTCACTTTGTCATCCATACACATCGTCTCAAGTGCAAATATGGTTCAGCAGCTAAAATCAACAGATTAGCATTGCTATTAGGAATATCAGGAAGGACGTCTACCATGGATTGCTAAAATAATGATTATGATCACACTTCATCAATTTCAATATTATGGGGACACCTAGAGCACCAGTCAAAACTTTGGACACACCTACTCATTCAAGGTTTTTTTTTTATTTATTTTTTTACTTTTTTCCTACTTTTTGCCAACTCATTGAGCCACACCACTGCATCCACAAATAGAGACTGGATGGGGGGAGTGGACCGGAATCGGAATGCAATTGGAAACACAAACTTCCAAAGTGTTTAGAAACTCTGGACAACTATTTTATAGCTGAGGGGTGAGGTTACCAATCCTACTCTGTTACACAGACATGGTGTTCTCTAAGCGAACAAATGCTCATCCATTTTTTTTTTTGCCAAAGTGTAAATGAGAATATAGTATATAGAATAAATTACAATATAATATCAAACCTGTTCATTCATATTGCGGAACCTATTTGGACATTACTCAATGACAAGATAAACACGGATTCAGATTAATTCATGAGGGATCCTCCACGCTTGACTAAAAATCTACCCAGTAGGTTTTTCTAACCAGGGATTTATCAACTCAAAGTGATAGATACTGTATGTACAATTTCTATTGGAAAAACATTGCAGTAGGTAGGTTGAAGGAACAGAGAAGACAACGTACCACCTGGCTGTGCAATCCATAAGAATGTCTCTCTTAATTTAATCATCATAAACAAATCACCACACATTTGATGGTATTAGCTCGTTCTTAATGACGCTTAAGTTGGTAAATTGCAAAACGTTATTTTCCCTGCTAATATCACAGTACATTAGACTCAGTCACCCAGGTAAATGTGGTTGTCAGCCAAAGTAGCTGAAGTAATAGGGTGCATCCCAAATGCCACCAAATTCCCTATATAGTGCACTGCTTTTTTACTTTTTTAGCTTTTTGTGCGTTACATTTGGAATAGGGGGCCAGTTGGGGACCATCCATGGTTCTGGGTCTGTTGTCCCTGACCAAAGACCACATGCTAAATTACATTCAATATGCAGTATAGGCAGAGTATAATGACCTAACACAAACAAAGTAAAAGTCCATCTGCTGATTTCTGCCGGAGGTGAATTGATGAATTGATGAATTTGATCAACCAGCTAATTATTGAATCAGATGCGCTAGATTGGGTTAGGTTTGGAAAACGTACAGCGTGTTAGCTCTCCGCAAACAGGGTTGGAGAGCCCTGTCCTAGGCAACCGATCGCAAAGCAGGTCATCCCCGCTAAACTTTTTGTAAATAGCAAGTTCACTTTGTCATCCATACACATCGTCTCAAGTGCAAATATGGTTCAGCAGCTAAAATCAACAGATTAGCATTGCTATTAGGAATATCAGGAAGGACGTCTACCATGGATTGCTAAAATAATGATTATGATCACACTTCATCAATTTCAATATTATGGGGACACCTAGAGCACCAGTCAAAACTTTGGACACACCTACTCATTCAAGGTTTTTTTTAAATTTATTTTTTTACTTTTTCCTACACTGTAGAATAACAGTGAAGACATATGGAATCAGGTATTAACCAAAAAAGTGTTTAACAAATAAATATTTAATATATTTAATATTTTAGATTCTTCAAAGTAGCCACCCTTTGCCTTGATGACAGTTTCCGACGCCGACAGAGATGGCCGCCTCGCTTCGCGTTCGTAGGAAACTATGCAGTATTTTTTTTTTTTTTATGTGTTATTTCTTACATTGGTACCCCAGGTAATCTTAGGTTTCATTACATACAGTCGGGAGGAACTACTGAATATAAGAGCAACGTCAACTCACCATCATTACGACCAGGAATATGACTTTCTCAAAGCGGATCCTGTGTTCTACCTTCCACCCAGGACAATGGATCGGATCCCAACTGGCGACGCAAAACAACAACGTCGTAAAAGAGGCAAACAAAGCGGTCTTCTGGTCAGGCTCCGGAGACGGGCACATCGCGCACCACTCCCTAGCATACTACTCGCCAAACAAGGTTGATGAAATCCGAGCAAGGGTAGCATTCCAGAGAGATATCAGAGACTGTAACGTTCTTTGCTTCATGGAAACATGGCTCACTCAAGTGACGCTAACGGAGTCGGTGCAGCCAGCTGGTTTCTTCACGCATCGCGCCTACAGAAACAACCATCTTTCTGGTAAGAGGAGGGGCGGGGGGGGGGGGGGGTATGCCTTATGATTAACGAGACGTGGTGTGATCATAACAACATACAGGAACTCAAGTCCTTCCGTTCACCTGACTTAGAATTCCTCACGATCAAATGTCGACCGCATTATCTACCAAGGGAATTCTCTTCTATAATCTCAGAAGTATATATTGCCCCCCAAGCAGGCACATCGATGGACCTGAACAAACTTTATTTGACTCTATGCAAACTGGAAACCACATATCCCGAGGCTGCATTCATTGTAGCTGGGGATTTTAACAAGGCTAATCTGAAAACAAGACTCCCTAAATTGTATCAGCATATCGATTGTGCAACGAGGGCTGGTAAAACCCTAGATCATTGTTATTCTAACTTCCGCGACGCGGAAGGCCCTCCCCCGCCCTCCTTTCGGAAAAGCTGACTCCATTTTGTTGCTCCCAGCCTACAGACAGAAACTTAAACAAGAAGCTCCCGCGCTCAGGTCTGTTCAACGCGGGTCCGATCAATCTGATTCCACACTTCAAGACTGCTTCGATCACATGGATTGGGACATGTTCCGCATTGCGTCCAACAACATCATTGATGAATACGCTGATTCGGTGAGCGAGTTCATTAGAAAATGCATTGACAATGTCGTACCCATAGCAACGATTAAAACATTCCCAAACCAGAAACCGTGGATTGATGGCAGCATTCGCGTGAAACTGAAAGCGCGAACCACTGCTTTTAACCAGGGCCAGGTGACCAGAAACATGACCGAATACAAACAGTGTAGCTATTCCCTCCGTAAGGCAATCAAAACAAGCTAAGCGTCAGTATAGAGACAAAGTAGAGCCGCAATTCAACGGCTCAGACACGAGGTATGTGGCAGGGTCAACAGTCAATCACGGAATACAAAAAGAAAACCAGCCCCGTCGCAGACCAGGATGTCTTGCTCCCAGACAGACTAAATCACTTTTTTGCCCGCTTTGAGGACATTACAGTGCCACTGACACGGCCCGCTACCAAAACCTGCGGACTCTCCTTCACTGCAGCCGACGTGAGTAAAACATTTAAACGTGTTAACCCTCGCAAGGCTGCCGGCCCAGACGGCATCCCCAGCCGCGTCCTCAGAGCATGCGCAGACCAGCTGTCTGGTGTGTTTACGGACATATTCAATCAATCCTTATCCCAGTCTGCTGTTCCCACATGCTTCAAGAGGGCCACCATTGTCCCTGTTCCCAAGAAAGCTAAGGTAACTGAGCTAAATGACTACCGCCCCGTAGCACTCACTTCCGTCATCATGAAGTGATTTGAGAGACTAATCAAGGACCATATCACCTCCACCCTACCTGACACCCTAGACCCACTCCAATTTGCTTACCGCCCAAATAGGTCCACAGACGACGCAATCACAACCACACTGCGCACTGCCCTAACCCATCTGGACAAGAGGAATACCTATGTGAGAATGCTGTTCATTGACTACAGCTCAGCATTTAACACCATAGTACCCTCCAAACTCATCACCAAGCTCGAGACCCTGGGTCTCGATCCCGCCCTGTGCAACTGGGTACTGGACTTCCTGACGGGCCGCCCCCAGGTGGTGAGGGTAGGCAACAACATCTTCACCCCGCTGATCCTCAACACTGGGGCCCCACAAGGGTGCGTTCTGAGCCCTCTCCTGTACTCCTTGTTCACCCATGACTGCGTGGCCATGCACGCCTCCAACTCAATCATAAAGTTTGCGGACGACATTACAGTGGTAGGCTTGATTACCAACAACGATGAGATGGCCTACAGGGAGGAGGTGAGGGCCCTCGGAGTGTGGTGTCAGGAAAATAACCTCACACTCAATTTCAACAAAACAAAGTAGATGATTGTGGACTTCAGGAAACAGCAGAGGGAGCACCCCCCTATCCACATCGACGGGACAGTAGTGGAGAGGGAGGTAAGTTTTAAGTTCCTCGGCGTACACATCACGGACAAACTGAATTGGTCCATCCACACAGACAGCATGGTGAAGAAGGTGCAGCAGCACCTCTTCAAACTCAGGAGGCTTACGAAATTCGGCTTGTCACCAAAAGCACTCCCAAACTTCTACAGATGCACAATTGAGAGCATCCTGTTGGGCTGTATTACCGCCTGATATGGTAGCCCACAATCGTAAGGCTCTCCAGAGGGTAGCGAGGTCTACACAACGCATCACCGGGGGCAAACTACCTGCCCTCTAAGACACCTACATCACCGAAGTCACAGGAAGGTCATAAAGATCATCAAGCACAACAACCACCCGAGCCACTGCCTGTTCACCCCACTATCATCCAGAAGGCGAGGTCAGTACAGGTGCATCAAAGCAGGGACCGAGAGACTGAAAAACAGCTTCTATCTCAAGGCCATCAGACTGTTAAACAGCCACCACTAACATTGAGTGGCTGCTGCCAACACACTGACTCAACTCCAGCCACTTTAATAATGGAAATTGATGTAAAAATATGTTTACATACCCTACATTACTCATCTCATATGTATATACTGTACTCTATACCATCTACTCCATCTTGTCTATGCCGTTCTGTACCATCACTCATTCATATATCTTTATGTACATATTCTTTATCCCTTTACACTTGTGTGTATAATGTAGTAGTTTTGGAATTTTTAGGTTAGATTACTCCTTGGTTATTACTGCATTGTCGGAACTAGAAGCATTTCGCTACACTCGCATTAACATCTGCTAACCATGTGTATGTGACAAATACATTTGATTTGATTTGAGCTTTGCACACTTTTGCTACTCTCTCAACCAGCTTCACCTGGATTGTTTTTCCAACAGTCTTGAAGGAGTTCCCACATTTGCTGAGCACTTGTTGGCTGCTTTTCCTTCACTCTGTGGTCCAAATCATCCCAAACCATCTCAATTGGGTTGAGGTGGGGTGATTGTGGAGGCTAGGTAATTCATGGGTCATTGTCCTATTGAAAAACAAATGATAGTCCCACTAAGCGCAAACCAGATGAGATGGCTTATTGTTGCAGAATGCTGTGGTAGTCATGCTGGTTAAGTGTGCCTTGCATTCTAAATAAATCACTGACAGTGTCACCTGCAAAGCACCCCCACACCATCACACCTCCATGCTTCACTGTGGGAACCACACATGCAGAAATCATCCGTTCACATACTCGGGGTCTCACAAAGACATGGAGGTTGGAACCAAAAATCTAAAATTTTGACTCATAAGACCAAAGGACAGATTTCCACCAGTCTAATGTCCATTGCTCATGTTTCTTGGCCCAAGCATGTCTCTTCTTATTATTGGTGTCCTTTAGTAGTGGTTTCTTTGCATAAATTCGACCATCAAGGCCTGATTCACACAGTCTTCTCTGAACAGATGTTTAGATGTATCTGTTACTTGAACTCTGTAAAGCATTTATTTGGGCTGTAATTTCCGAGGCTGGTAACTCTTAAGAACTTATCCTCTGCAGCATAGGTAACTCTGGGTCTTCCTTTCCTATGGCGTGAGAGCCAGTTTCAACATAGCGCTTGATGGTTTTTGCGACTGCACTTGAAGAAACAAACAAAGTTCTTGACATGTCCCGAATTGACTGTACTCCTTCATATCTTAAAGTAATGACGGACTGTCGTTTCTCTTTGCTTATTTGAGCTGTTATTGCCATAATATGGACTTGGTCTTTTACCATAGAGGGTAAAATATATGTATATATTTTTCTGTATACCACCCCTACACAACTGATTGGCTCAAACACATTAAGTAGGAAAGAAATTCCACAAATTAACTTTAACCAAGGCACACCTGTTAACTGAAATGCATTCCAGGTGACTACCTCATGAAGCTGGTTGAGAGAATGCCAAGAGTGTGCAAAGCTGTCATGAAGGCAAAGGATGGCTACTTTGAAGAACCTGAAATCTAAAATATTTTTTGATATGTTTAACACTTGTATGGTTACTGTCACGTTCTGACCTTAGTTCCTTTGTTTTGTCTTTTGTTTTAGTATGGTCAGGGCGTGAGTTGGGTGGGTTGTCTATGTTAGTTTTCTATGATTTAAATTTTCTGTGTTTGGCCTGGTATGGTTCTCAATCAGAGGCAGCTGTCAATCGTTGTCCCTGATTGAGAACCATATTTAGGGAGCCTGGTTTCTATTGTGTTTTGTGGGTGGTTATTTTCTGTCTTGTGTGTTTTGTCACCTTACAGAACTGTTTCGGTTTCGTTTCTTTCTCTTTGTTATTTTGTTTAGTGTTCTGAGTTTAAATAAACATCATCATGAACACATACCACGCTGCGCTTTGGTCCTCACCTCATTCCAACGACGATCATTACAGTTACTGCATGATTCCATATGTGTTATTTCATAGTTTTGATGTCTTCACTATTATTCTACAATGCAGAAAATAGTAAAAATAAAGAAAAACCCTTGAATGAGTACTGTAGGTCTGTATACATTTGGCAGCCAAGCACAAGTTATTAGTATAGCATATTATCGTCTAGACATGACGTTGAAATATCTACATGCCTGGAATAAAAACCTCCAGGCTTCCGTCATAGGAGTCAAAAATTAAGATTCTATATTTTGTTTAACCTTTATTTAACTATGCAAGTCAGTTAAGAAAAAAATATTATTTACAATGACGGCCTACACTGGCCAAACCCAGACGACGCTGGGGCAAATGTGCGCCGCCCTATGGGACTCCCAATCACGGCCTGTTGTGATACAGCCTGGAATCGTAGTGACACCTCAAGCACTGAGATGCAGTGCCTTAGACCGCTGCACCACTCGGGAGTCAAAACTATAAAATGTCAAAACTATGAAATAACACATATGGAATCAATCAGCAACCATTAAAGGGTTAAACAAATCAAAATGATTTTAGATATGCTTTTACTTCCATGTGGTACCACAAAATGACATTATGTTGTGTTGAGACTCAAAATGAAAAATGTCTGCCGTAACCAGGGAAATTACCATGGAGTTACATTCTGAATTCACAATGCATTTTTCCATGTCCTGTGTTTCTCTCACAGGGGACCTGATAAATGCTAAGGTGTCGTAGCTTCAGTGTGTTCTAGCTAATGGTCAGGGTCAGCATCCACCCATTGGTTCCAACACAGCCCTTCGGGAGATAAACTAGCTATAATAGCACAGTCATTACCTGACTTACTTAATTGTTGATTGGTTAATTTCACATGAGTGTGGGTGGTTTGATATGTTTTCGTAGCATAACTTATTGGGAATACATTTGAGTCCATCCAGGTGTTGTGTGTGTTTGGCTGATTGCAGCAGTATGTAGAAAAATGTGTAATGACTTAGTTCATGAGACAACACATGCTTGAGGTGTATGATTGAATAAAAATATAATTGTATTTGTCACATGCTTTGCAAAACACAGGTGTAGACTAGCAGTGCAATGCCCCCCCCCCCCCCCCCAAAAAAAAGAGGAATAGTAGAAATGGCACAAGGAATAATGACACAAGGAATAAATAGAAACATTTTACAACAAGGAACAAATACACAATGAGTAACAATAACTTGGCTATATACACGGGGTACCAGTACTAAGTCAATGTGCAGGGGTAGAATGTAAATGAGGTAGATACAGTGCCTTGCGAAAGTATGCGGCCCCCTTGAACTTTGCGACCTTTTGCCACATTTCAGGCTTCAAACATAAAGATATAAAACTGTATTTTTTTGTGAAGTATCAACAACAAGTGGGACACAATCATGAAGTGGAACGACATTTATTGGATATTTCAAACTTTTTTAACAAATCAAAACCTGAAAAATTGGGCGTGCAAAATTATTCAGCCCCTTTACTTTCAGTGCAGCAAACTCTCTCCAGAAGTTCAGTGAGGATCTCTGAATGATCCAATGTTGACCTAAATGACTAATGATGATAATTATACACAGGTGGATTGTATTTAAGTCTCCGTATAAATGCACCTGCACTGTGATAGTCTCAGAGGTCTGTTAAAAGCGCAGAGAGCATCATGAAGAACAAGGAACACAACAGACAGGTCCGAGATACTGTTGTGAAGAAGTTTAAAGCCGGATTTGGATACAAAAAGATTTCCCAAGCTTTAAACATCCCAAGGAGCACTGTGCAAGCGATAATATTGAAATGGAAGGAGTATCAGACCACTGCAAATCTACCAAGACCTGGCCGTCCCTCTAAACTTTCAGCTCATACAAGGAGAAGACTGATCAGAGATGCAGCCAAGAGGCCCATGATCACTCTGGATGAACTGCAGAGATCTACAGCTGAGGTGGGAGACTCTGTCCATAGGACAACAATCAGTCGTATATTGCACAAATTTGGCCTTTATGGAAGAGTGGCAAGAAGAAAGCCATTTCTTAAAGATATCCATAAAAAGTGTAATTTAAAGTTTGCCACAAGCCACCTGGGAGACACACCAAACATGTGGAAGAAGGTGCTCTGGTCAGATGAAACCAAAATGGAACTTTTTGGCAACAATGCAAAATGTTATGTTCGGCGTAAAAGCAACACCCTGAACACACCATCCCCACTGTCAAACATGGTGGTGGCAGCATCATGGTTTGGGCCTGCTTTTCTTCAGCAGGGACAGGGAAGATGGTTAAAATTGATGGGAAGATGGATGGAGCCAAATACAGGACCATTCTGGAAGAAAACCTGATGGAGTCTGCAAAAGACCTGAGACTGGGACGGAGATTTGTCTTCCAACAAGACAATGATCCAAAACATAAAGCAAAATCTACAATGGAATGGTTCAAAAATAAACATATCCAGGTGTTAGAATGGCCAAGTCAAAGTCCAGACCTGAATCCAATCGAGAATCTGTGGAAAGAACTGAAAACTGCTGTTCACAAATGCTCTCCATCCAACCTCACTGAGCTCGAGCTGTTTTGCAAGGAGGAATGGGAAAAAATGTCAGTCTCTCGATGTGCAAAACTGATAGAGACATACCCCAAGCGACTTACAGCTGTAATTGCAGCAAAAGGTGGCGCTACAAAGTATTAACTTAAGGGGGCTGAATAATTTTGCACGCCCAATTTTTCAGTTTTTGATTTATTAAAAAAGTTTGAAATATCCAATAAATGTCGTTCCACTTCATGATTGTGTCCCACTTGTTGTTGATTCTTCACAAAAAAATACAGTTTTATATCTTTATGTTTGAAGCCTGAAATGTGGCAAAAGGTCGCAAAGTTCAAGGGGGCCGAATACTTTCGCAAGGCACTGTATGTACATATAGGTAGGGATTAATATCCACCAATAATAAAAACTAACAATTGAATTTTGGAAACAGCTCAAATACAGTGACCCCCTCTCATATCATTACCAAGCTCTGCGTATGCCAAGAGCTGAGCAAAGAAAAGACTCCCTGCATCCATCTGGTCCTGGGGTTGAGTTTACAAACCTGTGCTACTAACACACTGTAACTTAAGGACCAGTCAAAACAGAATTAAATCACCTATTGCGAAACAAACACAAGCACAAACAAAATAGGCAAACTGTTTGATAATAATTACTGATCAAAACCTTAGAAAAACCTTGACAAAGTACAGACTTAGTGAGACTTAGCAAAGCTTTGCCATTGAGAAGGGTAGACACGGGAAAACCTTGCTCCCTGTAGAGGACAGAGCAGCATTTCCTGACAAAATTACAAAATGTAAATAATTACAGCATTTTGCTTCCCCAGATTTGAAATCATTATTGAAGGTTTCCAAGACCTGGTGGGGTACTGTAGGACACAGAGAACTGTGGGTTGGCAGCGCACTACATTGCTGCCTGGCTTAAAATGTAGGACAGTGTCTGACAGACCAACCAACCTGCACACATCCTCACGTTATTCACCTATTTACTTGTATTTTTGTTGTTGATATTGTTCATGAATCATTCCATTTGGAAATTTAAAGAGAGGAAGACAGAGAGAGAGATAGAGAGAGAGAGAACTGCTGGAATTCAATCATTGAATAGCCACTATCTGCCATTATTGAATTCCAGTCTAAGTATGAAAGCATCCTACAGTATGGTTGTATCCCAAATGGCACCGTATTTCCTTTATAGTGCGCTACTTTTGACCAGGGCTCATTGCCATTTGGGACACAGGCTTCATTTCCTAGGGTCAGAGTCTGGAATGATTTAATCCTGGACATATCCCGTTCCTCTGATTCGTTCCCATTAGTATGTGTGTCAGGGAGATCATTCTCCTAGCTGTCTAGTCGTCCAGAGGCCTGCCGATTTGAACACTCCAGAACTGCATTAAAACCTCCTCTCCCCTCCTCCATATATTTCATTCCTTCATTCTCCATCTATTTACACGAGAGGTGTAATGAGAAATGATGATCACCATCTCTGCTCTGCAGTCACAGAGATCTCCTCTGTGCCTGGGAAATAATTTCCCTCTGTGTGTGTTAATACTAAGCGTCCCCTAATGAAGTAAGGATTTATATGGATATACAGTACTATTATCTTACTGGTTCCCTGGTCTTAGATTTAGAGGAAGACATCTTTATCTAACATTTACTTAAAAACTATGAACTAAATTAAATGCAAAGCCTCTTTGTTTGGAGAAAACAAAATTAAGTTAGTCTTTCTGAAATCACTTTTTTCATGCCCAGAAATGATAGTGGTTTTGCTGTCTCACAGAATTCCACAATATTTACAGCTGAGCTGAAAGCTACCTGAGAATACAGGGTATGTCCCAAATGGCACCCTATGTCCCCTTAGGGCTTTGGTCAAAATAGTGGACTACATTTTATTCTTACATCAACGCTTTTATCCTTAGCGACTCACAAGTGCAATGTGGGTTAAGTGCCTTGCTCAATGGCACATTGACATATTTTTCAAAGTCGGCTCGGGGATTCAAATCAGTGACCTTTCGGTTACTGGCCCAATGCTCTTAACTGATAGGCTACCTGCTATTTGTAACAGGAGGAAGAAGGAAAATATCCAGTTATCAGTGGAAGTATGTCCCTTTGATGCCTTCATCACTTCCTGCCTCTGCTGGGATTTTTTTTTACACGGGCATCCCTCATCCCTCTCTTTCCACAATTTATAGTGTGGCTTTCTCTCTCTCGTTTTTCTCACTTTGTCAATATTTTATTATTCTCTTCCTTTGCTCTCCCTCCATTCATCTTCACTTCAGACACAGGCTTGCACCAGAGGGGGTCCTTAACAAAGGAAAGCAATCCGGAGCGAGGGAAGGGGAGGGCGGAAGAGTGCAGAGGATTATCTCTACAGAGAGACGACTGGAAATAAAAGGACTGGAAAGACTGATCATATCCTTTTATTTCACTATACAAAGGGAAATACGATAAAACATATGTGTAAAAGTAATGCAAGTATCTCCCAGGGATAAAGACAGAGTAATATATATAATAAATTATAGCAGGAGGAGTCTCAATGGTCTCAACGGGTACAGCAGTTTTAAAACACGTTTACTGTAAACTGGGCTCTTTTGTTACATGTGAAAGTACACATTTACACGTTGCTTTTAGAGACAATAGGTTATTTACAAGACAACAAAACAACATCTGAAAAACACAACTCCCCAGCTAAAATAAAGAATTTAACCATATGTGATTAAAAACACAACCAATTTGGAGCAAATGGTCCTTCGAGCCGGATATGAACCAACGACTGAAATATGTTCATCGTATTGAGATGGCACTGATAAACTGTCTCATGGTTGGGAGCCCCCAGATAGCATATGAACATGCAATCACAAAATGTGTAGAATAGCAGGAAATTAGCTTTAAAGGTTGACTTTCAGCGCAAAAAAATTGTCCAACTCCTCCATTTTCTAAATTTTGAAACATAAAGGGTGTGTGTCTTTGGTGGTTAATCGATGTGTCATTCTGGTCATGCGTGCCACAACCGACGTAACAGCTAAGCTAGCCACTTGTAGCTAGACAGTAACTCAGTATGTTTTGACATCATATCACAGGATTTTAGAGATTGCTAAGAAATTGCACTTCTGTAGCCAAATATGTTATTTGTTAAAAAATATGTATGCATTAAATGACCTGGTATAAATGGTGCATTGATCAGTTATACAGTTTAAAGCCATTAGTTTTGCGTTATTGCCAAAAGTCGACCTTTAAAATAACTGCCCAATGTTTCCAGATTTCTATAAAGATGAAATGTGGATCCGTTCATTTGTACGTACGCGTGTACATTCGTACATAGGTTCATATGTTCGTACGAAACTTGGGTGAATGATGTGTCTTGCCCATAGATATCCGTCATTTACAAAATTCCACTGATTATCCCAAAGGGGGGCGCTGTATCCTTTGTGGGGGACTACATGTTTACTGTTGCTTTTTTTAAAACAAAGTTAGTGATAAACCCAGCAGTCATACGAGACAGAACTTCTCTCTCTCTCTCTCTCTCTCTCTCTCTCAAGACTGATTGGAGAGGTCTTTTGGAGGGCTCTGTTCTTTTTCTTATAAAACTGCTCATTTTCTCTCTGTACCATGGCAAAATGTTCTTCCACTTATACTGTTTTCAAAATACCCCTCCATATACTCCTCAAAAAGGCATAATAAGTAATGTCAAACTGTCTTGAATTGCAGGAAATGTGTTTTAAAATGTTTTTTTTTTTAATCTGGGGAAGGACTCCCCCCCAATATCTTCACCACAATTTTGCTTTGAACAAATGATTGTGTCCAGTTTCATTACACACTGATAACCAGGGAGACTAAGGGAGGAGAGGGGATGAGTGATAACATACATTAAAGTTACTTTAACGCTGTGCTGTGTGTGTGTCCGCATCAGTGTGTGTGTATGTGTCAGTGTTAGTGTGTGTCTCAGTGTCACAGTGTGTGTTTGTGTGCGTGTCTCAGTGTCAGTTTGTGTGTGTGTGTGTGTGTGGGCATGCATCCTGTCACTGTGTTGTGACAGAATAAGATGTGTGGAATGGGCTGTGCAATCAGCAGGCCATCCACCCAAGCTATTTCCTTCCTCCCGGGCTCCCTCTGTCACGGTCCAGTAAATTGACCCAGTGATGCCTGGTTAGACAGGCCGCTGCTGCTGCTCCCACTGCATTACCCACAGCTCACAAATAAGTAACTTACTACAGCTGCACTGCAGAGAGAACAGAGACCCATTTCTCTATGCCTTGTGTTACCTCATCATCACCCCTCCCAAAATACTTCCTACCAGCATCTGCTGCTTCTCAAATCGCACCCTATTCCCTATAGAGTGCCTTACCTTTGACCAGAGCCCGATTGGCCCCATAGGATCTGGTTAAAAGTAGTGCACTATATAGAGAATAGGGTGTGATTTGGGACACATATTTCCTCATCACAACCACTTCCAAAAGACCTCATCGGCCCATAGATTTAGTCACATGCAGGTGTATCTGTCTTGTGCCCATAGCACTTGAGTTGAAATCATACATTACTGCAAGTCATCTTTACATTACACTCTGCATTGCAAAAGCCACTCATCACCACCATCATCCGTGGTACCACCATCACACGTGGGAAAAGCATATTTCTCAAGTCAGAAATTATCATGCTGAGTACATACAGATGGTGTATGGTGAATGAATGGGGAGAAAGGCAACGATTGTCGTGGCTCTTTTCATGTGGAGTTTAGTACACACCCTCAAGGGTACACTGCTATGACGCATTTAACTTACTCCACACAGTTCATACACAGGGCAAGAGAGAGAGAGAGAGAGAGAGAGAGAGAGAGAGAGAGAGAGAGAGACTCATTGATAGTCAATGGGATATCTATCGTAAGACAAAAACACACTGATAGACAGACACAGCATACATGCGTTATTGAAATCAGCTTTGGATCCGATTTGATCACATTCAAGCGAGAGATGCCATCTGTCTGACAACAATTATCTCTGCAAACAAACCAATATATAATGGCCCCCACCAGATTGAACTGACCTACCAAGCCCTCCTGTTTAAATGGTACCTTCTGCTGTCTTTACTCTTAGAAAAAAAGGTGCTAAGTAGACCATGTAGGGTTCTTCAGTTTGTCCCCATAGGGGAACCCTTTTTGTCAGGTTCTTCATAGAACCCCCTGTAAATGGTTACCTAGAACTCTCTATGAACACTCTTTGGATGGTTATTCTTCTATGAATGGTTCCACCAGCCTTATTAGCCTTTAAAATCATATTATTTATGGGATATATTACGAAGCTTTTCTTTGAGGGCGTAGTTATACCCTAACATAGTGTTGTTAGGACACTCATGCTTTACAGGCCACATCAGGCCTGCAAGTCACATTATGCTGGCTTGCAAAGTGATGTTTAATTCCTATTGGAATCCAGCCAGTTAGGATTTTTTTTATCACCCACAACCTGAATTCAGAATGACTGCCAGGGTAGGGAAGATGGAATACTGAGACTAGCTCAATCATCTAAACTGGAACAACCATCTCAGTTAAACTACTAACAGATTTGATTAGTTTATTAAAATGTATACATTTTTTCTTTGTGTAGCATAACATGTATGAATCAATCAATGTACATGCAAAACCGATATTAAACCAAGCAATTCTGAAAATCACCTTGCAATAGAGTATGCTGGGAAATATGATGTATGGTTCTATGTAGAACCCTTCTTGCCTTCCAAAGAATTATCAAATAACCGTTTCTTCCAAAAACAATTCTTAGGATGTTAAAGGTTCTAGGTAGAACCCTATCCTTCTTAAAAGAACCCTTATGGAACCCTTTTATCTAAGAGTGTGCAGTTTTTCATGGAGCCAGTCGGACAGAGTGGAACCCTAGCTCCCAAGCAGAGTTAATGGTAATGCATCACATTTTAATAGAGCAACACCTGTGAGGGCCAGAGCCTCTCAGTAATGAGAGTTGTGTAATAAATTAGCAGGGCCTTATTGAGATCTGTCTGTGGCCAAACAATGGCTCCACTGTTCCATCCCAGTGCTGCAGCCTCTCTCTTTCTCTCGCTGCCCCCACAGCAGCAGAATTCCTTTAAAACACCTAATGCCCCCACTTCCTCAATTTCTCTCCTTTGACAACCCCGCTACTTCCATCTCACACTTAATTACCATTTCATTTTTCATTTACCTCCAGAATCGTCCTGAGTCCCCAACCTTTCATCTCCCAAGCAACAAAGACAAAAAAAAAAAAAAAACAATCAGGCAGAATAGAATGTAACACGTGAATGCTAATATCTTTACGCAGCGTAATCTCAGCAGATGTTTAATATTATGCAGGTTTATGATGGCTTTTGAAGCAAAGAGAGCCATAACCCCATTATTTCAAGAGATGTGCCATTGTAATACCTGGTATTAGAGCCTGATCCACTGAGAGGTGACCAACCCAACCTCTCCATATGCCTAAAGTTAAACCATTGTCTGTGTCCCAAATAGCACTCTTTCCCCTTAATAGTGTACTACTTTTGGCCCATAGGGAATAGGGTGCCAACTTGATCCCTCCAGCCTAAAATAAAGGAAAAGATTATCCTCATAGACACTATTCACTTTGTGTCTGTATCTGAGGGTTAGGTGCTGTTCCTGATGTCAGTGTGAGTACTCCAACTATTTCAGTTCCCTTCATGTATTTGCTATTTTAAAGAACTTTGTATTGCTTTCAGCCAGACTCTTTGAACGTGGATAATACTGCTACAGTGGAGTATTGTTGCCAAATGCAAAAACATTGTGCCAAATGCGTTGTACAGCCTAAAGCTGAAATCCACATACAGTGAAAAGCGCCACTGTTCGCCCCCAGCTGCATTGTTATTGGTTTGGTTCTTTTCATGAAACGGAGGAGAGGAGCATATGGCAGCGTGCTAAAAATAAAATGGTGCTCCTTTGTTCTTCTAGTATTCCAAACTGACGTGACAGTTTCGCCCTATGATTTCAGCTTTAAGTGTGTACGAGGCCAAAGCTGATTCAAATTAGCACAGTGGGGAAATTGCATGTTTGGTCATTCAGAGTAGTATAACCAATTTTCTGACACAAACTGGCCTTACATTTGAATAACAACGTTAACGTGAATGTGTACTGCTCATCTCTGTGCTCTTTTTATTATAGGAAACACGTTGACAACTGATACTTTGCTTTGAGACAATATTAGTTCAGAGGGAATGTGCGATGCAATTCAAAGAGAGTTCAAAGCCAGACTGAAATGGGAATATGTCACTTTGAAAGAGAAGAGCTAGTCTGTTATGCTCTTTCTATCACTGTCTTCGTCTTTTATCCCCAAGTCTGTAAGGGGTAGCTAGCTGTACAGGCTGAAGCTAGATAATAGCAACACCATATGCTTTAGGAGTTGACTCAAAAAGTAGTTTCATAAGCTAGGTCTCCATCTAATTGGCAACAGAGTTGTATGTGCTGGCCTGTCTTACCACCTTTGGGACAGACATGAGCATATCTTCATTATATACATATCTCTGGTATAGCCTACGTGATGAGATTATTATGGCAAAGTGAGCAAGATTATTTTTTATTTGTCAAACTGCAGCCAAGCAAAAATCATCATGTCACCAGAATAAGATGATTTATTGGAAAGGAGCATCACCTTGCGCTTTCACCATCCTGTGAAGTTCATCATAACTTATTTCATCTGTGGCTTAATAAACTGTATCCTCTCCCGAGTCGTACTGGAAGGATCACACAACATGTCATCGCGTGACTCCAAGTCAACTTCGACAAGATGGTTGTTATATCAATATTTGCACATAAAAGCATTTCCATGGCCATTTCTCGCTAAATTAATTTTACCTACACAAAATATCGCACCTCGTATAGCTTATTTTGTTTTTGTCTACATTTAGAAAGTTTACCAGCAAATTTGCTTTTTCCGTCAGGCCTGTAGTCTTTTTTTTATACTGCATGTATTTTACTCGCATAAAAAGGTTGGATGGAAACCTGGTTATTTAGTGTCAACAAAAAAAAGAACACTAATTTGATGTCAAATCAAATCAAAGTTTATTTGTCACGTGCGCCGGATACAACAGGTACAACACCTTACAGTGAAACGATTACTTACAGGCTCTAACCAATGGTGCGAGAAAAAAAAGGAAAAAGGTGTGTGTGTGTGTGTGTGTGTGGGTGTGTGTGTGTGTGTGTGTAGGTATGTAAAGAAATAAAACAACAGTAAAAAGACATTTGAAAAAAGAGTACCGAGGCTATATACAGACACCTGTTATTCAGGCTTATTGAGGTAGTGTGTACATGTAGATATCGTTAAAGTGACTATGCATATATGATGAATAGAGAGTAGCAGATGCGTAAAAGAGGGGTTGGGGACCTTCTATATACTGAATTGGATGGACTATTGTGAAACATAGTAGGTAGTGAAAAGGAGGGGTTGGCGGGTGGTGGGTGGGACACAATGCAGATAGCCCGGTTAGCCAATGTGAGGGAGCACTGGTTGGTCGGGCCAATTGAGGTAGTATGTACATGAACGTATAGTTAAAGTGACTATGCATATAAGATAAACAGAGATTAGCAGCAGCGTAAAAGAGGGGTTGGGGACCTTCTATTTACTGAATTGGATGGACTATTGTGAAACAGAGTAGGTAGTGAAAAAGGGAAAATGCATTGCACATGTGGTTGTGGATTCTTGTGGTATTTGCAGTGTGTAGATAAAAAAAAAAGAAATGTACCAATCCCAGATTGTCCCATTAAAAACCCGGAACACAGGTGTGAAAGCAAACAATTATGCGTTATGAAAAGAAAAATTAGGAAGGTCCACATAGTATTTACAGTGAAGGAAAGGAAAATGTATGCCATCTTTAGTGACACACATTGATACAGCAGGTAAAAAAATATTATAATTTGAGACACAGATTGGAGAAACACATTGTGACACGCATTATAAATATGCTCATATTCACAGGCGTGTAAACAACAGACAATCATAGCTCAGTTGAGTAGCAGGGTTTAGACCTTAAATTTGGATCAACCGACCCAACTGAGACTTCCCTTCCTCAGTGACGTCAAATCCTTCACCTGAATTGTCCCAGGAAAGTCCCCTGTTGTGCTCCTATCCAGTCCTGGTCCCTGTATGTGGATCTGGTGCATGTTGTCAGCCCTTCAGAACCTGTAATAGAGCCCAGAGCGACCGCCGCCGGGTGCTACTGAGAAATTTACAGAGTGTGTGGTTCAGCATGGGGATGTACTGTAGAGAGAAGAGATGGAGAGAGCCCTGGATGTGTTTTTTAAAGGGGCAATCTGGGATTGGTACATTACTTTTTTTTACTTCTAATTAAATTACGTATAGTCATTGATTCTAAAAGAATCAAACTTATAAATGCCTCAGTGCATATGGTTAAAACAATAATTTTGATCTTAAAGATGGTCAGTCCTTGAATCCATAGCTCCATCTATGCATTTTGAGAGTGGCTACATTTCCCTAGCTCCATCCCTCAGCTGTTTGCCTTAACAAAGTGGGGAGATGACTACTTTGTTGTTTGAATCCCAGATTGCGCCTTCAATAAGAGCTGACAAAGTTTTGAGATGGTGCCTCCTCTCAGACAGGTGAGACGTAACGAGAGGAGAAAAGGAGGAGGCTGATAAATGTGTCTGGGTGTTGAGGAGCAGGGGACCCTCTTAGGAGCCTCATTCTGGGGCCACACTACACACCCAGGAAGGCCCCACTGGGGCCACAGACAAGAATGGTGCTTTAACAGAAATAAGGCACTGAGGGTTTGTCTCAAAGACCTGAACTAGGTCTATATCTATAACCACTATAGTTCTCTGCATGAAACCATATACTTGCATTACAGGAACACACTATAGGTATTTTCAGACATGTATTTATTGTATAGTAAGAGATGAGACACAGGGATTATGTCTGCATCCCAAATTGCACCCTAATCCCTATTTATTGCATGGGCCAATGTCAAAATATCAAAAGTATTGCACCAAAATAGGAAATAGGGTGGCGTTTGGGACACACACAGGGATTATGAAAATGTCAGAACCCTCTGTCAAAGTAATGTCATACTAAATAGTTGAGGTTCTGCTGTGGGAGAGCTAGGGGTCATAATCCTCAGGTACATCTCTATAATAGAGAACGGAGCATGATACAACGTCTAATCCTATCAGTTTCCTTTCACTGGTGGGAGACAGCAGCACGACAATGACAGGCCATGAATTACATTGATCTGAGAGTGTGTGTGTGTGTGTATCTGAGTGGTCAGATCAATAAACGTGGGCTGTGTGTGAGTCCTTCTGCCTTCCCTTGTGTTATTTACTGCTAAACAACATAATCAATTTAAAGTTCCCCCTCACATACAGAGATCAATCATACATTTGAGGCCGCTCTTCCGACTTCAATATCCTGGTTTAAAGCAGAGGCTCAGGATTGTGTGAGCATGCGAGAGTATTAGAATGTGTGTGTGCCACATTGGCAGCAGAGGGAGAATGGAAGTCATTTGACTGTTGTGCAGGCATCCGTCCATGATACAGCATCATTCAGTTTGGATTAAGTTTCCCTGGCAGAGTGGTGGTTCGGCGGAAACATAATCATTCTTTGGAGAGGTGTTTAAACTACTTCTCCTCCCTCCATTACCAATGAAAATAAATCTGATAGCTTTTGAAGTCGTGAGGATTCGAGGAAATGCATTTTGCATTCTGCATTTACTTGCCAGAGACTTTGAAATCTACAGAGTTGGTTTTGGAGGAGCAGTTCATTTTGAACTTAGCTGATTATTTGTTATTTACCTATTTATTTACTTATTTTCTTGCTTATTTCTGATAAAACCCCATCCCACCACCCTTGACAAAAAAATTGTTGTTACTGACTGTCCTGTTTGTCACAATCTTGAATATTTTGAATTATGTTGTTATTGATTTTGTTAATTAACGAGAGAGAGAGAGACTTGAAATTTTTGTCTTTCTTTAATTAAACATTCTCATTTCATTAAAACCTTACCCCCCCCCCCCTTAAAATAATATAACACCAAAATATATCCTGTACCACAGTCCTGCATACCATACCATACTCACCTTACCCTCTACCCCACGATACAAAACAACACCACACATCACAATAATGAAAACCTCACCACTTCTACAACCGTATATACAAAACATCTTCCCCAGCTGTACAGACTGCCTCCTGACACACCATACAGTGCCTTGTGAAAGTATTCGGCCCCCTTGAACTTTGCGACCTTTTGCCACATTTCAGGCTTCAAACATAATGATATAAAACTGTATTGTTTTGTGAAGAATCAACAAGTGGGACACAATCATGAAGTGGAACGACATTTATTGAATATTTCAAACTTTTTTAACAAATCAAAAACTGAAAAATTGGGCGTGCAAAATTATTCAGCCCCCTTAAGTTAATACTTTGTAGCGCCACCTTTTGCTGCGATTACAGCTGTAAGTCGCTTGGGGTATGTTTCTATCAGTTTTGCACATCGAGAGACTGACATTTTTTCCCATTCCTCCTTGCAAAACAGCTCGAGCTCAGTGAGGGTGGATGTAGAGCATTTGTGAACAGCAGTTTTCAGTTCTTTCCACAGATTCTCGATTGGATTCAGGTCTGGACTTTGACTTGGCCATTCTAACACCTGGATATGTTTATTTTTGAACCATTCCATTGTAGATTTTGCTTTATGTTTTGGATCATTGTCTTGTTGGAAGACAAATCTCTGTCCCAGTCTCAGGTCTTTTGCAGACTCCATCAGGTTTTCTTCCAGAATGGTCCTGTATTTGGCTCCATCCATCTTCCCATCAATTTTAACCATCTTCCCTGTCCCTGCTGAAGAAAAGCAGGCCCAAACCATGATGCTGCCACCACCATGTTTGATAGTGGGGATGGTGTGTTCAGGGTGATGAGCTGTGTTGCTTTTACGCCAAACATAACATTTTGCATTGTTGCCAAAAAGTTCAATTTTGGTTTCATCTGACCAGAGCACCTTCTTCCACATGTTTGGTGTGTCTCCCAGGTGGCTTGTGGCAAACTTTAAACAACACTTTTTATGGATATCTTTAAGAAATGGCTTTCTTCTTGCCACTCTTCCATAAAGGCCAGATTTGTGCAATATACGACTGATTGTTGTCCTATGGACAGAGTCTCCCACCTCAGCTGTAGATCTCTGCAGTTCATCCAGAGTGATCATGGGCCTCTTGGCTGCATCTCTGATCAGTCTTCTCCTTGTATGAGCTGAAAGTTTAGAGGGACGGCCAGGTCTTGGTAGATTTGCAGTGGTCTGATACTCCTTCCATTTCAATATTATCGCTTGCACAGTGCTCCTTGGGATGTTTAAAGCTTGGGAAATCTTTTTGTATCCAAATCCGGCTTTAAACTTCTTCACAACAGTATCTCGGACCTGCCTGGTGTGTTCCTTGTTCTTCATGATGCTCTCTGCGCTTTTAACGGACCTCTGAGACTATCACAGTGCAGGTGCATTTATACGGAGACTTGATTACACACAGGTGGATTGTATTTATCATCATTAGTCATTTAGGTCAACATTGGATCATTCAGAGATCCTCACTGAACTTCTGGAGAGAGTTTGCTGCACTGAAAGTAAAAGGGGCTGAATAATTTTGCACGCCCAATTTTTCAGTTTTTGATTTGTTAAAAAAGTTTGAAATATCCAATAAATGTCGTTCCACTTCATGATTGTGTCCCACTTGTTGTTGATTCTTCACAAAACAATACAGTTTTATATCTTTATGTTTGAAGCCTGAAATGTGGCAAAAGGTCTCAAAGTTCAAGGGGGCCGAATACTTTCGCAAGGCACTGTATCTCCTGAAACATCTCCACACATTTTTATCATTTTGTAGAACCCAAATTCCATCCTAAGGTACGCAGAGACCATCCCATTAAATAATAGAAAAGGGTCTGTTATCTAGCCACATTTGACCCTGTTCCTCCTTGTTAGCCAAATAGACAACTTTGCCTGAGCAAACAGAAAATTCAACGAAACACATTTGGCCTTCTCCTTATTTGAATAATTTGAATTGAATCTCTTTCTCTCTCTCTCTTTCTCTCTCCCAGAGGACCTGAGCCCTAAAACCATGCCTCATGACTACTTGGCCTGATGACTCCTTGCTGTCCCCAGTCCACCTGGTCATGCTGCTGCTCCAGTTTCAACTGTTCTGCCTGGGGCTATGGAACCCTGACCTGTTCACTGGAGGTGCTACCTTGTCCCGGACCTGCTGTTTTGGACTCTCTTCCACACCTGCTGTCCCTAACTCTGAATGACTGGCTATGAAAAGCCAACTGACATTTACTCCTGAGGTCCTGACCTGTTGCACCCTCTACAACCACTGTGATTATTATTATCTGACCCTTCTGGTCATCTATAAACATTTGAACATCTTGGCCATGTTCTGTTATAATGTCCACCCGGCACAGCAAGAAGAGGACTGGCCACCTCTCAGAGCCTGGTTCCTCGGGAGTTTTTCCTAGCCACCATGCTTCTATATCTGCATTGCTTGCTGTTTGGGGTTGTAGGCTGTGTTTCTGTATAGCACTTTGTGACATCGGCTGATGTAAAAAGGGCTTTATAAATAGAGATGCCACCAGGTTGTTGATTATTAGCACCCTCCCTCTATATGACCAAAGGAAGAATTGGTTTTGGGGGTGACCAGAGCGATATACCTGCTTGAGCACGTGCTACAGGTGGGTGCTGCTATGGTGACCAGCGAGCTGAGATAAGGGGGACTTTACCTAGCAGGGTCTTGTAGATGACCTGGAGCCAGTGGGTTTGGCGACGAGTATGAATCGAGGGCCAGCCAACGAGAGCGTACAGGTCGCAGTGGTGGGTAGTATATGGGGCTTTAGTGACAAAACAGATGGCACTGTGATAGACTACATCCAATTTATTGAGTAAGGTATTGGAGGCTATTTTGTAAATGACATTGCCAAAGTCGAGGATAGGTAGGATGGTCAGTTTTACAAGGGTATGTTTGGCAGCATGAGTTAAGGATGCTTTGTTGCGAAATAGGAAGCCAATTATAGATTTAACTTTGGATTGGAGATGTTTGATGTGAGTCTGGAAGTAGAGTTTACAGTCTAACCAGACACCTAGGTATTTGTAGTTGTCCACATATTCTAAGTCAGAACCGTCCAGAGTAGTGAAGTTGGACGGGCGGGCAGGTGCAGGCAGCGATCGGTTGAAGAGCATGCATTTAGTTTTACTTGTATTTAAGAGCAATTGAAGGCCACGGAAGGAGAGTTATATGGCATTGAAGCGCGTCCTGAGGGTTGTTAACACAGTGTCCAAAGAAGGGCCAGAAGCAAACAGAATGGTGTCATCTGCGTAGAGGTGGATCAGAGACTCACCAGCAGCAAGAGCGACATCATTGATGTATACAGAGAAGAGAGTCGGTTCAAGAATTGAACCCTGTGGCAGCCCCATAGAGACTGCCAGAGGCCCGGAAAACAGGCCCTCCGATTTGACACACTGAACTCTATCAGAGAAGTAGTTGGTGAACCAGGCGAGGCAATCATTTGAGAAACCAAGGCTATCGAGTCTGCCGATGAGGATGTGGTGATTGACAGAGTCGAAAGCCTTGGCCAGGTCAATGAATACGGTTGCACAGCATTGTTTCTTATCGATGGCGGTTAAGATATCATTTAGGACCTTGAGCGTGGCTGAGGTGCACCCATGACCAGCTCTGAAACCAGATTGCATAGCGGAGAAGGTATGGTGGGATTCGAAATGGTCGGTAATCTGTTTGATGACTTAGCTTTCGAAGACCTTAGAAAGGCAGGGTAGGATAGATATAGGTCTGTAGCTGTTTGGGTCAAGAGTGTCCCCCCCCCCCTTTGAAGAGGGGAGTGACTGCAGCTGCTTTCCAATCTTTGGGAATCTCAGATGACATGAAGGAGAGGTTGAACAGGCTAGTAACAACAATTTCGGCAGATAATTTTTTAGAAAGAAAGGGTCCAGATTGTCTATCCCGGCTGATTTGTAGGAGTCCAGATTTTGCAGCTCTTTCAGAACATCAGCTGACTGGATTTGGGAGAAGGAGAAATGGGGAAGGCTTGGGCGAATTGCTGTGCGGGGTGCAGTGCTGTTGACCGGGGTAGCCAGGTGGAAAGCATGGCCAGCCGTAGAAAAATGCTTATTGAAATTCTCAATTATAGTGGATTTATCGGTGGTGACAGTGTTTCCTATCCCTAGTGCAGTGGGCAGCTGGGAGGAGGTGTTCTTATTCTCCATGGACTTTACAGTGTCCCAGAACCTTTTTGAGTTTGTGTTGCAGGAAGCAAATTTCTGCTTGAAAAAGATAGCCTTTTCTAACTGCCTGTGTATATTGGTTTCTGGTGTCCAATTGTTAGTAGTTACTATCTTGTCTCCGGTATGGGCTCGGGAGAGACGAAGGTCGAAAGCCATGCGTCCTCTGAAACACAACTCAACACAGCGGAAGCCAGCCGCACCAATGTGTCGGAGGAAACACCGTGCACCTGGCGACCTGGTTAGCGTGCACTGCACCCGGCCCGCCACAGGAGTAGCTAGTGCGCAATGAGACAAGGATATCCCTACCGGCCAAACCCTCCCTAACCCTGACTACGCTAGGCCAGTTTTGGTGGGCGGACCTCTCTTTGCAGGTTTGTTGTGGTTCCACATTTCTTCCATTTTTTAATAATGGATTTAATGGCGTTCTGTGGGATGTTCGAACCCTGATCTGTACTTCTCCACAACTTTGTCCTTGACCTGTTTGGAGAGCTCCTTGGTCCTCATGGTTCCGCTTGTGCTTAGTGGTGAGGCAGACTGTGGGGCCTTTCAGAACCGGTGTATATATTCTGAGATTATGTGACAGATCATGTGACACTTAGATTGCACACAAGTGGACTTTATTTAACTAAATATGTGACTTCTGAAGGTAATTGGTTGCACCAGATCTTATTTAGGGACTTCATAGCTAAGGAGGTGAGTACGCACCACTTTTCTGTTTTTGATTTTGAGTTATTGACTTATTTTTTCACTTCACCAATTTTGGACTATTTTTTGTATGCCCATTACATGAAATCCAAATAAAAATCTATTTAAATTACAGGTTGTAATGCAACAAAATAGGAAAAATGCCAAGGGGGGTGAATACTTTTGCAAGGCACCGTATTTGTCAACAAATTGGCGTGTGCACTAGAACAGTCTGCAGCAGCCTACTAGAATCTGAAGTCAGATGTGTACTGTTTCCTGATGATCTGGTGCTTCTGTCCCCAACCGAAGAAGGCCTACAGCAGCACCAAACCTGGGCCCTGACAGAAAATCTCAGTAAGACAAAAAATAATGGTGTTGCAAAAAGGTCTTGTTGCCTGACCACAAAAACAAATCCCATCTAGACACCGTTGCCCTAGAGCACACAAAAAAACTATACAGTACCTACTTCAGCATTAACATCAGCCCCACAGGTAACCTCCACAAAGCTATGAACAATCTGACAGAAAAGGCAAGAATGGCCTTCTACGCCATCAAAAGGAACATAAAATTCGACATTCCAATTAGGATTTGGCTAAAAAAATACTTGAATCAGTTATAGAACCCATTGCCCTTTATTGTTGTGAGGTCTGGGGTCCACTCACCAACCAAGAATTAACAAAATGGGATAAACACCAAATTGAGACTCTGCATGCAGAATTCTGCAAAAACATCCTCTGTGTTCAACGTAAAACACCAAATAATGCATGCAGAGCAGAATTAAGCTCATACCCGCTAATTATCAAAATCCAGAAAAGATCCCTTAAATTCTACAACCACCTAAAAGGAAGTGATTCCCAAATCTTCTATAACAAAGTAATCCCCTACAGAGAGATTAACCTAGAGAAGAGTCCCATAAGCAAGCTGGTCCTGGGGCTCTGCTCACAAACAGACCCCACAGAGCCCCAGGACAGCAACACAATTAGAGCCAACCAAATCATGAGAAAACAAAAAAATATTTACTTAACACATTGGAAAGAATTTACCAAAAAACTGAGCAAACTGGAATGCTATTTTGCCCTAAACAAAGAGTACACAGTGGCAAAATACCTGACCACAAAAATTAAGGAAAGCTTTGACCATGTACAGATTCAGTGAGCATGGCCTATCTATGTGCACACTGCCCAAACAATGAGGTGGAAACTGAGCTGCACTTCCTAACCTCCTGCCAAATGTATGACCATATTACATCAGATTACATCCACAAATAATTACAATTTGATCAAATTTTGATAAACTCCCATATCTGTTGTGTGAAATACCACAGTGTGCCATCACAGCAGCAATATTTGTGACCTGTTGCCACAAGACAAGGGCAACCAGTGAAGAATAAACACCATTTTAAATACAACACATATTTATGTTTATTTATTTTCCCTTTTGTACTTTAACTATCTGCACATCATTATAACACTGTACCTAACCATAATATGACATTTTAAATGTGTCTATTCCTTTGACACTTGCATGTGTAATGTATACTGTTAATTTTGTTTTGTTCATTTCACTTTTCTTTATTAGCTGTGTCAATGTAAACAGAGAGAGAGAGAGAAGACTTTGACCACGTTACCTTCAGGATTAAAGCTGCTCCGCCTGTCAATCAGATCTTTTAACACCTCCCCCGCTGACCAGCGAAAACACAGTGAAAGAGGAGAGTCAGTGTGATAGCCAGCCAGCTAGCTCTGCTCTACAAGTGCTCTCTGCCTCCATTTAGAATGACAGGTGAATGGATTTTTGGATGCACTCCAATACACACTCCTGAATATTGCTTAGTTGGCTGAGAACACTAGCCTTCTGTAATACACAAAGGGTAGGGAAGAAAGTATATGAGATACAGTCAGAGGTGAAAGTAAGGCAGGATGGTCCGGTACAGCGTCCCTGCAAAATAAATAGTGGGGGTATGTCGTACCGGTAAAACATGACCCTATCACAGTAATTCGAACAAAATGCCAAGAAAACTTTAGGCTATTATACCACTTTTTAGCATTACCTCATGTCAGAGGCATAAAAAATGTGCGAATGGACTTGAAAACGTGTGGTACAGCGAACTTTCCGAAATGCTCTGTGGTCAGATGAGGCAGAGATGAGTGGCCGATACCGAGACAGCAGTGGATGCACAATCACCAAATGTCTCTTTCCATTCATCACTGTTTGGAGGCTGGAAATATGTTGCCTAGTAAAGGAGCCCTTTAATGGGATCGTTTGACAATCAGATGAAAACATCATGACTGGTTGTGTTTATGTCACAATAAAAGGTCATTCATTTTAAAAGTTAAATGACAAACCTGTAAGACTAGGCCCACAGAGATCCTATTGAATTAATAGGGACTCTATATGGAAATCTACGATTAGGCCCATAAAAAATGTCCTGCAACGAGAAGAAAATAATACTACTTTCACCTCTGGATACAGTATTGTGTAGCCTACTGCACTAATCCATCCATACTCCATTTGTTATTTGTGGTTATTATTTTACTATATCTTTGAGAGGCAAGCACCTGAATGTAACGGTTGATTCTGAATTTCTCTCCCAATCTCTCTCCCGTCTCTAACCTTATCTGAAGTTCACCTTGTTTAAAACAAACAAATACGATTAGCAAAAACAAGTGAAATTCCTGTGTGTGTATTATTTTTAAACAGTACACAAAACTTGTCTTTGGGTTGGCTCAGATGAGATATTTCTGTTCTGGTGAAAGTCAATAAAACGTTTTAACCCCAACTGATGGAAGTGAACAGGTACTTCAGTGTGAAAGGTGCGCTAATGTTTGGCACCAATTTTGAAATGTACAGTATGTGATATAATTTCATAATGAATCTAACAGACTGTGCTTTGGACCGTTCAATATAGACGTGGATTGAGATTGGTTCTAGTTAATTGGTAGAATTGGTACAAAAACACAATGGAAAAGTGGACTTTTCAAACAACCCTTTATATCCAACTAGCAGAAGGTGAAAGATCCAAACAATAACACTCTGTTATTCTCCAAGTCCAATTAACCCAAAACATTACATGCATCTGCCCTGCAATTACACTGCATTAATTATGGCCTCACACAAATGAACAGAAGAAAAGAGGCTAGATTGGGTTAGATGAACTTTGCTGTGGAAAAAAGACATTATATATTTTACACTAGGTTGGTCTCTGCAAATTCTATTTGGCCTTCAGTTCCAAGAGTGAAAATGAGAGTCAGGAAGGTTAATACATTTTCATTACGAGGACAACAATAGCTCACAGAGTCAAGCCAGAGGAGCAATTAAAGGTTTGGCCTTGCTTCCACTCTGTCTACGTCCCAAATGGTACCCTATTTCCTACATAGTGCACTACGTCCCATAGGGCTTTTCGGACTACATAGGGTATAGAGTGCCATTCGGGACACAGTCTGGGTCTCCTCTCTTACCTCTCCTGTCCTGTTAGACGATTGCCAGAGATAGACTGTAGCTTAGGAGGATGCAGGGTGCTGAGTGAGAATTATGAAGAGGAAGTACAGTCTACTGTAAAGTATATTCCATAAGAGCAACCAGTGCCAGGAATGTCTGATAATGGATGTCTTCATCACTATACTTCCCTCATATGATTTATGATTTAATGATAACATATAACTTCTTAGGAGTTTTGAGGAAGACAACAACATGCATTATAATGGTGGATATCCATGGTAACAGATGAGGACAGATCCTCTGCTCTAAGGCTACTATTGACCAGGGTCCAGTAGAAGGCCTAAGTAGTGCACTATATAGGGAATAGGGTGCCATTTGGTATGCTCCCCGAATGTAGCTTTGATTAGGATATCAACCATTTTGAGGATAGTTTACTCATAATATCAGCCTGGGGAAGCGACTCAAAGTCCATTGATGCTTTTATTTTATCCATTAGCTGATTGTGTAGTCTGATAGAAAGAGCATAGCCCATCACTGTCAGAGTCTTGACATGCTCATTGATGCATTAATGTCACAATTAACATATTAAGAAGAAAGACGCTTATTCATTCACATCCTCTATGCTAATTAACCCAAATGGTGCAATTAAATCCACAAATTTACTTCAAACCCTCCACGGAAGATAATTAGCCTCGATGCAAAATTCATAACCCAGTCATAAGTCACAGTGCAACAACACAATAGATGCCTTTCAGAGTGGGCGTTTGAGGGCTTTAGCCAATTTATTTAAGTTGTAACTCTGTGTGTGTGTGTGTGTGTGTGTGTGTGTGTGTGTGTGTGCCTGCGTTCAAGCGTGCGTGCGTGTGTGCAGAAGTTTTAGAAACTCAGGCTGGCAGCGGTGAAAGGCCACCATGCACACAACTGCAGCTGTCATTTTCACATTAGGTTATGATCTCCTAAACACCAGAGAAGAGTTTGTCTACATCCCAAATGGCACCCTATTCCCTTTATAGTGCATGGCATTAATTTTTCCATTTGGGACAGCGCTGGTCAACTGTAGTGCACTATAAACAGGGTTTGGGGGCAACAATACTGCAGCATATCAGTTGAAGTTGAGTGCCATTGCCTTTCATCGTGACTTTATCTGTCTGTCTCTATTTTCCCCTTCCTTCCAGCCTCCCAGAACAGAGCAGACAATGGTAACGCAGCTGTGTGCGTGTGTGTGTGTGTGTAGTGCAACCGTGTATCTGCGTCAGGGAAGAAAGGGCCCAGTTTACCAGTCACTCCTGATATAAAGACAGAAAATCGATGAGAAAAGACTCAGCAAGGAGAAAACACACACACCAGCTGGGCCTGTGATAATATCTTAAATCTGACAGCCCCCCCCCCCCCCCCCCATAACCCTGTCTCATCCCAACTAATTTTGTTGTGAATTTGATGCTGCACTGAATGAGAATATGCGAGTGAGAATGAATGAGAGTATAATCAGTGATGCAGCCACCTCAATCTTTAAACAAATATTCCTATTCCCTGTTTAGTGCACTTATTTCACTAAAAAGGTCCAAAGCACATTATATGGGGAGCAGGTTGACATTTTAGGCACCCTGTAAACGTGTCTAAAGCAGAGGCTAAGAACACAGTGACCTGCTATTTCTGACCTGTCTGGCCAAGCCAATCCTTCATCCTCTACAGTTGTACTTGCATCAAATGTCAGACTTGCATCCCTACTACTTTGATGTGCATCACAGGGAAATATGATGTCCGAGGCTAAAACTTAATGGATCTCATTGAGATGTACATATCTTAACCTCTGTGGAGTGATGGATGGAGAACAATTCTGATAATTTATTGACTTGGGGATGTGACTCATTATATTCCTAAAGGGCAACATTTGGGCCACAATCCACCGAGAGGTGAGAGATGTTTCATAATTGCCTCTTTCGGATAGTTTACAATCAGTACTTAAACGCCAGCAGGACTAGACACTTTGTCAAGCAGCTGACAGGACAGTGTCTGCCTATGGTGCATCTTCAGTACACACTAATAAAAGAGGGTTCCTCAAGGGTTCTTTGGGAAGGGTAATGGTTCTATGTGGAAGCATAATGACTCATATAACCCTTTGAGCCACGCAATAGATCTTTGCAGTTCAGAAAAGGGTTCTTTCCTGTTTTAGTGAAAATGTAAATGTGCGGACGGTGGCTCATTGGAATATTTAGGGTGGTGGTTTCCTCACAGCTGTTTTTTGTGTGACCATGAGCCAGAGTGTCATTCCAGTTGATCTCATCTGTTGTGTTATGCCATGTCATGACTTGACTTTAACTTTAATCTGTGGACTTTTATGTATCTAATTAACTATTTTAATTGTTACCCAATTAAATTAATCATGCAACAATTAATTCATTATGATCTGGGGCACTGTCACGTTCTGACCTTAGTTCTTTTATTATGTGTTTGTTTTAGTATGGTCAGGGCGTGAGTTGGGTGGGTTGTCTATGTTCCTTTTTCTATGTTTTGGGATTTCTGTTATTTGGCCTGGTATGGTTCTCAATCAGAGGCAGCTGTATATCGTTGTCCCTGATTGAGAACCAAATTTAGGTAGCCTGGTTTCACTTTTGAGTTGTGGGTGATTATTTTCCGTGTTAGTGTTTGTTTCCACACGGGACCGTTTCGTTTGTTTCACTTTGTTATTTTGTATTTTTGTCTTATTAAAATGGACCCTTACCACGCTGCAAATTGGTCCGATCTCTCTTACTCCTCATCAGAGAAAGACGACGAACGTTACAGAATCACCCACCACCAAAGGACCAAGCAACGTGGTAAAGGGCAGCAGCAGCGATCTCAGGACTCCTGGACATGGGAGGAGATTCTGGATGGAAAGGGACCCTGAGCACAGGCTGGAGAATATTGCCGCCCCAAGGCTGAGCTGGAGGCAGAGAAAGCCGAGAGGCGGTGGTATGAGGAGGCAGCGCGGCTGGAAGCCCGAGATGCAGCCCCAAACATGTATTGGGGGGGAGGCACACGGGGAGTGTGGCTGGGCTAGAGTGGGCATCGAGCCAGGTGCCATGAAGCCGGCTCACGCATCTGGTCTCCAGTGCGTCTCCTCGGACCAGGGTACATGGCACCAGCCTTACGCATGGTGTGCCCGGTTCGCCAGCACAGCCCAGTGTGGGCTATTCCACCTCGCCGCACTGGCCTGGCTACAGGGAGCATTCAACCGGTTAAGGTTGGGCAGGCTTGTTGCTCGAAAGCTCCAGAGCGCCTTCACGGTCCGGTCTATCCGGTGCCACCTCCACCCACCAGCCCTCAGGTGGCAGCACCCCGCACCAGGCTGTCTCTCCGTCTCCTTCCTACAGGTGCTCCCGCCTGCTCAGCGCTGTCAGAGTCTTCCTCCTGCCCAGCTCTGCCAGAGTCTCCCGTCTATCCTGAGCTGCCAGAGTCGCCCCTCTGTCCTGAGCTGCCAGAGTCGCCCGTCTGTCCTGAGCTGCCAGAGTCGCCCGTCTGTCCTGAGCTGCCAGAGTCGCCCGTATGTCCTGAGCTGCCAGAGTCGCTCGTCTGTCCTGAGCTGCCAGAGTCGCCCGTCTGTCTTAAGCTGCCAGAGTCGCCCGTCTGTCCTGAGCTGCCAGAGTCGCCCGTCTGTCCTGAACTGCCAGAGTCGCCCGTCTGTCCTGAGCTACCAGAGTCGCCCGTCTGTCCTGAGCTGCCAGAGCCGCCCGTCAGCCAGGAGCTGCCAGAGCCGTCAGTCAGCCAGGAGCTGCCAGAGCCGTCAGTCAGCCAGGAGCTGCCAGAGCCGTCAGTCAGCCAGGAGCTGCCAGAGCCGTCAGTCAGCCAGGAGCTGCCAGAGCCGTTCGTTAGCCAGGAGCTGCCAGAATCTCCCGTCCATTCGGGACCTGTGGCTTGGGTCCCCAGTCCGAGGTCGGCGGCGAGGGTCGCCGCGTTAAAGAGGTGGGTAAAGAGGCGGAGAAGGACTATGGTGGAGTGGGGTCCACGTCCCGCGCCAGAGCCGCCACCGCGGACAGACACCCACCCAGACCCTCCCCTATAGGTTTAGGTTTTGCGGCCGGAGTCCGCACCATTGGGGGGGGGGGGGGGATACTGTCACATTCTGACCTTAGTTCTTTTATTATGTCTTTTTTTTTAGTATGGTCAGGGTGAGTTGGGTGGGTTGTCTATGTTCCTTTTTCTATGTTTTGGGATTTCTGTGTTTGGCCTGGTATGGTTCTCAATCAGAGGCAGCTGTTTATCGTTGTCCCTGATTGAGAACCATATTTAGGTAGCCTGGTTTCACTTTTGAGTTGTGGGTGTTCATTTTCCGTGTTAGTGTTTGTTTCCACACAGGACCGTTTCGTTTGTTTCACCTTGTTATTTTGTATTTTTGTAGTGTTCAGTTTGTCTTATTAAAATGGACACTTACCACGCTGCAAATTGGTTTGACCTCTCTTACTCCTCATCAGAGGAAGACGACGAACATTACTGGCACCACAGGTGAGGTTCTTTAAAGAGCTACCATCTCCCGAATTAAACTCTAAAAGGTCTTTACCTATCACATGTATAAACAGTCATTATCATTCTGAACAGTTGTAACCTCATTGCATCTGCAAAAACCTAAGCCTTACTTATGATTCAGTACTACACAAATTGGTTTAATTATTTATTTACTAGCTAATTAAATGGGAACACAGGATAAACATACATACTCTGCACCGGTTATTGTCTGGAGACGTAATACGCTGTAAACAGGTTCCCAGTGAAATGACAACATGGCTGCTTGCTAAAGAAGAGATGGAGAGTGAGAGGGACAGAGACACATAACATTGGTACATTCAGAAATGACTTTCACCTACAATAACCATACAAACTCAGTAAAAAAAGAAACGTCCCTTTTTCAGGACCCTGTCTTTCAAAGATAATTTGTAAAAATTCAAATAACTTCACAGATCTTCATTGCAAAGCGTTTAAACACTGTTTCCCATGCTTGTTCAATGAACCATAAACAATTAATGAACATGCACCTGTGGAACGGTCTTTAAGCAATTAAGGTCACAGTTATGAAAACTTAGGACACTAAAGAGGCCTTTCTACAGACTCTGAAAAGGAGGCATGAGGACTGCAGATGTGGCCAAGGGCAATAAAATGCAATGTCTGTACTGTGAGACACCTAAAACAGTGCTACAGGGAGACAGGACGGACAGCTGATCATCCTCGCAGTGGCAGACCACGTGTAACAGCACCTGCACAGGATCGGTACATCCGAACATCACACCTGCGGAACAGGTACAGGATGGCAACAACAACTGCCCGAACGCACAATCCTTCCATCAGTGCTCAGACTGTCTGTAATAGGCTGAGCGAGGCTGGACTGAGAACTTGTAGGCAACAACGTAATCTATGGGCACAAACCCACTGTCAGCTGGACCAGACAGGACTGGCAAAAAAGTGCTCTTCACTGACGAGTCGCGGTTTTGTCTCACCAGGTGTGATGGTCGGATTTGCGTTTATCGTCAAAAGAATGAGCATTACACTGAGGCCTGTAGTCTGGAGCGGGATTGATTTGGAGGTGGAGGGTCCATCATGGTTTGGGGCGGTGTTTCACAGCATCATCGGACTGAGCTTGTTGTCATTGCAGGCAATCTCAACGCTGTGCGTTACAAGGAAGATATCCTCCTCCGTCATGTGGTACCCTTCCTGCAGGCTCATCCTGATATGACCCTCCATTATGACAATGCCACTAGTCATACTGATCGTTCTATGCGTGATTTTTTGCAAGATAGGAATGTCAGTGTTCTGCCATGGCCAGAGAAGAGACCGGATCTCAATCCCATTGAGCACGTCTGGGACCTGTTGGATCGGAGGGTGAGGGCTAGAGCCACCCCCCCCATA
The DNA here is from genome assembly GCF_057628025.1 of Oncorhynchus mykiss. NCBI lineage: Eukaryota > Metazoa > Chordata > Actinopteri > Salmoniformes > Salmonidae > Oncorhynchus > Oncorhynchus mykiss. Next base: position 39,321,020 of record NC_143040.1, read on the forward strand.
AATGTCCGGGAACTTGCAGATGCCTTGGTGGAAGAGTGGGGTAACATCTCACTGCAAGAACTGGCAAATATGGTGCAGTCCATGAGGAGGAGATGCACTGCAGTACTTAATGCAGCTGGTGGCCACACCAGATATTGACTAACTTTTGATTTTGACCCCCCATTTGATCAGGGACATATTATTCCATTTCTGTTAGTCACATGTCTGTGGAACTTGTTCAGTTTATGTCTCAGTTGTTGAATCTTGTTATGTTCATACAAATATTTACACATGTTAAGTTTGTTGAAAATAAACACAGTTGACAGTGAGAGGACATTTATTTTTTTGCTGAGTTTACTTTGAACACAAACCGCCGCCAGCTTTGAGTAGAAATCATAAATGTATTTACGTGACATGCCTGGGTTCGCCGGGGATCTCTCGGTGAACAGGGCAGCCCTGGAAAATGGGTTGGACCTTTTCGCGGCAAGCTTTTAATGCTCTGATTGTCCAAAATGATTCCAACAAGTCTTCTGCTGTTGTCCTTTTTTGTAGTTGTTCGGTATCCAGGACTGATGCCGGTAGTTGCATTGTAAGGTGTTTCAGTCCCCCTCAAAGTGGAAAATGTATCATTGGAAGCAGAGTTGATGAACATTGATGCTTTGCTTCCTGAGATGGACGCAGTGCTTGCAGAAGTGTCTGAAGAACAAGAGAAGTTAATCTTAGCTACAGTATTGCATGTCTCCAAGAAGGAGTGAAGTTGCTCACTCACAGAGACTGCTGGCTCAAAATCATGAAAACAATAATCTATCAGGTTTGCTGATTGTATGTGCTGAGATGTCTTAATATCTGCTTGAGTCAAATTTTGCACCAAGAGGTATCGAAACGTCTGTTTCCCAAGGGGTCCTGTCGACAGATACTCCTTGTGGATGACTGTGTTGCAGCCAGCGTTAGGAGAAGACAGTGTGGTCAGTGGAGATGGCATGGTTACTTGTGACCATGATTGGATGTTTTTCCAATCCATCAGTGGGACCAAATTAACCATCAAGTCTACTCCGAGTAGCAGGTGTTCAGTGTCGAGGCTGGTAACATACACAGGGTGAACAAGCAATACGTTTTGGAAGTTTAGTTTCAGCATGAGTCGCATTGTGAGAGGCAAGGTAGTCTGAGTGAAACCTCTAAGTTTAGTGTCACATCATTCCGTTTTTTTAATCAATGTTTATTAGGGTTCACAGCCCTTTTGGAGATCATTGACACAATGTTTGAGAAACTAGTGATATTGTCGAGCCCGATTCAATTAGCGCATCACAGGCAGTTCTCCATAACTGTTTCCAGGTAGCAACTTTCAGAGTTGCATTTTGTGGTCATATTCCCCACAAAGTGGAGTGAATGTTCGCAATGGCGTGACATATCATTTGTGTTCATGGTGAAAACAGATTGACTTATCAGAGTTCGAGTGGAATTGGCTATTGCGATGTGGGTTACCTCGCGTGTTATGACATTTGTATCAGAGTTTATTGTCAAAGCCTCTGTGCTTGTTTCTGGATCGAGCTGGCACTGGATTGGGTTTTGAGTGAGAGCAGTGGTTATTGGATTGTTTACGGCCTCGGCCTCGCTAATAGTGTTCATTTCAGTTCATTTTCATTTCAGTCCCTGTTCTCTGTCAATTCCTCGCCTAGTCGTGGTGACTTATCTTTTTCCTCTTTGTCAAATTTTTGGCGCTTTTGTACTTCTGTACATTTGTATTCAACGTTCACCTCAACATGTAAAGCCTGTCAGTACCCCATTCGGGTAGCCATCCAAGGCATCCTCTATGTCTGCTAAGAAGTTATGTTTGGCTTCTCTGGAACGGGTTCAAAGGTGTGGATGTTTTTGACGATTTTGTCAAGGCGTTCCGTGCTAACAATGCGGAGAGGGTTGGTTCCACCAATTTTTGGCCGACAGGCCAAGAGGAGAAACAAAGCTTTGGCTTTGTTGGCGAGGAGGCGCCACATTACTCTGTCCCGAATGGCCAAGAGGAAAAGACTGAGGGACATCTGACAGAGTTAAAGTCTGAAACCTTCTGTCATCTTCACTCCTTTGTGTACCAAGCTCCGGATGCGAGCATGGTTGCTTTGTTGGGTAGCGTGTGACTGTTCTGGAGTTCCTCCAGGTGGCACCTAAGGTATTCTGCTGCATAGTGGAGTCCACTTGGGCGCTTAGAGTACTTAATTTAGACAGATGAATGTTGCACTGTCTCTGTTCGGCCTCATACTTATGTCATGGTCTGCAGGGAGAGGTCTTGAGTGCGGAGCAAGAGATTCTGTGATGAGATTTCCTCATTTGATTGGAGATTATCTTCCTCACCTGAGTTCTCTCGTCATTCATGTGGTCAGAGACTTCAATGAGTTCCGTTGTTTTGTCATCCAACGTGATCATTGTGTTCATTACCTGTTCGTCTTGGTCGGCAGCTTTTGGACTAGAACATCATTGCTTTGAGTGACGTTCATCAAATCTGCATGCTTGTTATCAAGTTGCACGCCTCTGTTTGTAGCTAACTCGTCAGATTTATCTAATTTGGCGTGGACTTGGTCGTATTTATTTTTGGCTAAATCGAGTTGTTCCTGTAGAAGACGATTTTGTTCAAGAGTTAGTGCTCGTTCTTCGTCATAAGTTTTTTCGGTGACTTTTAAATGTTCCCTTCTCAAACACAGTTCCTCTGCAAGCTTAATCTTTTATTTTTTGGCTTTTATCATTAGTTTCCCGGTTCTCTCCACCTGTCCATTCATTCTGCTGTGCACTGCGGTACAGGACCGATGGCCGCCATACTTCATGGCTTAACTGGAGAGAACCTTTACAGGGCCTGCACCTGATGGTTTATTTTGTAGGGTGTTACTCTCAATTTCTGCAGTTTTTTTGCTTATGGCATTGTGATCTACATTCTTAGCCCTTTGGCATAGTTAGTTGCTGAGGTCAGCTATCAATCTTTCCATCGGTGATGGTTCACTTATTACCGGGGGAATAGGGGGCACCCCCTCTGATAGCTTGCTCATTATTATTATTATTTTGTTTTGTAAAGTTTGGATTTTGACTCCAATGTTCCATTTAGAACCTTATGATCATGGTTATTTATTTACTGTAACTTTAAAAAAGGCTTCTATATAGCACTAAAAAGCCAAATAATGGTTACAAGTCAAATAACTCTTATTTGGCACTATATATAACCTTTTTTTGTGTGTGTGTAGCTTCAGCTTTAGGACTATGTTGTCCAGGACAGGAGCAACAATGTTTGTCTCAAAATCTGAAAATCACCATTATTGGCTTGTATCACAGCAAGCACAGATACTGTATCGGCATATTGTAACTCGATAATGCTTCAAGTTTGACATCTTGCTGATATTGTGAGGGCCTATACAGTAATGTCATAGTTATAGGTGTCAAACCACACATCCATGACACTGATTGTGCCTTCTGCCCCAAGGCTTTAAGATTCTCCTATATCACAATTTTCCTTATCTGGGCCTGTATTCATAAAACGTCTACAGGATTTTGGATAGTTTACAATCAGTGCTTAAACGCCAGCAGGAAGAGACACTTTGTCAAGCAGCTGACAAGACAGTGACTATCTGTGATGCATCTCCAGGAGCTTCAGGACTATGGATTATTTTATTATACATTTTAGAACTGGCCAATTTCTGAACAACAAAATGAAACTATTGTGACGTTCTAATCTTTGAAAAGGATGAGAAAGAGATAAGAAACAAGACACCACAGAAATCCAAGTGGTTTTGGATCGATATTAAAGATTTCACTCTGTCCAGGAATAACAATGTTGGTCTGAAAATCAATTTGAAAATCACAAACATGGGCTTGTATTGCTGAAAGCAAAAATCCCTGCATATTGTTACACGATAATGCTTTAAGTTTGACAGTTTGCTGATATTGTGAGGGGTATACAGCATTTTTTTGTCATATGTGTCGAGCCACATAGTGATTGTTCATTCTGCTACAAGGGGTTTAAGATTCTCCTATACCACATACTGTAAAACTTTAATTAATGGCTGTCTCAAATAACCGCCTGTCCCTTTTAATAGCCGAACAATGGTTACCATGAATTGTTTAATGTTAGATATTTTACATTAAATAAGTCAGAAATGACTCGAGAAAATGACGGCAATCATCCGTTTTTATTGCCAGTCAGAAACTGCTAGCCAATGGCTGCTAACAGCTGAGAGTACAGATCCTCAGAAATCGAAGAACTGCCAAAAATGCACAGTCGAAGAGGAGAATAATTATTCTGTCAAGGATAAGTTTATTTTCTTCAAAATGGAACCATACTAAGACAAAGGAAACGTGACACCGTGTGTAAATGATAACACATTAGTGTAAGAAATTAATTCATTAATTAAAAGTATGGAAGTGAATGCTGGAATTAAACAATTAACTATGCAAATTAGCAAAAGCTGTGTGCAATAAGGAAATAGACACCTGGCTCAAATAGAAGCCTGTCTCTAACAAGGGCCTGTTGTGTTCAGTGATTTAAGCAAATAAAAGCAAAGTAGAAGTTTTACGGTAACTATTATGATCAGACCTCGTATTCACAAAGCGTCTCACAATAGGAATGCTGATCTAGGATCAGGTCCGCCTTTTATTTGTGATGATTTAAATGCAAAACTCCTACTCTAAGAAGCTTTAAGAATACAGGCCCATATTATCATAGATGCACTGAACTCTCATTCGTACCCTGTTTAAATCCTCCAAACAGAATACATACTTATATTTTAAGACATGTATTTCTCAAGAATATCTATCGGTTCCTCGTGTCTTTGAAAACATTGGCAGAGCAGTATCATGCAACGCTACAACAGATATTATCATTCTGATACATTATTTTCTATTCATCCCAGCAAATCCAGTCATGTTACTCAGAGGCAACAAACATGCCTTCAGCTTACAATACTCTCAGATACAACACACATGTACTTCTCTCTCTGCTCGACAGCACAAATGCCCTGTGGGTCATGTTCATGTGCATCCAATGAGGTGAAAAGCCTGTTTCGCTGTGTTGTGTTGTTATCTCCTGCGGTTTATTTCTTCTACATCCATACTTGTGTACTCATTCAATGAGAAACAAAATGATTTTCGCCCCCTTGAAACATATTATTTTGACACTGATTCATGGTGTTGAATTCAAACATGATTTGTGAGCTTACCCTCCTACTGCTAGATGACTGTATGCTTGTGTCCCAAATGGCCCCTTTTCAATATATAAGGCATTCATTTCAACCAAAGCCCTATGGACCCTGGTCAAAAGTAGTGCTCTACATAGGGAATAGGGTGCCATGTGGGACACAGTCTATATGTTAAGAATTATGCAATTTTGCTGTGGTGTGATGTTTTTATTCGAATATTCTGCGCTGAGAAGTCAAGCGGATAAAACTGGTATGGAGATCTTGTTCTGTATGCCTGTTTCAAACTGGAATTTGTCACACTTCCTTAATTTTGTTTTTAACAATTAACCCTTCATTTTACAGCCCGATAATTACTAGGTTATAACTAGGTAAATACCTAGTAACAAAATGTAAATACATAAACTATTCAGTCCTAAGCGTAAAATATACTTACTAACTGAGTAAATGCAAAGTAACAAAATGTCATTATATAGTATATTTCTAGTCTAAAAGTTAGTATTGCGAACATTAAAAGTAGCAGGTACTTACTTTGTTAAAACATACAGTACCAGTCAAAAGTATGGAAACACTATCACATTAAAGTTTTTTTCTTTATTTTTTTACTATGAAATAACACATATGGAATCATGTATTAACCAAAAAAGTGTTAAACAAATCAAAATATATTTTATATTGGAGATTCTTCAAAGTAGCCAACCTTTGCCTTGATGACAGCTTTGCACACTCTTGGCATTCTCTCAACCAGCTTCATTAGGAATGCTTTTCCAAAGGCCTTGAAGAAGTTTCCACATATGCTGAGCACTTGTTGGCTGCTTTTCCTTGACTCTGTGCTCCAACTCATTCCAAACCATCTCAATTGGTTTGAGGTTGGGTGATTGTGGAGGCCACGTCATCTGATGCAGCACTCCATCACTCTCCTTGGTTAAAAAGCCCTTACAGTCTGGAGGTGTTTTTTTCTGTTGAAAAACAAAGTATAGTCACACTAAGCGCAAACCAGATGGGATGGTGTAATGCTGCATGCATAATGCTATGGTAGCCATGCTGGTTAAGTGTGCCTTGAATTCTAAATAAATCACCAACAGTGTCACCAGCATGGCTACCATAGCATTATGCTGCATTACGCCATCCCATCTGGTTTGCACCATCACACCTCCTCCTCCATGCTTCACGGTGGGAACCACACATGATGAAATCATCAATTTACTTACTCTGCGTCTCACAAAGACACGGCGGAAGCAAAAATCTAATATTTGGACAAATCAGGCTATCGTCTGTATACCTTGTATACTACCTTGTCACAACAACTGATTGGCACAACCTCGTTAAGAAGGAAATAAATTTGACAAATTCAAGTTTAACAAAGCACAGATGTTAATTGAAATGCATTCCAGGTGACTACCTCTTGAAGCTGGTTGAGAGAATGTCAAGAGTGTGCAAAGCTGTCATCAAGGCTACTTTGAAGAATCTCAATTATAAAATATTTTTGTCACATTCTGACCTTAGTTCCTTTGTTTTGTCTTTTGTTTTAGTATGGTCAGGGCGTGAGTTGGGTGGGTTGTCTATGTTAGTTTATCTATGATTTTCCATTTCTGTGTTTGGCCTGGTATGGTTCTCAATCAGAGGCAGCTGTCAATCGTTGTCCCTGATTGAGAACCATATTTAGGTGGCCTGTTTTCCATTGTGTTTTGTGGGTGGTTGTTTTCAGTCTTTGTGTTTCTACACCAGACAGAACTGTTCCAGTTGTTTCTTTGTTGTTTTGTTATTCAGTGTTCAGTTTTAATTAAATAAGATGAACACTTACCACGCTGCGCTTCAGTCCTCACCTTCTTCCCACGACAGCCATTACAATTTTTTTTACTTGTTTAACACTTGTTTGGTTACTACATGAATGTGTTATTTATATTAAACATTCCTGAAAATACAAGTGTCTCACATGTATCGAAAGCCTAGAATCTTGCTAATCCAACTACGTTGTCAGATTTAAAAAATGATTTTCTGCGAAAGAATACGATGCGATTATCTGAGCATAGAGCCCCATAAAAAAACTATTTTAACCAGCACTGGCGTAACATAATCAAAAACTGCATTAAAATAAATTGTTTACCATTGACAACCTTCGTCTGTTTGCAATTCCAATGCTCATTGTTACACGATGAATGATCTTTTGTTGGATCAAATCCGTTTTTATAACCTAACGAAACATTTTGTGAACCGCTTGTGTCGTGAATTCCGTCTCATTCCATTTTCGATGACACATTCCAGGTAAATAACCCACACAGAACGTGACTTTTCCAGACATGTTTGGTTTCACTGCAATCAACTGGTTTGTTTGTAACACAATCAAACCTGACGGGCCATTTCGCGGGATGTATTGACTGAAAAAAAACGATTTGAAGACAACAAGTCATGACATCATTGTGCACCAATGATTTGCCCGCTGTTTCGTTGATTGACTGTCTTTTAACCCAATGACCACTGATCGTCTTGAAATCTAGCTGGGTAGATAGCCAATGAGCTGAGGTAAACGGCAATAGGCCATGTTTATGTGTTGCAAGACCAACCCATGTAGTAAGCTCCAGCGTAAAGTGAGTAATTCGCTATTGAAGTTTCATGCCGGAAGGAGAAACACATATTACGCACTGCATTGTTTGGTAAACGCGCAGATTCAGCTGTTTATATATCAATCATTATGGCGACTAAGTCAGGGAAAGCTAAATCTAAGTCTAGATATACAAATGTACACACAATTTTAGAATAAATTGATTGGGAAGTTGAGACAGAGATTGTTGTAGGACGATTCATTTAGCGATTGTGGAGCAATATTTTTTGAATGGGAGAGGACATCGTTTTGGACTGGTAAGATCTTATCATGCTAATGCCCTTGTTTGAAATTAATAATATAAAATATTATTTGTGATTTTTAAAAATTTTTTAGAAGCAATATATAAACATGTAATGTCATGAAATGTGAGATGCTTGTGTCCCCAACCCACATGAAATAGCCTATTTGAGGCTGTTGAGGGGAGGGCAGGCCCACTTCAATGGCCAAAGTGAAATGGAGACAGTAGATACAGCTGGTTTGTTGTAATATAATAAAGACAGTAGATCTAGCTGAAATGTCATAATATAAAAGAGACAGTAGATCTAGCAGGTCATAATAATATATTCACCCTTATGTTGCCTGTACTCTCTATATAAATATGTTTATTATACCTGTTGATACAGGGCTCATATGTGAAACAATTCTAACTGAACGTTTTCTTTCACAGTGACACTGACTCCGAATGGGAGTCTTATCCGGTGTCCTGTGTGAATTTAAGTATGCTCTCTCTAATTCTGTCTTTCTCTCTCTCGGAGGACCTGAGGCCTAGGACCATGCGTCAGGACTACCTGGCATGATGACTCCTTGCTGTCCCCAGTCCACCTGGCCTTGCCACTGTTCCAGTTTCAACTGTTCTGCCTGCGGCTATGGAACCGTAAACTGTTCATTTTTACTCTTGAGGTGCTGTCCTGTCGCACCCTCTACAACCACTGTGATCTCCACCCGGCACAGCCAGAAGAGGACTGGCCACCCCTCATAGCCTGGTTCCTCTCTAGGTTTCTTCCTAGGTTTTTGCCTTTCTAGGTAGTTTTTCCTAGCCACCGTGCTTCTACACCTGCATTGCTTGCTGTTTGGGGTTTTAGGCTGGGGCTATATAAATAGATTTGATTTGATAGAGGACTGAGGGTCTTCCAAATATTGAAAGTGTGCAAATAGTTACCCATGTTATTTTGTAAATGTATATATATATATTTTTTTCATATATTTTTTAATCAATAATTATTATTTTTCCTTTTTTTTCTTTCTTTTTTCCCCTCCATTTTTTTTTTTGGGGGGGGGGGTGTTAGAATACCATTTTGGTATTTTGTATATAGTTATTTGTTTCAAAATGTATACCTTCACCAATTTGGCCACTTGGGTACATTTGGGCTACTTGTGTGGGACACCTGGGTGACTTCATGATAAATGACATGTAGCACACTCATTTTGGAATTTATTATTCTGAAACTTTGCACAAGTACTGTTGCCCTCTTATATTTTTCACTGAAATTGTCCCCATCATCCTATCTGAATGTTTGTTTTATCTTGTTCATTTTATGATACAAAAATTTAAATAAAAAACATACGTTTTTTTTCATTGTTTTGTCTAAACCAGATCTATTGTGTTATATTCTCGTACATTCAATTCACATTTACACAAACTTCAGAGTGTTTTCTTTCAAATGGTACCAAGAATATGCATATCCTTGGTTCTGTGCCTGAGCTACAGGCTGTTAGATTTGGGTATGTCTTCAGGCGGAAATTGCACAAAGTAGGGGGGAGCTGTAAGAGGTTTTAACTTCACAAAGGTATTCTTATACTTAATAATTTATTTTATACAACATTTAGATGCAAACCTTACAACTCAGATGTGTACACTCTCAGTTATCTTGTTATACCATCCTTAATGGCTTCACAAAATACAAAATTATTTGACATGATTATTGTTTGGGACCCAACAACCATTCCAAACATTTGGATTTCAAAACTAATGTGCCAATGTCCAATCTTTTGATGTTGACGTCTCAGACATTACATTCTCAATATTGCAGAGCCAAAGGCAGAGTTTCTGCAATTATTTACGATCCTGTTGTTAAGTCCTAAATCCGGGCCAACTACCCCAGGAGAGAGAGAGACTTTGGCTGTCAGCCATTGGCCTAGCTGATCCAGCACCTTTGATACTCACCCAGGAGAGAGAGTCATGACACCTGTATCATATTCTACACCTGTATCACATTGTTACGGCTGTCGTCGGAATGAGACCAAGGTGCAGAGTGGTAGGTGTACATTTTGAATTTATTAAAATGAACACCAAAAAAACAAGAAAGATAAATGACACAAAGTATAGTAGTTCTAAACCAGCAATTAACAAAAACAAGATCCCACAACAGAAAGTGGGAAAAAGGGCTGCCTAAGTATGTTTCCCAATCAGAGACAACGATAGACAGCTGCCTCTGATTGGGAACCATACTCGGCCAAAAACAAAGAATTAGACAACATTGAATGCCCACCCCAAATCACACCCCGACCTAAACAAATAGAGAAATAAACCGTCTCTCTAAGGTCAGGGCGTGACACACATTCTATACCGGTGTCATATTTGACACCTGTATCACATTCTATACCTGTATCACATTTTATACATGAGTCCTGGGTCTAAAGTGAATCAAAATGATGTCATCCTGCTTGTCCTTGGGGTTGTGTTTAGCTTTCAGAATCTGTTAGGAGTCATACAGACAGAGAACCTTGCCGAACTTAACACACTTACCCCTGTAAGTCAATTCACATGGCAGATACACTGTGCTGTTTTAATTGATAGCTAGACGTAATTTAAACCTCCCCAGAGAAACTCACTTGCCAGAGCCACAATATGTCACTGCTGCTTTAAACCAGATGGCTGTTTGAGTGACAAGGACATCAACAACATGTGTGGGAAACTGCCTATAGAGCACGAAGCAACATCACTAAAATTCCTTCATAGAGAAAATACTTCACTTGAAGGATGATTGTCAGATTTGTATGGTTAGGAGTATAGGAAAAATTAGAAATAGATTGAAGAAAAACCTGGCCTACCACATGAAATGTTATATTTTCCCTTACATGATTCATATTGTTATTAAGGCAAAAACAAAAATAGGGTGTTTGGTCGGGGTGGATGGGTAGACGTAATATATCATGCTTTACAAATTTGTAACATGTAATGTAATTTATATTTCATAACATATCATACGAAATGGGTGATGGACATCCACAAATTAATACATACAATACAATACGTAACATATCATACTATATGGAGTGTCTCGGTTTTACCGTACAGAATAATACGAAATGCTTTGATACCAGGATGAGTTATATTGTCATAAGGTTTGAAGAGGAGTTGCTGCCAAGATTGTGGTAGTAAAACAGTATAAATGTGTGCTTTTTAAAAAATGTTATTATTTTGAGAAATGGTAGGATAACCTCATACACACAAGTCTTAGACGCACTGCCTGGACAATCTGAATTCTGCAGTGGCCATACAACATTTACAGCAATATGGGTTCTTCAGAAGTCAGGGCATTTATACTTCTTGCACTTCGCAGAGCAAAGCTGTTGTGAAGGTTGTTATCAAGGAAGTGAATTTGTGTTTATACTGGACCTCCCGCCCACACCTACCGTCAACCAATCATGTAAATGCGGAGCTATACGGAACAGGGAGAACATTTTAATAAACAATGGTCATGAAAAAGACAGAAACAACGCCTGGACAGGGGAAAAATAATGACAATCAATGCTGACACAGGGAACAAACTGAGGAGCAGACTGATATAGAGGGGGTAATCAACAAGGTAATGGAGTCCAGGGGAGCCCAATATTGCGCAGCTGTGCGTAATGATGGTGAAAGGTGTACGTTATGAAGGGCAGCTTGGCGCCCTCGAGCACCAGAGAGGGAGAGTGGGAGCAGTGGTGAGAAGTAACTGCTCATAGCATGGACCTGAGGATTTTTTATTTTATTTACCTTGGTTTCACAGTAACTTTATGCAGTTACTGCTAACATGACCCCCATGTTCTCCACAACACAATGCAAGAGGCAGGATACTTGTCCACATGATTAAGCATGTATTTAATGTAGCAAAAATGTTTGAACCAAATGAGCCTTTTTGCTTGGTAGGGCAGTGTAGACATCCCTAATGAGAGACAGAAGCAGCACGGCTTGAAATGTAGGTTCACACTCACACACACGCACACGGTTCAGGCACTGTGCTATAACAAGAGACCAGACCCAGACTGAGACTTATAATAATGAGTTCTTATGCCCCTTCAACAGTGCCAATTCACACGTTGAGACACTAATTGAAGATCATGTCTGGCCTGGCAGACAAATATGTACAATGTGTGAATAGTCCACTACCTAACTGTATTTTATCATACAACAAATACCAATCACATAGTCTTGGCAGAATTTTTAATTGCCTAGATAATTATTGTCCCTGCTCATATGTAAACCGTTTCAGGAAACTAGGTGTATAGGGAAACTAGGGTCACTACTTCACACGAGAGCCATTTGAACGTAATCTTTTTTTAAATCAAAATGTGTTGGCTGGGTCGCTAATTAACATATGTATGATCTTATTATTCGTATCTCAGAGCCATTTGCTTGAATAGTTATACAGCTAACGTTGAACCTGGTTGGTTAGCTACCTGCAGATTTATGCAGGATAGTAACGTCATGAGCTGGGATTATGGTTCATTGTTTAGCTAGCTAGCTACATGTCTTAACAAAAGACTCCACTATGCAAGTATCCAATTCAATAGAATGTCACTGCAACAACTGTTAGCCAGTTCGCTTGGGTGCTTGACTGCTGTTGATAGGACAGAAACCTTGGATCAACCCTTAAAGAAAGGGATGGGGCTAAAGCTTAAGAGGGTGTGAACAGCGCTGAATGGGTGTAGACAAAGAAGACCTCTCCAGTAGGTACCAAAATATTCAAAGGCAATTTTCTCAGAAGCGAGATTACAAGTTGATCAACTTTCAAAACATAATTACTTTTCCATTGTTCCTCAAATGCAGTGTATGATGTATCAAATTGTATTACATAAGACCGAATCGAGGCTGTCGAACACATATATTTCCAGTGGATTAAACGGCAAAAAAAAATCGTTTTAGAGAGATGCAATTTTTGTTTTCTTAGTTATCAGCCTCTATCAACAGCTAGAACTAATCAGACTCTCTGAGTCTCTTAGTGAAATTAGACACTCACTCGATCCAATCACCTGACACTTCAGCTCAGTCCCAAAGGGAATAGGGTTTCATTTGGGACACAAATTTGTCACGCAGAGGCTATAGAGGAGGCCAAACAGGAATATTGGAAGAATTACAGTTGTGTTACCCCATTCCACTGTAGCTATAGCTACTCTAAGGAAATCCCCAGGCATATTCTAGATGCCTAGCCAACTGACAGTCAGTCTCTGAGGCTCTGCTACAGGGGGCCACAGATGTTGGATGAGGAGCTCATTCTCAGACTGTATTTTTTTCTCCTTGCTCACGGTCAGATCTTTATTTGACTAATGATGTTTTCCCCTCATCTGAGCAGGGAGAGACTGGAGGCAGCTCTGAAGAGAGTGGGCATCTGAACACCTGCTTGAGTTTCCCCTCTCACACGCTACACTGGGAGACACACTCACACATACACACACGCTCCACTGGGAGACATATGGTCACCAGTCACTGCAACTCGGTGGGAAAATTACCACTGAAGCAGCACACAGATGAGGGAAGAAAGAATGTGTGTGTGTGTGTGTGTGTGTGTGTGTGCGCGTGCAGTGGGAACGAATTAACACCAGTCATGTTCAATTAGTTTTTTCCGTTTTAGCAATAATGATAAGATATGACAATATCTTGCCTTTGTAACTGTGGTATAAGAACAGGTGTATGAGTATTTGGAATGCTACTTTGTGCGAAGGCCCACAGAAAGGAGACCCATATTTCAGACTACAATGTAAGGCTGCATACTTAGTGAGAATTGGGATTCCATACAGAGGTCCATAGAATAGCACTGCTATTTTCACTGTCATATCAAATCCTGAGAGATACAAGCAGCAAGAAAATGTTATATATCTTCAAGCAGCAATGAACAGGGTTCACAGGATGACATAAAGGACACAAGATATTCTGGATAACAAAACAAGCACTCATGTAGGAAACATCTTCCTTTATATGGGCTCACGAGTGGCACAGCGTTCTGAGGCACTGCATCTCAGTGCTAGAGGCGTCACTACAGACCCTGGTTTGATTCCAGGTTGTATCACAACCGGCCGTGATTGGGAGTCCCAAAGGGCGGCGTACAATTGGCTCAGTGTTGTTAGGGTTTGGCCCGGTGTAGGCCGCCATTGTCAATAAACATTTGTTCTTAACTGACTTGCCGAGTTAAATAAAGGTAAACATTTTTAAAATGATGTGAAAACATTACCATGTTGATTAAAATCTCAGTTGGTACACTCAACATTAGCGTTCCAAAATACTTCAATACACTCTCACAGCTGTAATACGCTGACTGCACAAGCAGCACGACTTCCAGTTTTACATTTTACAGAATAAAATATCCACTTTCCACTACATTCAGACCACATAATAGGGCAACAATATGTGATTATACAGATATACTAATTACAATATTTCACATTGTTAATCTAGTGTTGCGTTTTTTTCCTAGTTAGCATTCACTCTTTTGCAGATTTTCCTATATAATTTCTTCCATCCCAGCCTAATTTCCTCATCTGCTTGCATGTGCCTCCCTTATGCACTACGCTTTTCCGTGTCTTTACTTTTACTATACCACAGATCAGTATAGTCTACCAGTCTAATGGTTTATCCATTCATAGTGACAATAGTGGTACGTGGATAATTTGTCCAGATCTGCAATAGGCTAACTAGCAATCATACTATATGCATTGAAAGCTGCATCAATTTACAATGTGAATTGACAACAACAAATAGGAATAGGAATAGCTGATAGGCAGCGGACAGGCCAGATGCGTCATTGTGCATGATAGAACAGTGAAGACATGAAACACACAGCTCAAAAAGCTCCCCTATTGATCTTGATAGAGACAATACAGTTATCCTACTAACTATAGTAGCCTATAGTCAGTAGCCTATAGTCAGTAGTCTGTAATCAGTAGCCTATAGTCAGTAGCCTATAGTCAGCAACCTAGACTATAGTCAGTAACCTAGACTATAGTCATTAGCCCTATAGCCTACACCACAAAGCAATGAGTTCAAAATTCTACTCTAGGCTGCAGTGAAAAAGTAATATGAATAATGGCGAAAAAGTCATTTAATTTGAATGTTTAATTGAATTAGGATTAGTTGTTATGAGGAATCAAGGTAAGACCCAGATGCAGACACGTCAAATTGACAATGGTTTAATATTCCAACAGGGGCAGGCAATAGACAGGTCAAGGCAGGCAGGGGTCACTAAACCAAAAGTGGGGCAACGGTACCGGATGGCAGAAAGGCTCAGGGTCAGGGGCAGGCAGAGTAGTCAGGCAGGCGGGCTCAGAGTCAGGACAGACAAAGGTCAAAACCAGGAGAGACTGGGAAAAGCAGGAGCTGAGAACAAAAATGCTGGTTGACTTGACAACAAGACAAACTGGCAATGGACAAACAGAGAACACAGGTATGAATACACAAAGGATACCTGGAGGTGGTCTTGAGGATGATTGAACTGGGGGTGGAACCCAGAGGACAGGCTGGCCGATGACCCAATGAGTGTGCAGAACGCCTTCACCGGGATGAGAACTGAGAACCTCGGTCGGAGACCATGTCCATGAGCAGTCCATGGATCCGGAAGACGTGCTGCACCATGAGCTGGGCCATCTCCTTGGCCGATGGTAGTTTGGGGAAAGGAATGAAGTGAGCGGCCTAGGAAAACCGGTCGACCACAGTCAGGATGGCAGTGTTGTCCTCAGACAGGGGGAGACCCGTGACAAAATCCAAGGATATGTGGGACCAAGGCTATACTCGTGGGCTATACTCGGCCTTGTCTCAGGATGGTAAGTTGGTGATTGAAGATATCCCTCTAGTGGTGTGGGGGCTGTGCTTTGGCAAAGTGGGTGGAGTTATATCCTGCCTGTTTGGCCCTGTCTGGGGCCACAGTGTATCCCGACCCCTCCTGTCTCAGCCTCCAGTATTTATGCTGCAATAGTTTGTGTCGGGGGACTAGGGCCAGTCTGTTATATCTGGAGTATTTCTCCTGTCTAATTCAGTGTCCTGTGTGAATTTAAGTAAACTCTCTCTAATTCTCTCTTTCTCTCCTTTTCACTCTTTCTTTCTCTCTCGGAGGACCTGAGCCCTAGTACCATGCCTCAGGACTTCCTGGCCTGATGACTCCTTGCTGGCCCCAGGCCACCTGGTCGTGCTGCTGCTCCAGTTTCAACTGTTCTGCCTACGGCTATGGAATCCTGACCTGTTCACCGGACGTGCTACCTGTCCCAGACCTGCTGTTTTCAACTATAGAGACAGCAGGAGCAGTAGAGATACTCTGAAGGATTTGCTATGAAAAGCCAACGGACATTTACTCCTGAGGTGCTGACCTATTGCACCCTCTACAACCACTGCAATTATTATTATTTAACCCTGCTGGTAATTTCTAAACGTTTGAACATCTTGGCCATGTTCTATTATAATCTCCACCCAGCACAGCCAGAAAAGGACTGGCCACCCCTCATAGCCTGGTTCCTCTCTAGGTTTCTTCCTAGGTTCCGGCCTTTCTAGGGAGTTTTCCTAGCCATCGTGCTTCTACACCTGCATTGCTTGCTGTTTGGGGTTTTAGGCTGGATTCCTGTACAGCACTTTGTGACATCAGCTGATGTAAGAAGGGCTTTATAAATACATTTGATTGATTGAGCAGGGATGGTGAGGGACAGGCAGTGGTTGCAGAAGACCAGCCGGAGCTTGCTGAGGAGTCTTATTCTGAGCACAGACCGTGCAGGTGGAGACAAATGCGATGACATCCGGAACCATCGTAGGCCATCAAAGCGTAGTCGCACGAAGGCCAGGGCCCGACGGGAGCCTGTGTGGCAAGCAAGCCTGGAGTAATGGGCCCACTCCAGGACCATAGAGCGGACAGCATCAGGCACGAACATCCATCCCCCCAGGGTTCGGCTGGAATCGCTGCGCCTCCCGGACCTGTTTCCCTATTCCCAATTTGATTGCCATCACCAGGCACGAGGTGGGAAGGATGGTCTCAGGCTCCGGGGTGGTACCCATGGGGCTATAGCATCGGGACAGTGCATCCGGCTTGACATTCTTGGATCCCGGCGGGTACGAGTAGGAGAAGTTGGGCCCAGGGCCTATCTGGCTTGCCTGGAGTTGAGGCACTGGTAAGTGCGGAGAAATTCCAGGTTCTTGTGGTCGATCCACACGATGAATGGGTGTTCTGCCCCCTTCCGCCAGTGCCTCCATACCTCCAAAGCCATTTTCACCGCAAGAAGCTTACGATTCCCCACATCATGGTTATTTTCCGTGGCGTTGAGGCGGTGGAAGAAGAAGGCGCAGGGATGTAGCTTGAAGTCCAGGGCAGAACGCTGTGACAGGACCGCCCCCACTCGGACATCAGAAGCATCAGCTTCCTCCACGAACTGACGGTAAGGGTCCGGATGAACCAGGATGGGAGCTGTGGTGAAGCGATATTTAAGGTCCCGGAATGCCAGGTCAGCAGCTGGAGACTACGTGAACGGAACCTTGGGCGAGGTGAGTGCAGATGGGGGAAGCCAGGGTGCTGTAGTGCCGGATAAAGCGGCGATAGAAGTTGGCGAACGCCAGGAAATGTTGCAGCTGCACAATGGAAGTAGGCTGGGGCCAATCCACAATCGTTCTCACGTTCCCCGGAACCATTTGCACACTCCCTGCGGCGATGATGAAACCCAGAAAAGTGATGTTTGAACAATGGAACTCGCACACCTCTCTGCTTTTACAAAAAGCTGGTTCTCCAGGAGGCATTGGAGAACCTGTCGGATGTGGAGTACATGTTCTTGAGTGGAATGGGAGAAGATGAGCATGTCATCTAGTAGGTAGACAAAGACAAACCGGTTCAACATGTCGCAGAGAACATCATTGACCAGAGCCTGGAACACAGCAGGGGCATTGGCAAGGCCAAATGGTATGACCAGATACTCATAGTGACCGCTGGCCATGTCGAAAGTTGTCTTCCACTCGTCCCCTTCCCATATCCACACCAGGTGGTAGGCGTCTGTAGATCCAGCTTGGAAAACACGGTAGCCCCCTGGAGCGGCTCGAAGGCCGAGGAGATGAGTGATAGCGGGTAGCGGTTCTTCACCATTATGTTGTTGAGGCCCTGGTAGTCGATACACGGGCACATTAATCGCATTAACGGTCTTGTCCTTCTCCTCCACATAGAAGAACCCTGCGCCGGCGGGAGAAGAAGGGCGGATTAATCCTGCGGCAAATGAGTCCCCAATGTAAGTCTCCATCTCCTTGGTCTCTGGTCCCAACAGAGAGTACAGTCGCCCCCGGGGCGTAGTCGGGCTAGGTAGAAGGTCAATCCCGCAGTCATAAGGTCGGTGCGTCGGGAGCACCCTTCCGAGCTCCAGGAAAATGTCCCGGGGCAAGTTGTGCTGACTTCAGGCAGTTGGTGTGGCAGAATGGGCTCCAGCCCATGATGGCACCAGTAGACCAGTTAATGAGGGGATTGTGTCGCTGGAGCTAGGAAAATCCCAATACCACAGGAATCTGAGGGAACTTGATGAGCAGAAACTGGATAGCCTCGCTGAGTTTCCCTGACACATGTAGGTTGGAATGGAGAGGGGCTGAGTGGGGATGTTCAGCTCGGAAGCCAGGGTAGCGTCCAAAAATCTCTCATCGGCCCCAGAGTCAATGAGAACCCGAAGAGATTTGGACTGGTCTCACCACGGTAGAATGGCACGAAAAGGGTTGCGAGCAGGGAAAGCAGGAACGTTCTCCATATGGGCCACCAGAGTATTTGCTCCTACCGGTGAGCCTGGTTTCTTTATAGGACAAGAGGACACGAAATGACCAAGAGTCCCGCAATACAGACAACGCTTCGTGCCGATCTTGTATTGCCGTTCCTCTGGAGACAGCCAACTCTGCCTAGTGGCATAGGCACAGGAAGCGGTGACTCTGCCATCTTCGGCAACCCTCGGGGAAGGTCAGGAAGACTTGCGTTCTCTCGGCATTGAGACCATCAGGAACTTCCAGGCTGACTCAGAGGCAAGGTGGGATCCCTGGGCGTGCGAGAAAAATCCAATTGCCTCTCCCTCCTTCGTTCCCGTAAACGCCCATCGATACCGATGGTCAAAGCGATGAGGGAATCGAACTCCGTAGGTAACTCCCGGGCTGCAAGCTCATCCTTGACGACCTCCGAGACGCCGTGCCTCTTGATTCCAAGCACTCTCCACCTCCAAAGTGGGGCAATCCACCGCATAATCAGCTACTCTGCGTGAGTCCTGCCAAAGCTGGATTAGCTTCCGGGAGGCCTTTTGCCCGGAGAACGGGGCATCAAAAACCTTCCTCACTTCTCCCACGAACTCCTCCAGACTAGTGCACATGGCCGGCTGTTGTTCCCACACGGCAGAAGCCTAGGTGAGAATCCTCCCAGACATCAGCATGATGAGGTAGGCTATCTCTGAGCGATCCGAGGGGAAGGAGGAGGGCTAAAGCTCGAAGACGAGGGCACACTGAGCTAGCAACGCCCGACAGGTGCTCAGTTCTCCATTGAAGCTTTCCAGAGGAGGTAAGCGGGGCTCCCGAGAAGGTGGAGTGACCGACGAGACAGAAATGCTAGCAGGTGAGTTGCTGAGGAGCTACAGGTATAAATACACAGGGGATAATGGGGAAGATGGGCGAGACATGGAGGTGGGTGGAGACCATCACAAGGACAGGATACAGATCAGGATGTGACAGTTGTGGGTTTACTCTCGACAGTTTTTAATGGTCTAGAAAGGCACAGTAGCAGGCCAGTCTGGCTGTATTTTTACATCTGATACTGAATCCGCTGTCTGTTTCAGATCATCAGTCTCCCAAGTCGTTCTATAATAATGTGGTCACATATGCTCCTGGCAGACTCGGTTATTCAGGAAAGCTTAACACATGCACTGCCTCCTCTCCAATCCAATTGACTATTCCTTGCGTACCTAGAACATAATGCTTCAATATAGCCTAAATATGTATCATTTAACTTTTCAAATTCATTACCTTTTATATGTGGCATAAACATAACCAGTCTTATTAGGCTACTTCACAAGCCTCCTGTAGCCATGTGCACATTCATCCAAAATATATGTTATCGTCAAAATGGCTTGACATTAACCAGATTTCCATCAAACCTTTTTATGCAGTAAAGCAGCCTAAATGTCAGATAAATAAAATGTCATGACATCATGGGAAAGCATGCAGTTTATTAGGCTACAGATTAAATACATTATAATGAACTTCACAGGGTGGTGAAAGTGCGTAGTGATGAGGTTGATGCTCCTGTCAATAAATATGGAGATTCTTATGATGATATCATGTGATATGATTTGAGGATCGAAGCTTGGCTGCCATTTCACAAATAAAAAGAATCTCACAGTTTTGTCCATAATAATCTAATCATGTAGTAGGCTATGCCTGCACTGTATCTGCAAGCTGTTGTATTGGAAAATGAGAAGAATGTTGGCATGGCCAAATGCCAACAAAACTTCCTATTCGGGTAGGATGCAATTTTGGAACTTACATTTAATTATAATAATTTGTTATATCATTATTATTATTATTATTATTATTATTATTATTATTATTATTATTATTATTATTATCATCATCATCATCATTGTGTATCATTGTTATTATTGTAAGACTATTTATCGAAACCAGTTTTTTAAATATGCAAAACCTGTTTGTTTTTTTATTCTGCTGATCAATTTTATTTGGCTAAATAAAATGTGATCTGTCTTTTTAATTGTGTGTTCCATATTTAGGCTAGTTTAAGATAGGTTGTAAGTAGGTCTGTTATGAAATAAATAGCATTAGCCTATTTCTGTCATTTATAGGGGAAGGTATGCACTTACCTTTGTTGGTAATTGCTGCAACATAGCCTGTTCAAAACTTTTGTGGAGTTTTAAACCAGTTCGCTATTGTTTTATTTCATTCTGTTGAGCCATTTCCTTTTCAAGTGTAATGTTGTGTTTTCTGCAATATAATAGCCTGCTCTTATAATACCTACAAACAATTTCTTGACTTAATTTGATATTACCCCAATAATATTTAGAAACTTTTGTGAATGTTTGTTGTGGGGTAGCTATTATTAAGCTTTAGCTAATGCAAGCCTATGATTTAAAGGCAGTGGGCACTGATGCTCCAACTGACTCCAACAGTTGAACTTGAAGTAAGGAAGAATCTCTCAGGTAGGCCAGAGTAACTTCTCTGTTTATAGTTCCTGTTTTGTAGCTTTCTCGGTTTTGACCATTCTGCCTGCCCTGACCCTGAGCCTGCCTGCCGTTCTGTACCTTGTCACACCACACTGGGTGATTGACCTCTGCCTGCCCTGACCCTGAGACTGCCTGCTGTTCTGTACTTTTTGGACTCTAATCTGGATTACTGACCTATGCTTGCGCTTGACCTGTTGTTTTGCCTGGCCCCTGTTCTAGTAATAAACTTTTGTTACTTTGACACAATATTCATCTGGGTCTTCCCTAAAACGTGATAGAAATAACACAAATGGAATGACCTAGTAACCAAATAAGTGTTAAACAAATCAAAATATATTTTAAATTTGAGATTCTTTAAATTCGCCACCCTTTGCCTTGATGACAGCTTTGCACACTCTTGGCATTCTCTCAACCATCTTCATGAGGTAGTCACCTGGAATGCATTTCAATTAACAGGTGTGCCTTGTTAAAAGTTAATTTGTGGAATTTCCTTCTTAATGCATTTTATGGTAAGAACAGCACAAATAAGCAAAGAGAAACAACTGTCCATCATTACTTTAAAACATGAAGGTCAGTCAATGCGGAAGATTTTAAGAACTTTGAAAGTTTCTTAAATTGCAGTAGCAAAAATCCTCGAGCGCTATGATGAAACTGGCTCTCATGAGGACCGCCACAGGAAAGGAAGACCCAGAGTTACCTCTGCTGCAGAGGATAAGTTCATTAGAGTTACCAGCCTCAGAAATTGCAGCCCAAATAAATGCTCCAAAAAGTTCAACAGACAGACACATCTCAACGTCAACTATTCAGAGGAGACTGCGTGAATCAGGCTTTCATCATAGAATTTCTGCAATGAAATCACTACGAAGAACAATCAATAACAAGAAGAGACTTGCTTGGGCCAAGAAACATGTCCTTTGTTATGATGAGTCCAAGTTTGAGATTTTTGGTATCAACTTCCATGTCATTGTGAAATGCAGAGTAGGTGAATGGATGATATTCGCATGTGTGGTTCCCACTGTGAAGCATTGAGGAGGAGGTGTGATGGTGTGGGGGGTGTAGACAAGCACAAGGACAGGTGAAACAGATCAGGGCATGACAGGGTGTCTACTTAGAAAAATCAAAAATATAAAACACTTTTTTGGTTATTTCCATATGTGTTATCTCCTAGCTTTGATGTCTTCACTACTATTCTACAACATAGAAAATAGTAAATATAAAGAAAAACCCTCAGTAGGTGTGTCCACATTTTTGACTGGTACTGTAATTTAGAAGACACCGATTTCACTTGAGGCACCAATCTCATCATGACCTGCTGCTAATATCTTTAAGTTACCAAGTACCACCATCACCTCCATTACATCAGGAGGATCAAACTGAAGCAGAGAAGGGAAATGTCCCTTCATGTAATCCAAGGGAGTGGAACCCCCAATCACAAAGAAGTTATTAAATTGACATGAAATAACATCAGGATCACTCTGTCTGATTTCCAACAATACATTTAGATGGAATAGTTGTAGATGCCTTATCTTATTCAACAGGTGATTGATTATTTTCCAAGTTGACTTTGTATTATTTAAGGATTCTTGGAATTTGTTATGAAAATATATTTTGAGAGATATCTGAAGTAGGTGAGTAGTTTTGTTATCATACTTTTTGTAATTTGTAGAATTCAGGGGACTTTTTTTTACTGAGGATTTTTTGAGACCGGTTGTAAACCAAGGTTTCCAAAACCATTTGTTTTAAGTGATTTAACTAAGGGAAAGCAGTGGTGAAATATAGAATTGAAAGATATGAGAAATGTCTGGTAAGAAGACAACACATTGGCCTAATTATAAACACTTCCCCATGAAATATCATCAATCAACATCTTAAAGCGCTGAAAATTACTTTTGTTGAATATTCTACATTTAATGCTATTAATCATTACCATCTATTAATTTCCAGCTGCCAAAGAGAAGTGGGAATTGGAAAGTGATCAGAAATGTCAGTGTACAGTATGCCTTTATAAGTCATATTATTCAAAGAATTTGTCAAAAAAAAACAATAAAGGTGGCAGATGAACTGATAGATGAGGGGATACAGATAGCTGGAGGGTTGATATCCTGCCCAACTAAGAGAGATACACATTTTGAATCATCCAGAGAGTGGAACGGAAACATAAGTGTATACAGTTGAAGTCGGAAGTTTACATACACCTTAGCCAAATACATTTAAACTCAGTTTTTCACAATTCCTGACATTTAGTCCTCGTAAAAATTTGCTGTTTTAGAACAGTTAGAATCACCACTTTATTTTAAAAATGTGAAATGTCAGAATAATAGCAGAGAGACATTTATTTCAGCTTTAATTTATTTCATCACATTCCCAGTGGGTCATACACTCAATTAGTATTTTGTAGCATTGCCTTTAAATTGTTTAACTTGGGTCAAACGTGTCAGGTAGCCTTACACAAGCTTCCCAAAATAAGTTTGGGGAATTTTGGCCCATTCCTCCTGACAGAGCTGGTGCTCGCACACGCTTTTTCAGTTCTGACCACAAATTGGTCATTTCTCCAAAAAGAACGATCTTTGTCCCTATGTGCAGTTGCAACCCGTGTCTGGCTTTTTTTATGGTGGTTTTGGAGCAGTGGCTACTTCCTTGCTGAGCAGCCTTTCAGGTTATGTTGATATTGGACTCGTTTTACTGTGGATATAGATACTTTTGCACCTGTTTCCTCCAGCATCTTTACCAGGTCCTTTGCTGTTGTTCTGGGATTGATTTGCACTTTTCGCAACAAAGTACTGTTCATCTCGAGGAGACAGAATGCATCTCCTTCCTGAGCGGTATGGTAGCTACGTGGTCCCATGGTGTTATACTTGCATACTATTGTTTGTACAGATGAACGTGATACCTTCAGGCATTTGGAAATTCCTCCCAAGGATGAACCAGACTACCATTTAGTTTTTGAGGTCTTGGCTGATTTCTTTTGATTTTCCCATGATGTCAAGCAAAGAGGCACTGAGTTTGAAGGTAGGCCTTGAAATACATCCACAGGTACACCTACGATTGACTTAAATGATGTCAAGTAGCGGATCAGAATAAGCCATGACATCATTTTCTGGAATTTTCCAAGTAAAGGCACAGTCAACTTAGTGTACGTAAACTTCTGACCCACTGGAATTGTAATACAGTGAATTATAAGTGAAATAATCTCTCTTTAAACAATTGTTGGAAAAATTACTTGTGTCATGCACATAGTAGATGTCCTTACCGACTTGCCAAAACTATAGTTTGTTAGCAAGAAATTTGTGGAGTATTTGAAAAACTAGTTTTAATGACTCCATCCTAAGTGTATGTTAACTTCCGACTTCAACTGTACCTCACGTCTAATGCAACCATACCGTGGTTCCTTCTATATAAGTTGTGTCGTACTGCAGCACACCTTGTGGGCTGCCGCAGCATTCTGTGGCACGTCGTTTAATTGTCAGCCATTTTTTCTGTTACTGCAAGTTAGTGCTAGTTTGACCACCAGAGGGCATCTTTGAGAAGCATTTCATAGTCTTCCATATTGGCATTTCCAGAGACAGGGAGGGCACGCGGGACACCGGGGTTCAATTCCCCTATGGGGAGGAATGAGTAGACTGTCCTTGTAAATAAGAACTTGTTATCTTCTCTAGGGTAGGGGGCAGCATTCAGAATTTTGGATGAAAAGCATGCCCAAATTAAACGGCCTGCTACTAGGGTCCAGAAGATAGGATATGCATATAACTGGTAGATTTGGATAGAAAACAATCTAAAGTTTCCAAAACTGTTAAAATAGTGTCTCTGTGTATAACAGAACTGATTTAACAGGCAAAAACCTGAGAAAAATCCATTCAGGAAGTCGTTTTTTTATTTGGTTTTGTAGTTTTCTATTCAATGCCATTACAGTATCCATTGACTTAGGACTCCATTTGCAGTTCCTATGCCTTCCACTAGATGTCAGTCTTTAGAAATCGTTTCAGGCTTGTATTCTTATAAATGAGGGAGTAAGACCAGTCTGAACGAGTGGACCCTACCGTGTCGCAGAGCTTTTTCATGCGCAAATGCATTTCTTGTTTACCTTTTATATTGACCATGTTATTGTCCGGTTGAAATATTATAGATCATTTAGGCTAAAAAACAACCTGAGGATTGAATATAAACATCGGTTGACATGTTTCTATGAACTTTACGGATACAATTTTGATTTTTTTGTCTGATTGTTTTGACTGCGTTTGAGCCTGTGGATTACTGAAGAAAACGAGCTAACAAAACAGAGGTTTTTGGATATAAAGAGACTTCATCAAATGAATGTCTTCTGATTGCCACCAAATGAAGATCATCAAAAGTAAGGGATTAATTTTTATCTCTATTTCTGAGTTTTGTAACGTTTCTGCTTTGCTGGTTACTGTTTGTACTAATTTGTCAACTGGGCTATGTTCTGGGCTAGGTATATTCTGGGCTAGGTATGATTTTGCCCGAAAAGCATTTTATAAATATGACACTGTGGTTGGTGTAACAAGAAGTTAATCTTTAAACCTATGTAATGTTTTGTTTTCTGAATTTTTATAATGAGCATTTCTGTATTTGAATTTGTCGCTCCGCAATCTCATTGGATGTTGGCCAGATGGGACGCTAGCGTCCCACGTACCCTAGAGAGGTTAATTAATTTGATTAATATTTTGGTTTTTATTCCATGAAAAAACAAAAACTCTCTGGGTGTCTGTTAGGATGGAATGGAAAATATGGCACTGTATAACATGACGGTCGGCATTAGAGTACTGGGCTATTTAGCTAAAGATCAGGTTTCAATCCCCCAACAGGGAGAAAGGAGATATGAAGTTTATATTCTGTATATATGAATTTCAAATGAGCTTTTACTTAAATCAAGTTTAGTCTATTGCATAGTTAAAATGTGTAATCATTGATGTCCCGGGAGCGGGAGTGGTAAACACTGTTAAAATGTATAATTGTAATACACACATGCAGATACAGCATCATTAGATAATGGATTTTGATACACCTGGTATTGGATATGACTGAAATCACACCTTTTATTTGCCAAGGAAGAGTACATGATCAGTGAATATATTCAATGTACCGGCTACAATGTGGGGATGTCATGCATGGTAATAACTACAGTACATATACA
The DNA here is from genome assembly GCF_057628025.1 of Oncorhynchus mykiss. NCBI lineage: Eukaryota > Metazoa > Chordata > Actinopteri > Salmoniformes > Salmonidae > Oncorhynchus > Oncorhynchus mykiss. The sequence goes on from NC_143040.1 coordinate 39,347,331, forward strand.
GTGCCTTGCGAAAGTATTCGGCCCCCTTGAACTTTGCAACCTTTTGCCACATTTCAGGCTTCAAACATAAAGATATAAAACTGTATTTTTTTTGTGAAGAATCAACAACAAGTGGGACACAATCATGAAGTGGAACGACATTTATTGGATATTTCAAACTTTTTTAACAAATCAAAAACTGAAAAATTGGGAGTGCAAAATTATTCAGCCCCCTTAAGTTAATACTTTGTAGCGCCACCTTTTGCTGCGATTACAGCTGTAAGTCGCTTGGGGTATGTCTCTATCAGTTTTGCACATCGAGAGACTGACATTTTTTCCCATTCCTCCTTGCAAAACAGCTTGAGCTCAGTGAGGTTGGATGGAGAGCATTTGTGAACAGCAGTTTTCAGTTCTTTCCACAGATTCTCGATTGGATTCAGGTCTGGACTTTGACTTGGCCATTCTAACACCTGGATATGTTTATTTTTGAACCATTCCATTGTAGATTTTGCTTTATGTTTTGGATCATTGTCTTGTTGGAAGACAAATCTCCGTCCCAGTCTCAGGTCTTTTGCAGACTCCATCAGGTTTTCTTCCAGAATGGTCCTGTATTTGGCTCCATCCATCTTCCCATCAATTTTAACCATCTTCCCTGTCCCTGCTGAAGAAAAGCAGGCCCAAACCATGATGCTGCCACCACCAAGTTTGACAGTGGGGATGGTGTGTTCAGGGTGATGAGCTGTGTTGCTTTTACGCCAAACATAACGTTTTGCATTGTTGCCAAAAAGTTACATTCTGGTTTCATCTGACCGGAGCACCTTCTTCCACATGTTTGGTGTGTCTCCCAGGTGGCTTGTGGCAAACTTTAAACGACACTTTTTATGGATATCTTTAAGAAATGGCTTTCTTCTTGCCACTCTTCCATAAAGGCAAGATTTGTGCAATATACGACTGATTGTTGTCCTATGGACAGAGTATCCCACCTCAGCTGTACATCTCTGCAGTTCATCCAGAGTGATCATGGGCCTCTTGGCTGCATCTCTGATCAGTCTTCTCCTTGTATGAGCTGAAAGTTTAGAGGGACGGCCAGGTCTTGGTAGATTTGCAGTGGTCTGATACTCCTTCCATTTCAATATTATCGCTTGCACAGTGCTCCTTGGGATGTTTAAAGCTTGGGAAATCTTTTTGTATCCAAATCCGGCTTTAAACTTCTTCACAACAGTATCTCGGACCTGCCTGGTGTGTTCCTTGTTCTTCATGATGCTCTCTGCGCTTTTGACGGACCTCTGAGACAATCACAGTGCAGGTGCATTTATACGGAGACTTGATTACACACAGGTGGATTGTATTTATCATCATTAGTCATTTAGGTCAACATTGGATCATTCAGAGGTCCTCACTGAACTTCTGGAGAGAGTTTGCTGCACTGAAAGTAAAGGGGCTGAATAATTTTGCACGCCCAATTTTTCAGTTTTTGATTTGTTAAAAAAGTTTGAATATCCAATAAATGTCATTCCACTTCATGATTGTGTCCCACATGTTGTTGATTCTTCACAAAAAAATACAGTTTTATATCTTTATGTTTGAAGCCTGAAATGTGGCAAAAGGTCGCAAAGTTCAAGGGGTGCCGAATACTTTCGCAAGGCACTGTATATAGGACTTGCGTCCTACTTAGTCCATAGGCTTTATTAATGCCATTCAGACTTGAAGTTGACACAAAAACTATAATAGCTGTGGTTCATTGATTGGTATGAATATTAGTTCAGAACTAACGTTTTAGGGTCCATACACAGATCGGCTACATATCCATAAGCATACAGTTATTTTTATCCTCCACTACACAATAAGCAAGTAAATAGTTAGCTAGCTATGTTACTTTATCTGCATTGCACGGCAAGGCAAGCTTACACAATTGTACATTCAATTTGCAGTAAATGCTTTAGCTAGCTAGATTCTTTGCATCCACTGTTTCCCGAGATGACAGCCTGGTTTGCTGGTTTTCTCAGGAGTCCCTAAAACATTAAACATGAATTACAATGTCATTCTCATGTCATTACATCAGCTAGCTAGCTGGCTAGTGTTAGCTATTCAACTAACTTGCTAAATAGCGATTTTCATAAATAAACTTTATGACCAAAAAATATGCACAATTGTTTGTCTCTATATTAACTAACATATTCCTCTCAATAGTACATGTTTTCTTGAATCGTTATAATTACTTACATTTGCTTCTCCCATAATGTTTTGTCAGCCATCTTTGTTGAGGAAAGTCACCAGGGACGGGTGGCTCACGTCAAATGTGTCATTGGAACCAGTCGATATGATTGGTCATTTAAAAACCTTGGGACCCAAATGCATAATGAGTGCTCTAACTCCCCTTTGTGTTGGTCTGGAGCAATGAAGCCTTGATGCTGGATACCTCTAAGTCCCGTGGTGTAAGCTTGCAACTTTTAAAGAAGGAACCACTGTAAATTTTGTTATTTTTATCAATAGGGGTGCACTTCCTATGGAACTCACATTGACACAGTCCACATAACACCACTGAAGACTTCAGAGGGTTATGACATTTAGAGCTATGTGTGTTTTTCTTTCATCAAAGGCGTTTGTTTGGCAGAAACACTGGAGCGGGAGTGGTAAACACTGTTAAAATGTATAATTGTAATACACACATGCAGATACAGCATCATTAGATAATGGATTTTGATACACCTGGTATTGGATATGACTGAAATCACACCTTTTATTTGCCAAGGAAGAGTACATGATCAGTGAATATATTCAATGTACCGGCTACAATGTGGGGATGTCATGCATGGTAATAACTACAGTACATATACAGTGCCTTGCGAAAGTATTCGGCCCCCTTGAACTTTGCAACCTTTTGCCACATTTCAGGCTTCAAACATAAAGATATAAAACTGTATTTTTTTTGTGAAGAATCAACAACAAGTGGGACACAATCATGAAGTGGAACGACATTTATTGGATATTTCAAACTTTTTTAACAAATCAAAAACTGAAAAATTGGGAGTGCAAAATTATTCAGCCCCCTTAAGTTAATACTTTGTAGCGCCACCTTTTGCTGCGATTACAGCTGTAAGTCGCTTGGGGTATGTCTCTATCAGTTTTGCACATCGAGAGACTGACATTTTTTCCCATTCCTCCTTGCAAAACAGCTTGAGCTCAGTGAGGTTGGATGGAGAGCATTTGTGAACAGCAGTTTTCAGTTCTTTCCACAGATTCTCGATTGGATTCAGGTCTGGACTTTGACTTGGCCATTCTAACACCTGGATATGTTTATTTTTGAACCATTCCATTGTAGATTTTGCTTTATGTTTTGGATCATTGTCTTGTTGGAAGACAAATCTCCGTCCCAGTCTCAGGTCTTTTGCAGACTCCATCAGGTTTTCTTCCAGAATGGTCCTGTATTTGGCTCCATCCATCTTCCCATCAATTTTAACCATCTTCCCTGTCCCTGCTGAAGAAAAGCAGGCCCAAACCATGATGCTGCCACCACCAAGTTTGACAGTGGGGATGGTGTGTTCAGGGTGATGAGCTGTGTTGCTTTTACGCCAAACATAACGTTTTGCATTGTTGCCAAAAAGTTACATTCTGGTTTCATCTGACCGGAGCACCTTCTTCCACATGTTTGGTGTGTCTCCCAGGTGGCTTGTGGCAAACTTTAAACGACACTTTTTATGGATATCTTTAAGAAATGGCTTTCTTCTTGCCACTCTTCCATAAAGGCAAGATTTGTGCAATATACGACTGATTGTTGTCCTATGGACAGAGTATCCCACCTCAGCTGTACATCTCTGCAGTTCATCCAGAGTGATCATGGGCCTCTTGGCTGCATCTCTGATCAGTCTTCTCCTTGTATGAGCTGAAAGTTTAGAGGGACGGCCAGGTCTTGGTAGATTTGCAGTGGTCTGATACTCCTTCCATTTCAATATTATCGCTTGCACAGTGCTCCTTGGGATGTTTAAAGCTTGGGAAATCTTTTTGTATCCAAATCCGGCTTTAAACTTCTTCACAACAGTATCTCGGACCTGCCTGGTGTGTTCCTTGTTCTTCATGATGCTCTCTGCGCTTTTGACGGACCTCTGAGACAATCACAGTGCAGGTGCATTTATACGGAGACTTGATTACACACAGGTGGATTGTATTTATCATCATTAGTCATTTAGGTCAACATTGGATCATTCAGAGGTCCTCACTGAACTTCTGGAGAGAGTTTGCTGCACTGAAAGTAAAGGGGCTGAATAATTTTGCACGCCCAATTTTTCAGTTTTTGATTTGTTAAAAAAGTTTGAATATCCAATAAATGTCATTCCACTTCATGATTGTGTCCCACATGTTGTTGATTCTTCACAAAAAAATACAGTTTTATATCTTTATGTTTGAAGCCTGAAATGTGGCAAAAGGTCGCAAAGTTCAAGGGGTGCCGAATACTTTCGCAAGGCACTGTATATAGGACTTGCGTCCTACTTAGTCCATAGGCTTTATTAATGCCATTCAGACTTGAAGTTGACACAAAAACTATAATAGCTGTGGTTCATTGATTGGTATGAATATTAGTTCAGAACTAACGTTTTAGGGTCCATACACAGATCGGCTACATATCCATAAGCATACAGTTATTTTTATCCTCCACTACACAATAAGCAAGTAAATAGTTAGCTAGCTATGTTACTTTATCTGCATTGCACGGCAAGGCAAGCTTACACAATTGTACATTCAATTTGCAGTAAATGCTTTAGCTAGCTAGATTCTTTGCATCCACTGTTTCCCGAGATGACAGCCTGGTTTGCTGGTTTTCTCAGGAGTCCCTAAAACATTAAACATGAATTACAATGTCATTCTCATGTCATTACATCAGCTAGCTAGCTGGCTAGTGTTAGCTATTCAACTAACTTGCTAAATAGCGATTTTCATAAATAAACTTTATGACCAAAAAATATGCACAATTGTTTGTCTCTATATTAACTAACATATTCCTCTCAATAGTACATGTTTTCTTGAATCGTTATAATTACTTACATTTGCTTCTCCCATAATGTTTTGTCAGCCATCTTTGTTGAGGAAAGTCACCAGGGACGGGTGGCTCACGTCAAATGTGTCATTGGAACCAGTCGATATGATTGGTCATTTAAAAACCTTGGGACCCAAATGCATAATGAGTGCTCTAACTCCCCTTTGTGTTGGTCTGGAGCAATGAAGCCTTGATGCTGGATACCTCTAAGTCCCGTGGTGTAAGCTTGCAACTTTTAAAGAAGGAACCACTGTAAATTTTGTTATTTTTATCAATAGGGGTGCACTTCCTATGGAACTCACATTGACACAGTCCACATAACACCACTGAAGACTTCAGAGGGTTATGACATTTAGAGCTATGTGTGTTTTTCTTTCATCAAAGGCGTTTGTTTGGCAGAAACACCTTCTTGAACATGTGAACTTTCATGTCCCTTTAATGACAAACTTGTATGCCATCTGTAAATCGGAATAAAATGGTTAAATAACGAGCTTAGTTGGTTAAGCCACAGAAAAAGCAGCAACCTTCCCGCTAGCCATGATTGGCTGAGATAATGAGTGGGCTGGAAATGCCGAGAGATCAGTTTGGATTGGTATTCCATATAGCTGGCTTCTGTCTATTTGAGCTGGTCAGTATGTGTAGGTAATCCTGTCTGCTTTATTTTCAATGTATAGTGTAGTAAAACTTAACAAAAGACTCCACTACGCAAGTATCCATTTCAATAGAATGTCACTGCAACAACTTTATCAGAGCACTCTCATCTGAGTGTGAGCGCAGAATAACTGAGGATTTTAAGAACACTCCACACCTGTTGAATATGGCCGGTGTCAGTAAACGTTGCCAAAAAGCGTAATTAAATTGTTGCCAGCAGCACAGTTAGTCACAAATGCGAGAAAAAAAAAAAGTTATTTTCATTGCAAGTTAAAGCTTACTGTTAGCTAGCTTAGCTGACTCTAGATGGTTGGCCTGCTAGCTGATGTTAGATGGTTAGCTTGCTAGCTAACATTACATGTACAAATTGTGTGTGGTGATAGCTCAAAAAACCATTTCGCATTGCTAGTTCTAGCCTAATGTTAGCTTGCTAGCCAGGTGTGTCTGACAGTGATTACGGCTATCTATTGTATAATAACGCTAAAATATTTGTATCTGAAATGTGTCTTTCAGCATCAGTAGAACTCGCCTGACTCTCCTCCACCAGTCATACAAGGAGAATGGTTAAATAATGCCTCCCTTCAAAAAGAGAGCTGGCCCAAGCAAGCACAGGTTACACCTGAAGCATGAGGACTTGCAGCGAGTGGTGAACTTCAACAATAACGCAGAGAATAATACTCGGGACTCTGACTATATATTAGTTACACAGACTTTTGGCCTCCCATCCTATTCTAACCACCTCTTGCCGGATTTGTATTCATGTTACCTGATGAAACTGCTGTACAATATGATCTTGTTGCCATCTAATGCACATTCAAATGTAATAGGTCAACACTGTAGAGCTCTCTCCCTGTCCTCTGCTGTGCCTTGATTATATTACTGCTGATGATATCTGTAAATGTGCATGTACACCATGGCCCATCTACTGTTGCTAGGCCCAATTCTGACTAGTGCTCTGATATCTGCTTCACTGATTTCTGCTCTCGTAAAAGCCTGAGTTGTCTGCATGTTAACACTAGAAGCTTATTACCTAAAATGGATCAATTGAATGTGTTGGTCATTACTGAGACGTGGTTAAGGAAGAGTGTTTTGAATACAGATTGTAGTGTCTTAACACTTAGTACTTATTTATGTATTAAGAAAGACTTGGAAAACAAGCAATTGAACTGGAGCTTCACATTTACTCAAAACTAGTTAGTACCAGAATAACATAGAACAATACTGCGCATGACCAAGGGTGCTCCATCCTTAAAGGGGACATCAGTAATTAACAGAACATAACATTCCTTCTCTTATACAATCAGAGTTACTTTTACCAAACCACAACTGAAACGTTTCCCAGAACTTGTTGTAGTTATTTTGCATCTTTTAATTTGAACTTGAACAGTTCGTTTTTGTTTGTTTGTTTATAAGTCTAGTCTGTCTGGTGGACGGTGCCTTCGTTCTGGGTAGCGCCTCAGATTGTCTGGAGGCTCCTGAACATCCTCAGTGTGTGCTTGTTCCATTATAGCGTCTGCTATAGCAGCACCTTCATCAACACGTTCCCTTCTTTCAGCCTGGGGTCTCTCTACTGCCCCACCGTCCTCTACAGTTCCCTGTGTGTCACTCTCAGGAGCTCTCTGTGCCTGTTCTCTCTCAATTGTTGTGCTGTTTTCCCTGGAATGCATTTGGTTAATGTGACGCCGCCACATTATGTCTGAACTCACTTGAGTTCTGGGTCCCGTTTGTGTGTGTACGGTCCCTCTTGTCCATTTCCCTCCTCTTCTGTAGTCTCGCACCATCACTTCCTGTCCTGTTTGGAGATGGCGCTCCCGGCCACCGGAGAGCATCTTGGCTTGTTTGTTCAGCACTTCATTACGCCTGTTTGGCTTCATGATGTCCAGCTGTGTGCGGAGAGGCCTCCCGAACATCAGTGCGGCTGGGCTTTCATTTGTCGTGGCATGTGGGGTGTTTCGGTAGGAGGCCAGGAACTTGGCCAGTTTTGTTTGCAAAGTCCCTTCGTCTCGTTTTGCTGCACGGAGTCCTTGCTTTAGGGTTTGCACAAAGCGTTCTGCCAGCCCATTGGTGGCAGGGTGGTACGAAGCTGAGGTTGAGTGTTTGATTCCATTTACTGACATGAATCTTGTAAACTCGTCACTTACAAAAGCTTGCGCGTTGTCACTTACCAGCTGCAGTGGCAAACCGAAGCATGCAAACGTTGTTCTGAGACACTCTATCGTCTGAGCTGAGGTGGAGGAGTCAGTGCAAAACACCTCTGGCCATTTGGAATGGGCATCAACTATAACCAGAAACATGTGCTTTTCAAAAGGACCAGCGTAGTCCACATGAATTCTCTGCCATGGCTCTGCAGGCCATTCCCATGGGTGGACTGGGACAGGAGCAGGCATGTGAAGGGTTTCCAAACATCCACTACAGTTCTTTGCCATATTTTCTATCTGTTGGTCCAGACCTGGCCACCAGAAGTAGCTCCTTGCGAGCAGCTTCATTTGGACAATTCCAACATGACCTTCATGTAGTTGCTGCAAGACTAGATGTTGGCATTTCTGGGGTATCATGACTCTCATTCCCCACATCAAACATCCTTGGTACGTTGTAATTTCGTTTCTCCGCTGGAAATACGGAGTCAGCTCCTTTCTGCCAGTAGCTGGCCATCCTGACATGGTGTAGGTGTACACTTTTGACAAGGTCACATCTTTCCTTGTCTCCTGTTTGATAACTGTGCTTGTGACTGGTAGGGCCTCGAGCTGAGCGGTATGGAACATGTCCACTGCATCCACCCTCCTTTGTCTTTCTCTTGTACACGGCAGTCTGGATAATCCATCTGCATTTGTGTGGAGGGATGACGGCTTAAACTCAATGTCATACATATGACTGGCAAGGAACAGGGCATATCGCTGTAACCTGGCTGCTGTCTTTGCCGGAATGCCTTTCTTTGGACTGAAAATGGAAAGCAACAGCTGGTGATCTGTAACCAGTGTGAAACGCTTGCCATGTAGGTATGCGTGGAATTTCTTGACACCCCACACTAGTGCCAGTGCTTCTTTGTCGATTTGTGAGTAGTTTTTCTCTGCATCATTCAATGTTCGTGACGCAAATGCAACTGGCCTCTCTGACCCATCTTTCAGTGTGTGTGAAAGGACTGCCCCTAATCGATAAGGGGACGCATCACAAGCCAACTTCACTGGCATTTCAGGGTCGTAATGCATCAGGACCTGTTCAGATGTTATGAGCCGTTTTGCCTCCAGAAATGCATTTTCACACTGCTCTGTCCACCACCATGTCCTATTCTTTTCCAGGAGCTGATTTAGAGGCTGGAGTACTGCTGAAAGGTTTGGGAGGAATCTTCTGTAGTAATTGATCAGTCCCGTGAAAGATCTTACTTCTGTGATATTTTGTGGTCGTGGTGCCTGTACCACTGCCTCGATTTTGTCCTGTGTTTTGTGCAATCCATTGCAGTCAATCTCATGTCCACAGAAGACAATCTTGTCTTTGAAGAACTCGCACTTCTCTAAGTTTGCCTGTAGACCATACTCTTTCAGTCTTTTCAGGACCTCTTCCAGGTTAGCCAGGTGCTCTTTGTCGGTGCGTCCTGTTATGATCATGTCATCCAGGATACACTGGGTTCCTGGGATTCCTTGCAAAATCTGGTCAATAGTTCGTTGCCAAATGGCTGGGGCTGATGCAATGCCAAAAACCAGGCGGTTATACCTGTATAGACCTTTGTGTGTGTTTATTGTCAAGTACTGTTTGGAACTCTCTTCAACCGGTAGCTGCAGGTAAGCCTGTTTCAGATCGATTTTACTGAAGTGTTTCCCACCAGCTAGTGCAGCAAAGATGTCATCCAGACGTGGTAGGGGGTATTGGTCCACATGCAACATTGAATTCACAGTTACCTTGAAGTCCCCACACATTCTAACAGACCCGTCTTTCTTCACAATAGGAACTATGGGTGTGGCCCATTCGCTTCTGTCCACTTTCGTCAGGATCCCTTTATCCTGCAAGCGATCGATTTCCGCTTCCACCTTTGGTCTCAGGGAGTATGGAACAGATCTGGCTTTGCAGAATTTCGGGGTTGCGTCATCTCTTAGTACAAGTTTTGCTGTGAAGCCTTTTACTGTTCCCATCTGATCACTGAAAACTGTGTTGTATTTCTTCCGCAAGTGTTCCAGTGTTTGGTCTGTGCCTTTCTCTTTGGACTGGAACGTGTGGAGCATTTTCAAGTCACACCAATTCAGCTTTATTTTTGAAAGCCATTCCCTGCCAAATAATGGGGGGCCAGTTCCAGGCACCACATACAGCTGTAACTGCTGTGTTTGCCCCCCATAATGCACTCTGACCTGCAACGCCCCCATTGGGCTCAATCTCTCTCCTGAGTATGTCTTCAGCAACACATTTGTGTTCTTCAGCTTGATAGCCTTAAAGTGCTCATTGTAGACAGTAGTGGAAATTATAGACACTGCAGATCCTGTGTCCAGCTCCATTTTGAGGGGTTTGCCTTCGATATCTGGTGTCACCCATATTATGCTACTGCTGGGAGAAGTCACTGTGTTTAACTCCATTGTACCAATTAATCGTTCATCTGAATCACTCCCACTGTTCTCTGCTAGTGCATTCACCAACCCTTTAATTTTCTCAGTTTTACTGTTGTGACTGAATTTTGCTTTGCATGCTCTTTGAATGTGCCCCCTTCTACTGCATTTGTGACAAATTTCATCTTTGAAACGGCAGTCCTCTGCTCTGTGACCATCTCTGTCACACCTGTTGCATTTTTCGGCCACACGGGGGCGCTGTCGACTGCGTGAAAACTTGTGCAGGGAAATTTGTGACAGGTCAGTACTTCTTTTACTTTGCAACTCAAATGCATCTTTAGTCGCGATTTCCATAGCCACAGCAATTTCAACAGCCTTTGCAAACGTGAGCTCTGATTCTGTGAGCAAACGTTTTTGAATGTGTTCATGTTTCAGTCCACACACAAATCTATCCCTTAATGTGTCATTTAGGTTCTCTCCCAACTGGCAATGTTCAGACAGTTTCTTCAACACTGCTACATATGTACTAACACCCTCCCCCTCATTCTGATCTCTCTTGTGGAAACGAAAACGTTCCGCGATGAGGAGTGGTTTAGGTGATAGGTGATTTTGCAATATCTCCACAATCTCTGTGAATGTTTTATTTGAGGGCTTCAGAGGGGCAGTCAGATCTCTTAGCAAACTGTATGTTTTTGGGCCAATTAAACTCAACAACGCTGGTACTCTTTTGTTATCAGCAATGTTGTTTGCAATGAAGTGCTGTTCCAGTCGTTCAATGTAAGTTGCCCAGTTTTCTTGCGTGTCATCAAACACATCTATTTTCCCGATGCTAGCCATTCTCTTTACCTCCGGCTCCACGGGTCTTTGATCTGCCACCTTGTTCTCGTCAGCTCTCCCCTCGTCTTCACTGCTTGCTAGCTGTTGTGCTACAGGGTCAAAATCTTCCTCTCTTCCTACGAACTCCATCTGTATTCGTGATGCACACTGCAGGTAATCATCCTCGTCGCCATTGTAGTGTCTTAATACGTAGTACTTATTTATGTAATAAGAAAGACTCGGAATACAAGCAATTGAACTGGAGCTTCACATTTACTCAAAACTAGTTAGTACCAGAATAACATAGAACAATACTGCGCATGACCAAGGGTGCTCCATCCTTACAGGGGACATCAGTAATTAACAGAACATAACACAGATGTTAACCTTTCTAGTTATAACCTTTTTTGGCAAGACAGATCTTCCAAAGGTGGGGGAATGGCAATCATTACCAAGGATCATCTTCAGTGCTCAGTTGTCTCCAGTCTTTCCCCAAATAATTTGATTTGCTGGTTTTAAGCATTAAACTTGCAAATAGTTCTTTGAGGTTAACTGTTGCTGGGTGCTATCGTCCTCCATCAGCACCGGCCTGTACCCTACCTGCCCTAAACTCTCTCCTGGCCCCTTACACTAAGTATGAATTTGTCCTTCTAGGTGACCTAAACTGGGTCATGCTTAAACCACCTGACCAAGTCCTAAAGCAATGGGACTGCCTAAAAGGCTAATCTCCTCAATGTTATCCTCACAAATAATCCTGATAGGTATCAGTCTGGTGTTTTCTGTAATGACCTTAGTGATCACTGTTTTACAGCCTGTGTTCGTAAGGGCAGCACAGTGAAACCACATGTCTTGATTTGTCATAGACACTTGCTAAAAAACGTTAATGATCAAGCCTTCCTTCATGAAGTGGCCTCTAAAATGGTATAGAATCAGCTTGATCCCCTCTGTCGAAGACGCTTGGACAATATATATATATATTTTTCAGTGGTATTGTTAACAAACACGCCCCCATAAAGAAAATGAGAATTAAAAACAGGTTCAGCCCCTGGTTAGACCGTGATCTTGGGACACAAGCCAACAACATCCGGTGAATTCGGAGGGTGTGCAATTCCAATAAATAATTGTAACATTTAACATTCATCATTTAAAAGCTTAAATGATTGTCAATCGAACTGCGTTGTCCGATTTCAAAAAGGCTTTACGGCAGAAGGATACCATGCTGAGGACGGTGCCCCACATCAACATATTTTTTCAACCAGCACAGGCTTCATAATATTCACAAATAGCGATTTAATAAATCACTTAATTTTGAAGATTTTCCTCTCTTTGCAATCCCATGCGTCCCAGAATGGTTGTTTTGGTAGTAATCCACTCCTTCAACCTGAAAACAAAAGCTACAAAAAGCTACTGCTAAACTTCGTCCAAACAAGTCAAACAATGTTTCTATTTAATCCCCAGGTACTCTAAAATGTAAATAAACTATAATATTTTGATACAGAAAGTGATATGTTAAATAGGAAAGGAAAATTAGTAAGCGTACGCCCTCTCCCTCGCGCGCCAAATGACTGATATTGTTCAGGTGGTCTCCTAACCAAGACTCCAAATACTTGTTCGTTTTTCAAAAAGAGGGCTGAAACCTTGAATAAAGACTGACATCTAGTGGAAGCCATAGGAATTGCATTCTAGGAGACGTATTCACAAAGAAACAATAGGTTTCCATAATAAGAGCCTGGGACCTAAAAAAAAAACAATTCCGGGTGGATGTTCTTTGGATTTTTCACCTGCCATATCGATTATGTTATAGTCTCAGACATTATTTGAACAGTTTTAGAAATTTCAAAGTGTTTTCTATGCAATGCTACCAATTATATGCACATCCTGGTTTCTGGACCTGAGTAACAGGCAGTTTACTTTTGGCACGTCAGTCAGGTGGAAACTAAATTTTAAAGACCTGGAGAACAAACTCTTCTCCTCATTGCTGCCCATGTCCCTGAATGTTGATGATGTGGTTGTTTGTTACTGACAAGAAGCACATGTCTCCTGACAGTCATGGGATGGCAGCAGCTTTCCACAACAGTGCTTGTGTCCTGGGTGCCTGGTAGTTTTATTTATTTATTTAACTAGGCAAGTCAGTTAAGAACAAATTCTTATTTCTAATGACGGCATACCAAAAGGCAAAATGCCTCCTGTGGGGTCAGGGACAGAACAATACATAAAGAGAGACCTAAGACAGCAACATAGCAAGGCAGCAACACATGACAACTAGAGGTCAACCGATTAATCGGAATGGACGATTAATTAGGGCCTATTTCAAGTTTTCATAACAATTGGAAATCGGTATACATTCTTTTTTTTACACCTTTATTTAACTAGGCAAGTCAGTTAAGAACACATTCTTATTTTCAATGGCGGCCTAAGAACGGTGGGTTAACTGCCTTGTTCAGGGGCCGAACAACGGATTTTTACCTTGTCAGCTTGGGGATTCTTCTGACTGAGTAAACTCCTGACTGCGTAAATTCTTCTGACTGCGTAAACTTCTGACTGCATAAACTCCAAACTGTGTCTAAATTCCATTACATTCTTAAATAGATCATCAACCCCTTTGTTGGTACAATGGATAAAAAGTTGCAGGGAGGACTTAGTTATTTTCCTGCAGATCTATTAGATCTTTATAGCTATTTTTTTGCTTGAGTAGTTCATGAAGTGTAGTGCTTGATACGTATTCCTCTTCCTCAGTGAGCTTTGCAGCATTTTACTTTATTTTATTAGCCATGCTACAAGCTTGTTGTGAGATAAAATAAGTTTGCAAACACAACCCACACCACGCCTACCGAAAACAAGCTCCGTCAGTGAAATGGCATAAACGCACAAGTAACACAGACTTCATCACACATGCCCCAGTACGATAAACAGAGAGAAGGCTGAGGACTTACACACTGTATGGATCCTGGATGCACTTACTAAACAAGCGGGAGATCACCGACTTGGAGGGTAGTGCTGTGGATACAAGCAGTAAACCAAAACACCAGTCGAAGATGCTTGGGAGAGACAGATGTAGGAGCATTCGCTTACCTACGGAATGAGCAACGTGAACAAGAAGCGTTAGAGTGGCAAACTAATGTGACAGCTAGCTAGTTAGCTATTTCTACAAACATCTGATTACTAAGGTGGCTATTTTAGTAAGCCAACTAGCAGTGAGCATTCATGGAGAGCTAAAAACATGGGGAGCTGAAACTTTGTCTGTCAGATAGCTAAGCAAGCTGGTTACCTAACTAGCCATTTCATTTACACTTGCCCACACACAATTTCGACAATAGGTTTACATTTAAGAAATACTTACTTCAGAAAGATATAGTATAAGCTACATAGGTAGAAGGTAAGTAAAGGGCAACTTACTTCTGATCACATCTGGCTAGGGACCTACAAACACAAACAAAAATCTCAGAAGAGCCATGCACCCAAGAAGCCTCAACCAATCACCAGACGGACATGAATTACTTTGCCCCTGGGTATCCTACTAAAGGAACATTTGCAACTGGATATGCGATAACCCAGCATCTCCCCAAAACAGATGCCCGTCCCGGAAGCAAAGTAGTTAGCATATTTTAGCATATTGGCGTAACTGCTAATATGCATCTACTGGTATAATGTGGCCATCTTCGATTGCATCAATGTTATTTTCTCAAACTCTTTAGGGAGTCCAAAGACCACATTTGGTGTGAATCTGACTTTTAGTCCATGCGAAGAAGATTATTTTATGATTATTTTAAGCATTAGCGTTACATAGTCAAAAACATGAGTTGTTAATAGTTTTCTTATTTTTTTATGTTAATGCCAAACTTAACATGGTCCATCATGGTGAGGACTTTGATGACCCTAAAATGTTTAAAGTTGATAGGACATTATTTTGAAGTGCAGCGGTGGAAAAAGTACCCAATTCTCATCCTTGAGTAAAAGTAAAGATACCTTAATAGAAAATGACTGAAGTGAAGTCATCCAGTAAAATACTACTTGAGTAAAAGTATTTGGTTTGAATATACTTAAGTATCAAAAGTAAAAGTACAAACGTAAATCATTTCAAAATCCTTATATTAAGCAAACCAGAAAGCATAATTTTCTTGTTTATTTTAATTTACGGATAGCCGTGGGCAGGCTCCAACACTCAGACATCATTTACAAACAAAGCATGTGTTTAGTGAGTCCATTATATCAGAGGCAGTAGGGATGACCAGTGATTCTCTTTATAAGTGTGCGAATTTTCTCATTTAAATTTCTTGATAAGCATTCCAAACGTAATGAGTACTTTTGGCTGTCAAGGAAAAAGTATGGAGTAAAAAGTATAACATTTTCTACAGGAATGTAGTGAAGTAAAAATCAAATGTAAATAGATAAGTACAGATAGCCCCAAAAAATGACTTCTTAAGTAGTACTTTCAAGTACTTTTACTGAAGGACTTTACTCCACTGGTGAAGTGGATTTACAAAGGATTTAAATGGATTTTAAATGTATCAATAACTCGGCCATCTCTTAACCAATCCCTTAGCTCTCAAATTAAGTTAAGAGATGCACCATGGGCCTGCATACCGAATTTAGACTTAAGGTTCATGAGAATACGTTTTTCAGAAATGTCCCATATGTAGGAAAATCTATCCTGATGGACCTTAGGGAAAATTTGTTCAGCATGAGGAACGACACCTACATTCAAAGTTTCAAGTCTCTAGGTCAAACGGGATGGCGGATATGAGGGTTTAAGTGAGATATACCAGCACTCTGTAAAGGCCAATCGGTGCCATTCTTTTTGACCAAGGTACTCATGGCCTCTAGTTTCTGTGTTCCAAATTAGAAAAAGTTACCAATCTATGCTTAACCATGTCAAGACAAAAACAAAATCTAAGAATAGCTTTGAACCCTTAATTATGATCATTAAGCTTCATGGTGTAGTTGTCAATAGAACCATTGAATGTAATAATTTGTAATGTGGATGTATTTGAGAAAACAAATGATCTCAGTTTAAAAGCAAAGGGAGACACATCCAACATTGATCAGCTCACAGCAATCAAGTTGTGATCAAACACTGGAATGGACCATAATTAACAAGATGTTTAAACTTTGCTTCAAGCCCGAGGGTAAAGGAAAATAAGTGGAGAAAATCTTACTTTTCCACTTTGTCTTTCAACCTGGTTGTCACATTCGTCGTATGAAGGAGACCAAGGCGCAGCGTGGTATACGTACATTCTCTTTATTAAAAGAATGAACAGCGAACAAAATGACAAACGAACCGTGAAGCTATACAATATAGAGCTGGCAGGCAACTACACATAGACAAGATCCCACACCAGAAAGTGAGAAAAAGGCCTGCCTAAATATGATCCCCAATCAGAGACAACGATAAACAGCTGTCTCTGATTGGGAACCATATCAGGCCAACATAGACATACAAAACCCATAGACATACAAACAACCCTTTGGTCACACATTGACCTAACCAAAATATATAGAAAACAGAGATATCTAAGGTCAGGGCATGACACTGGTATAGAGTATAATGAGTGGCAGCCAGGATTTTAATTCTGTCTTGCCTTTGCATCCTTTATGCCCCCTGCCCTCTCCCTCTCCCCACCTCTGCAATATGATTCTACTTGAATTGCAAAGTCAAATCAATGAGAGGCAGTATGCATTCATTGCAAGCTGGAGAACGCAAGACAGGAAATCAGTTCTCCCTGCCAGCGCCTCTCCTGTAATCTCAGCTCTCCATATCTCCCTATTTTCTCTTCTCTTCTCTCAATCTTCCCCCTCTCTTTCTCTTCTCTCATCCATCCTCCTCTCATTTCTTCTCCTTTCTTCTCTCAACTCTCCCCTTCTCTCCTCTTTTCCTTTCAGTCCTCTCCTCAGCTCTCTACTCTCTTCCGTCTCTCCTTGCATAGCTGAAAACTGGAGATTGGATAGAATCCCGGCCTTTATTCAATCCCAACCCTTGGAATAACACTCTCCCATAATCCTTATAGTGTCATTTAAAAATTATTTTTTAGCCTTTGATTTGCCTTTTTCCTTTGTGTGTTGGAGTAAAACAATATTTTATTTGGGGTTTCTAATGGGTAATAATGATTGATACAGTTGAACTGAGGAATTTTTAAGTTATATACTTCATTAATATTTGGCAATATATTGTATAACTAATTAAAAAGTCCTAGAATCTATGTACTAATCCCAGATTACAACTTTAAACCATGGTTGTCTGAACACAGACAGACCAATGCAGAGGCTTGGTTATCGACTGGCCCCAAGGTTGACTTACCATGGTTTACTTGTTTCTGCTTCCGTTGTGTTATATACTGGGGGTAAAGTAGTAATATTTTCTCAGGTATGTACACACACACACAGGCACGAAAGGACGCACACACACACGTATGCACACACACACAGCCTGCCTGTCTGTCTGTTGAATAATGTATGACAGGTCCTCTATTTCAGGGGTTTGAATTCTTCTGCATTAATTCCTACAGCTCTGTCTCTGGTTGTTTCAATGGGGGTGGATAGCAGAGCATGGCTCACAAGAGCCTCTTATTTCAGCAGAGGATGGAAGCAATTAACGAAGGGTGAGCTTGGCTGGCACACACACACACACACCCACACCCACACACATACTGGGAGCGGGCCAGGATCTCTTTGCATTAATCAGCATTTTACACCAAGTCAGAGAGAACATATGAAAGACGGCCATCTGGTGTAAGCAAACCACACAATCTGACATATTGACAAATCTATTTGTCTATTCCACTCAGGGGGATTCCAAAAATGCATTTTAGAATTCATGAAAGCAGATTTGTAGTTTGTGCATGGATCTGTGGGTTACTCTAGTGGGCTTTAGTCACAGACAACTAATACACCAAATTAATCCTCTGATTTAAATCGATTGAGTTGTGATAGTCGGTTTTCGTGACTAGACAGCTTAATTGTCTTTTAAAGCATTCTGGAGTGCACTGGACTGGTGCTTCTAAATCACATTCTAATCATCCTCTCTACCTTCGTGTTCTGGAACTCTACAGAATGGATGCCTCTATTGCGCTTCTCTCCAACAGAAGCACTTGAGTGGTAATGTATAAGTGGAAGGCTGTTCCTGTATGTATTAGAGTGCTTTAGGCTGCTGAAGCGTACACTACAGTCTCTCACTCTCAGCCTGTTTAGCTGATACTGAACGCTGTTCAGAACGCTTGCTAATGTGAGGGTCCGCTGAGCCACATAATAAGAAACAACTGAGTGATAATGATCTTCCACTGGAGGAGGGAAAAACAATATCACTCAAAGTGCATTGTCATCGTCCGTTATTCCGTTCATGTTTATTGTGCTGCTGCCTTTGTCTTAGAAGAAGAACAACACTTTATTGTCCATTAACTTGCAGAGAACGGAAATGTATCTTTATTCTCACAACCCATCTTCTATCTCCATATACTATAGAAGTCCTACAGTATAATTCGTTGTATGTCATTTATATGCCATATATTGCATCACCGTGTCTCTTGAAGCAAACAACAGTAACACATTACGATGTAAAGGTCATTGGCGTTTGTTCTTGAGTAATTTTAATAGGGTCTGGAAAGCGAGTTATGTAAATCTGACTGGCATATGAATCTGATTCCTATAGATAGGGATAAATGTTGTAATATCAGGTTCACTTCACAGGCTGAAGCCAAGGGTTATAAAGATATTCTTAATGATGCTTTGCCATTCATCATGGTTCTACTATGGTGGTCATTGTGGTAAAAGGGGTATGGCCAGATTACATAGGCCATGTGTTGATTAAAAAGCAGTGAATCATCAATGGTTTTAATTTGTTTAAATCTTCTCACCACTTCTTTTTAGTGTCTTTTACATTTAACAATTACAATGATGTAAGTGTACAGTCACTGATTCAGAACAAGAGGGCTTCATTTTCTGAGATGAGCAAGGTTCTACTGAAGGATTTGAGAATGTCAATTAATTGCACCATGGTAAAGGCTGGGAACATGTTGGAGCATCAGGCACTGTGGCTTACGTGGTCTTTGGGGCTTTGCTTGCTTGCTTACTTGGTTTTTACTTTGCGAAAGAGTTTGCAGAGACTTGACTAGAAAATCAAACTGGCTTTGTGGAGAAATGGAAAGAAAAATTGAGGACTAACATTTTTTAGGACAAAACAATTACACCACAGGATGTTGTATATCATGAATATTGTAATGGAAGAGGTATGTTGAAACCCCTAGCCCTGCTAACAGAACCCCAGCAGCCTAACAAACATCTAAGTGGCACTCTGTGTTTGAGTGCCTCACAACAGAAATGGCAGTATCACATACTGAACAAAAATATAAACGCAACATGTAAAGTATTGGTCCCATGTTTCATAAACTGAAATAAAAGATCCCAGAATTTTTCCATATACAGAAAAATCTTATTTCTCTCAAATTTTTGGGACAAATTTGTTTACATCCCTGTTAATGAACATTTCTCCTTATTAAACCTTTTCTCCAAATTAAACCATCCACCTGACAGGTGTGACATATCAAGATCATTACACAGGTGCACCTTTGTGCCAGGGACAATAAAAGGCTACTATAAAATGTGAATTTCTTTCACACAGCATAATTCCACAGATGTCTCAAGTTTTGAGGGAGCGTGCAATTGGCATGCTGCCTGCAGGAATGTCCACCAGAGCTGTTGCCAGAGAATTTAATGTTCATTTCGCTACAATAATGTCACGCCCTGGCCTTAGTTATCTGTGTTTTCTTTATTATTTTGGTTAGGCAAGGGTGTGATATGGGTAATTTATGTGTTTTGTCTTGTCTAGGTGTTTTTGTAGATTTATGGGGTTGTGTTCAGTTTAGGTGTCTAGGTAAGTCTATGGTTGCCTAGATTGGTTCTCAATCAGAGGCATGTGTTTATTGTTGTCTCTGATTGGGAACCATATTTAGGCAGCCATATTCTTTGGGTATTTTGTGGGTGATTGTTTCCTGTCTTGTGTTTTATGCACCAGTTAGGACTGTTACGGTTTTCACGTTTATTGTTTTGTAGTTTGTTCATGTTTGAGTTTTCTTATTAAAGAACCATGAACTTCAACCACGCTGCGTTTTGGTCCGCCTCTCCTTCTCAGGAAGAAAACCGTGACAGAATCACTCACCACAACAGGACCAAGCGGCGTGGTGACATGCAGCGCCAGCAGGAGTAGCGCAATCAGGACTTCTGGACGTGGGAGGAAATCCTTGACGGGAGAGGACCCTGGGCAAAGCCAGGGGAGTGTCGCCGCCCCAAGGGGCAGCAGGAGAAGCAGCAGCAGGAGCAGTGCAAGGAGGAGTGGACATGGGAGGACGAGTTGGACGGTGATGGACCCTGGACACAGCTGGGGGAATATCGCCGCCCCAAGGCAGAGCTGGAGGCAGCCAAAGCGGAGAGGCGGCGGTTTAAAGAGGCATCACAGAAGCAGGGCTGGAAACCCGAGTGTCAGCCCCAAACATTTCTTGGGGGGTGGCACACAGGAAGTATGGCGAAGCCAGTTAGGAGACCTGCGCCAACTTCCTGTGCTTACCGGAGAGCGAGAGAGACTGGGAAGGCACCGTGTTATGCTGTGGAGCGCACGGTGTCCCCAGTGCGGGTGTATAGCCCGGTGCGGTACATACCAGCTCCTCGTATCGGCTGGGCTAGAGTGGGAATCGAGCCAAGTGCCATGAAGCCGGCTCTACGCATCTGGTCTCCAGTGCGTCTCCTTGGGCTGGCGTGCATGGCACCAGCCTTACGCATGGTGTCCCCAGTTCGCCTGCACAGCCCAGTGCGGGCTATTCCACCTTGCCGCTCTGGCATGGTGACCGGGAGCATTCAACGGGAGACTCTGGCGGCTCATGACAGACGGGAGACTCTGGCGGCTCATGACAGACGGGAGACTCTGGCGGCTCTGGACCGTCGTTGGGCAGGCTCGGTGATCAAGAGCTCCAGTCCGCCTGCACGGTCCAGTCTATCCAGTGCCACCTCCATGCACCAGCCCTCCGGTGGCAGCCCCCCGTACCAGGTTTCCTGTGCGTGTCCAGAGCCCAGTACTCCCTGTTCCCCCTCCCCGCACTCGCCCTGAGGTGCGTGTCCTCAGCCCAGTACCACCAGCGCAGGCACCACGCACCAGGCCTACAGTGTGCCTCGTCTGTCCAGAGCCGCTAGAGTCTCCCGTCTGTCCAGAGCCGCTAGAGTCTCCCGTCTGTCCAGAGCCGCCAGAGTCTCCCGTCTGTCCAGAGCCGCCAGAGTCTCCCGTCTGTCCAGAGCCGCCAGAGTATCCCGTCTGTCCAGAGCCGCCAGAGTCTCCCGTCTGTCCAGAGCCGCCAGAGTCTCCCGTCTGTCCAGAGCCGCCAGAGTCTCCCGTCTGTCCAGAGCCACCAGAGTCTCCCGTCTGTCCAGAGCCGCCAGAGTCTCCCGTCTGTCCAGAGCCGCCAGAGTCTCCCGTCTGTCCAGAGCCGCCAGAGTCTACCGTCTGTCCAGAGCCGCCAGAGTCTCCCGTCTGTCCAGAGCCGCCAGAGTCTCCCGTCTGTCCAGAGCCGCCAGAGTCTCCCGTCTGTCATGAGCCGCCAGAGTCTCCCGTCTGTCATGAGCCGCCAGAGTCTCCCGTCTGTCATGAGCCGCCAGAGTCTCCCGTCTGTCATGAGCCGCCAGAGTCTCCCGTCTGTCATGAGCCGCCAGAGTCTCCCGTCTGTCATGAGCCGCCAGAGTCTCCCATCTGTCATGAGCCGCCAGAGCCGCCAGTCAGCCAGGATCCTCCAGAGCCGCCAGTCAGCCAGGATCCTCCAGAGCCGCCAGTCAGCCAGGATCCTACAGAGCCGCCAGTCAGCCAGGATCCTCCAGAGCCGCCAGTCAGCCAGGATCTTCCAGAGCCGCCAGTCAGCCAGGATCTTCCAGAGCCGCCGTCGGAGGCGAGGGTCGCCGTTCCTAGAATGCTACAAAAACGGACTGAGACTATGGTGGAGTGGGGTCAACGTCCCACGCAAGAGCCGCCACTGTGGACAGACGCCCACCCAGACCCTCCCCTATGGGTTTAGGTGTGCGGCCGGGAGTCCGCACCTTTTGGGGGGGGGTACTGTCACGCCCTGGCCTTAGTTATCTTTGTTTTCTTTATTATTTTGGTTAGGCCAGGGTGTGACATGGGTGATTTATGTGTTTAGTTTTGTCTAGGGGTTTTTGTAGATTTATGGGGTTGTGTTCAGTTTAGGTGTCTAGGTAAGTTTATGGTTGCCTAGATTGGTTCTCAATCAGAGGCAGGTGTTTATTGTTGTCTCTGATTGGGAACCATATTTAGGCAGCCATATTCTTTGGGTATTTTGTGGGTGATTGTTTCCTGTCTTTGTGTTTTATGCACCAGTTAGGACTGTTACGGTTTTCATGTTTATTGTTTAATAGTTTGTTCATGTTTGAATTTTCTTATTAAAGAACCATGAACTTCAACCACGCTGCGTTTTGGTCCGCCTCTCCTTCCCAGGAAGAAAACCGTGATACATAAGCCACCTCCAACATCATTTTAGAGAATTTGACAGTATGTCCAACCAGCCTCACAACCGCAGTCCAAGTGTAACCACACCATCCCAGGACTTCCACATCTGGCTTCTTCACCTGTGAGATCATCTGAGATCAACCGCCCGGACAGCTGATGAAACTGAGGAGTATCTCTGTCTGTAATAAACTCATTCTGATTGGCTAGGCCCGGCTCCCCACCCATGGAATTTAATTCAATTGACTGATTTCCTAATATGAACTATTACCCAGTAAAATCTTTAAAATTATTGCATGTTGAGCTTATATTTTTGTTCAGTGTACTATAACAAGCCATCACATGAAGAATTGAACATAGCAGGGATAGCTTGTCTCTCATACCTTAATAAGTCTATTTGCTCATAGGGTGGTTTCAGAATGCTTTTTAGTTTCCTATAGATTCCTCAGAATTTGAGCGATTCTCTCTAATCACGGTATCTCACGGCACTAACAGCTCTAACTGTGACAGATCAAAAGAAGGAGACTGGTGGAACAACTTTTACTTCCTTTTTACTTCTTCTAACTTTAAATTGGGCTTGAAAGGGAGCAGCAATCTTCTGATATATATATATATATATATATATATATATATATATATATATATATATATATATATATATATATATATATATATAACATCGCCCAGTCTGACTAGATTTAATCACTCATCTTCTATTTGATACCTCGTCTGACGGTTTTTGTTTTTTTACTTGTTAAATCACTGGGATGTGAAGATGGTGACCCTCATAAAAAATGCACAGTGATGTGCATTGATAGAGACGGTCTATTACAAGGAAAACATTGGTACCTTCCTTGACTTTACACAGACTTTTATTTGATCCCCTCATAAAGGGTGTGTTTACCTCATAAAACAAAGGCTGCTTTAAAATGAGAAATTATGGTTTAGCAGACATCATTGGGCAATGGAAACAGATAATTGTAGGCTACTAGGTAGTTGAAAATCTAGCAAGAATGGAGGACAGCAGTGTCCTCTCAAAGATGCTTGATAAGGTAATGCTACTTGAACCCTCTGTCAGGGCTACAAAACAATGTTATACTAATAACTTAAAACTCTAACTTAAAGACTCAAGCTCATTACCATAACGCAACGTTAACTATTCATGAAAATCGCAAATGAAATGAAATAAATATGCTAGCTCTCAAGCTTAGCCTTTTGTTAACAACACTGTCATCTCAGATTTTCAAAATATGCTTCTCAACCATAGGAAAACAATCATTTGTGTAACAGTAGCTAGCTAGCGTAGCATTTAGCGTTAGCATTTAGCAGGCAACATTTTCACAAAAACCAGAAAAGCATTCAAATAAAATAATTTACCTTTGAAGAACTTCAATGTTTTCAATGAGGAGACTCTGTTAGATAGCAAATGTTCAGTTTTTCCTGAAAGATTATTTGTTTAGGAGAAATCGCTCCGTTTGGTGCGTCACGTTTGGCTACCAAAAAAAATCAATACGCCAAACTTTTTTCCAAATTAACTCCATAATATCGACTGAAACATGGCAAACGTTGTTTAGAACCAATCCTCAGGGTGTTTTTCACATATCTCTTCGATGATATATCCTTCGTGGAAGTGTGCTTTCTGTTCTGAATCCCAGGAGAAAATGACCGCAATTGAAGATTACGCACGAATTTAGACAAAGGACACCGGGCGGACCCCTGGAAAATGTAGTCTCTTATGGCCAATCTTCCAATGATATGCCTACAAATACGTCACAATGCTGCAGACATCTTGAAGAAACGACAGAAAGGGCAGTCTCGTTCCTGCTGCATTCACAGCCATATACGGAGACATTTGAAAACAGAGCTTCAGGATTTCTGCTCATTTCCTGTTCGAAGTTTCATCTTGGTTTCGCCTGTAGAATGAGTTCTGTGGCACTCACAGATAATATCTTTGCAGTTTTGGAAACGTTAGACTGTTTTCTTTCCAAAGCTGTCAATGATATGCATAGTCGAGCATCTTTTCGTGACAAAATATTGCGCTTAAAACGGGCACGTTTTTTTATCCAATAATGAAATAGCGCCCCTATAGACTTAACAGGTTTTTAACAGATGTCATAGACCAACATTTCCCATACTCGTTTTTGGTGTCCCCAAGGGGTGCACATTTATTTTTTTACCAAGGCGCTACACAGCTGATTCAAGTCATCAATCTTTATCAAGCTTTGATTATTTGAATCAGCTGTGTAGTGCTAGGGCAAAAACCAAAATGGTCACCCCTTGGGGTCCCCAGGACCGAGTTTGAGAAACACTGTAAAGACAGTCATCAAGCTTATGTAATAGGCCACCAATAGGTGGTGCCAGACTGCGCCACCCTTTGAATTGCTACAGGAGCCAAGGGGATCTCCAAGTCCACACACCTTCAACTGAATTAAGATTACAGAGACGTAATTCACACTTACGAACAACTGGCTTTATACAGTCAGCACATGGACTCTTATGATGGAGTGTTTTATAGAGTACTAGTGAAGTCTACCCAATAAGCAAGGATTAAAAACAAGTACAGGGTGTATTGTGAAGACTCATACCAACATTCATCAATTTTGCTGTGTCTTCACTTCCATTGTAAGTAATTCATTTTGTCAACATTGTTCTGAGTTGTTCTCTTTGGGAGCCTGAATATCAGGTTAACGAAAATATGAATTAATCTTCATTGAATGGAACTGAATGTATTTTTGGTGAGATTGTTCTGAGATGCTGTTTATATGTCAGTCAAATGCCTGAATTGTCCCTATGACAACATCTGTTCATCTTTCAGCTGATGCTGAAAGAGGCAAAGAGAGGAGTAAGGGAGGAAGAGAAAACAACTACATTAAAGATCATACTTTATACAGGTAGGTAGGTGCAGTAGTTACCTGCTGGGCATCGCTGCCTGTCACACCTTCAATGGTGCCGTAAACCAGCTTGGATTCGGCCCGCGAGGGGCTCCAATCCGGCGGGCAGGTTGTTTGAGTAAATTTATTTTTGGAATTATTATTTTTTTGGGGGGGAGACACGAGCTCAATATACTTGAAAATGACTAAAACCACATCTAAACTGTGTCGAAATAATAATGGGCTGACGTTCATAAAGTTCACGAGACAATCAGGGAGCTTTGGAATTTCTGACGGCAAGAAAATATAACATATTTTCAGTGCAGCCCTCTGGAACTCGTTTAAGACGAAAATTAGTTTGACACCCCTGCACTAGATGTTAGTTCTTCGTTCCCCAACTCCTGTCCTTCGCCTTTCTCTGCCAGCCGGATCAATCTGCTAGGTCTAGAGTCATGTATTTTTCATTCCACTGGTCAGAGTTCGGAATCGGCCCGTATCTCACCATCTGTTGCGTCATCGATTTCCCCAGAGTCCTGGAAATGAGAACCTTTCACACCGGAATCATCCGCACAAAACTAACACAGTCACACAGGTGAAGGTTGCCAAAAACACAGTGATCATGACATTTCTTCATTTCCCAAACACACTATCAAACCAATTTGTTAGAGCATTATCTACCCCAGAGTTCTCTGCCAGGGCCTTGGTCACTGATCTGTCTGGAGCTGTGTCATTCTGGGACGAAACCCCCCCCCCCCCCCCCCACCCCACCCCACCCTTTTCAGCCAGTAACATATCCAAGGATATTCTATCCTGACATCCCATCAACCTAGTTGCAGCAGTTATCACCATGAGATGCTTGATTCCAATCCAGAACTAATCAGGTAACCCCCTTGGAACTCCAATGCTATTAATTTAAACTCTATTGGCAAAAGATCCTGATGGAGCACTCCTCTCTCTTCTACCTGGCTCTGGGTAAGGGTGAAGGACATGCCTAACTGCACCAGTGCACAACTGCCGGTCCAATTGGGAAGCAGGTTAGGCCACAGTCTTACACCTCCACAAACCACTAGACATCCACGTTAGGCCTTTCGTCTGCCAGTCATGTCCCTCATTGTCCTGTCAATTGTAACATTCTATGTCCTATTGCATGTTCTTACTTCCCCTACGTCCCATCCATGTGATGTAGTGAGCCATACAATAATAATGTCCTCCTGTAACTGTGAAAGGGTGAAGTCTGACTGTAATCGGCACATAGGGATATAGATAATGCAACTGTCACTGTCTGGCTTCCCTGCCCTCATGAACAGCTTTACCATACCGGCCATTCCCCTGGGTGCATATATTCCATCAAATGGAAAGGGAATGGTTGTCAACTGAGGTTTTGCTGTGGCGCAGGCCTAACATTATTTTTTCGCTACTGATCTGGCTGTATACTGAAACCATTCTAACCATAGGTTAGAACCCCATAACCAGTTTCCACCTCAATCACTTCCTTAAGATCTTTTGTCTGCACTATCCGCACCAGCCCTTGGCTCAGGACGACTCTGCTGTCAGTATCTGTTCTTTTTCTGGGGCTCTGCTTGTATTCTGGCTGACTATAGAGCTATCATCTGCCCTAACTTCTTCTTCCAGGAATGGCACTAGGGTGTCAACTGAAACCTTTACCTTCACTATACTCCACCTCCTTCCATACTGGGTATGTGGATTCATATAGCCCTCTCTCACTGTGTGAGCTATGACCTGTGTCCGTGAACTACACAAGGACCTGTACAGATATTTTCCATAATGGCTCATAGTCCTAGACTGCCAAGGAGTCAGAGACCCCATTTGGTCTACATAGGACTCCACTGAGACATCCTTCCCAATCTCCACTCTCACTTCCTGTTTATCCAGATTAAGTGATCTCTTATGCTTGGTTAATACAAAATCCTCATCGTCTAACTATGGATCAAGTTACCATCTTCTGAATTCTCGGATGGGTCATGGTGTATTAAGGAATATTGCTCCCACAATAAGACAGCTCAGACCAACCAGCACTCCTGTAAAGCCCCACCCTTTCCCAGAGAACATATCATCAGCCAGAGGCCAAGCCATACTTTCACTTCTATGAACGCTCACAGCGGGGAAAGGTTGGGTATAAGGGAATCTTCAGTAGAGAGTTAACTCCCGAACCCTGTTGGTTTCGGTTCTGCTCCTACCCCTGTGATTGTTCGACAGTGTTAGTGTTTCTTACCCTCCTACAATGTGTGATATGCACCCAGGTAGCTCTTTCAGCTATTCTCAACGCAAAGGCTGTCAACGGGAATACTTGGTATGGCCCCTCCCAACAGGGCTGCTTCCCGTCTATTCTCCTCAGGGACTGGATTGAGTGAATCGCCTTCTCCTGTAATTCACCTGTAGTGCATAAAATCTTGGACATACAGGTTTGGTTACCAAACAGTTTCTCATTTGTTCTGTCTGATGATATCTTTAACTTCTATGCCTACT
Source organism: Oncorhynchus mykiss (assembly GCF_057628025.1). Lineage (NCBI taxonomy): Eukaryota > Metazoa > Chordata > Actinopteri > Salmoniformes > Salmonidae > Oncorhynchus > Oncorhynchus mykiss. The sequence continues at coordinate 39,375,183 of NC_143040.1, forward strand.
TGTTAGCTAGAATTTTTTATTTAATAGTTTATTATCAAATAGGCCACAAAGTGTCCTATCCTAGACCACAACTACCCATCCCCCCTTTGATACCTGGCTCTGCCCAGGTAACAATACAACAGCTTATTTAAACCGTAACTTAGGTCAAATAGGTAGGCACCCTTTGTGCCAAATTCCTCCTTCATCAGCGGCTCCCTTCTTAACCCATCTAGTAACTTCCTTAATCGGAGCTTTAAGCTGACTTTCCTGACTTTCCACAGTAATTCTGTGTCAATACTAACTTCCTCTTTCAAGTGAGATTCTGTGTATGGGTGTTGTTTTTTGACCGCTCTCTTTGTTTCCTCATATGCCCTTTCACATTTACAAATTGCTACTGTCTTTGGTAATAAAACTGCCTTTAGTAAATTCAAAATTAGCTTCGTATGGGTAATGGGTTTACCCGCCGTGGTGACCATACCCCTGTTTCTTCACTGAGCTGCAAATACATGGACAGTGTTAAAAGCATAAGCACTATCGATATGTATCGTAATGCATTTACCCTTTCCCAATTCACAAGCCCTGCTAAGGGCAACAATTTCAGCTTGTTGAGCAGAGTAATTATTTGGTAAAGTTTCAGCTTCAAACACCTCAGTGAGAGTCACTACTGCATAACCCGTAGCATTTGAGTCATCTGGGTTCTTTCTGGAAGACCCACCAACAAACATAGTTATTTCAGCATCTGGCCAAGGCAGATCAGTTAGATCTGGTCTGGGGAGAACTACTTTCTCTGTCTCTGCTACACAATCATGGGGACACCCATCGGTAGCTATGGGGATTAGAGTGGATGGGTTCAAGGTAGTACATCACTCAATAGTTAGATTTGGCATAATTAACAAAATAATCATACAAGACAAGTGTCTAGCTGGTGACATGTACGCCATTGTATGTTCTAATAATAAGATTGAGACATCATGTGGTACCCTCAATGTCATGGTCATTGTAAAGTACTACAGAGGCTGAGTCCTCCACAGCCCGTGCTGCAGCCACCACTGACTGCAAACACAGGGGCATTGCTTGCTCCACCTCATCAAGATGGGAGGAACAATAGGCCACCGGCTTATTCTTCCCTCCGTGTCTCTGAGTCAACACTGATGTCATGAACCCCTCCCTGCAATCCACAGTCTGTGTGAATTCACTGTCATACCTAGGGAATGCCAGAACAGTGTCAGACATCAATAGCTGCTTAACTTGGATTCCATTGCCCGCCTGACGAAGTTGATCTGCTTGTTTGATCTGCCCTATTCACGTCCTGCCTCCTAGCCTCCAACACTTCCACCAACTTCCTGCACACCTGGCTCCACCTGTATCGACCCTGTGTCAGCATGGTCATGCAGCGTGACAGAATGTGCTGGAGATTTGCATTGGTGTTGCTGCAGAGCTGGCAGGCTGTCTCTGTGCCATACCATTGGTGCAGGTTCCAAGGGCATGGCAAGGTGTCTTAGGTGGATCTTATCAGAAAGATGATACGAGCCTGTGAGATCTTCCACACGTCTGACCAGGTGACAGTCTTGTTGACAAAACATTTCCCACATTGTCCAGCATTTCTGCTGACCTTGTGCCACCGCTTGTTCACTGTAGATCAAACAATTTCACATATCTTCAGTGGTCACATTACCCATTGGTAGTACCACGTTGTTCTTTTTGGGTAGCTGGCTTTGATTGATCCGGCAGTCAGGGGGGCTACACACAGGTAGCCTAGCATTTAATAGCATCGGGGAAGTAACCGAAATTTAGCTGGTTTGAATCCCCTAGCCGACGTGGTGAAAAATCTGTTGATGTGCCCTTGAGCAAGGCACTTAACCCTAATTGCTCCTGTAAATTGCTCTGGATAAGAGCGCCTGATAAAATGTAAATGTACAACAAAGATGATTCTGTCCATTTGCACAGTGACATGTTTCTTGACTTGTTGGGTTTGATCTTCATCCTTGTCCAGGTTATTAGCTCATCCAGCCGTTCCAACAGTATGGATGTTCATACTGCTGTGTTTAGCACACATGTAGCTCCACAGTGGCGGTAGTTTCTGGCCAGATGGTAATTGAACTCTTCCTACAGTACATTTTGTCTTGCCCTGATCAGGATGATCTCAAAAACTACCACAAACAGTATAAGGGAAATTGAACACCCCACAGTAATCCCTACCTCTAGTTTAAAATATTAGATTGATTTATATCATTTTATATCATTTTTTAAATCCATTTCTCAATTCATTATTTGCTTGAAAAATAAGAAATGAATGAAAAATTGCAAATCTCAACTGGACAGTAAACATGTGAATTTATAAGGAAATCACTCATTCACCCATTGGCCTGATACATAAACCTACACGATTAAATATGCAAAAACTTATGTGATCTCTGTATTATCGAAAAGAAAAATATACGTTTCTTGTCAATCCATTTCTCTGAACTGCTACATTTGAAATGTGGAATAGCTACATGGTGCCTTTGTAAAGAGACTTTTCATCTCAAATGTGAAGTCTAAATGTCAATAAAAGGAGGTTCCGTTCCAAATTATCATATTTAGGACTATTTAGGAGTTCTCTCCACTCACCTATCCACCACTTAATTTAAATAAATTAGCAGACGCTCCTATCCAGAGCGACTTACAGGAGTAATTAGGGTTAAGTGCCTTGGTCAAGGGCACATCAACAGATCTTTCACCTAGACGGCTGTGGGGATTAGAATCAGTGACCTTTCGTTTACTGGCCCAACGCTTTTAACCACTAGGCTACCTGCTGCCCACTACGATAAGGGCGTCGGACTGGGTTCCGGTGGAGGCCTTTGAAAGCTGGTCTCATTGGAATAATGGACGACTTTGGACCTGGAGGAGAAAGAATGATACACTTCCCGATCTCTATTTTCTGCCTGCCCCATGTGGAGGACAGTGCTTCAAAGCTGTGGATCAATGGTTCTACTCAGAGCCACACAGCATGGGGCAGACGGGAGGCCTTCATTTACCATGCGTCTGATGCTCAGAATATTTAAAAGCACAATATGTTGAATTTGACTGTTGTATTGTGCTATACTGCACACCACAGTGTACTGTTGAAGGGTGTCTCGCAGGAAGACACAAAAATGGAAATACAGGGAAAATATTGTGAGGCAAACACTCATATACTGTACATGCACCGACACTCACACATTTGCATGCTTTCTTTGTTCTCGTGTTAAATTTATAACCATATACATGTCTACCTTACAGTACATACAGTGAGCTCCAAAATATTAGGACAGTGACACATTTCTGGTAATTTTGGCTCTGTAGTCCAGCAATTTGAAATGATGCAATGACTTTGAGGTTAAGGTGAAGACTGTCAGCTTAAATTTGAGGGTGGGTGGTATGATATTTGTGTGTCTCATAGTCATGATATCATTTCAAATAAACAACTACCCCAATACTTTTGGAGTTCACTTGCATACCATAACAAAATACCCTGTAAATTGATGACAGTTCCACATTTGCAGAGATTGAGAAGCAAAATGAATACTAAACATGCCAATCATAAGGTACAAACGCTAGGTGAACATACAACGCACATCTTGGGTGTGTGACGGGCGTATGACTGGCCCATTTATTACCGACGTACACATATTGGAAAGGTCACAACTGGAACCACAGGTCCCAGCCCTCCTGCTGTGTAGGTGTCCATTAGGGAGGATGTCCAGAGAACGGTGCTCTGAAAGGTTGTGACCACACCTGCCCTACAGGTGTCTGTGTCATGTATTTTAGCCAATTAGAGCTCATGGATATGCAGAACAGAGCCAGCAGAAACTAATTAAAGCTTATTTTCTTTTCTCTTCACAGGAGAGGGAACGGATGGATGTTTTAGGAGAGACCAGGTCTGTGTTCCAAATGGCACTCTATTCCCTATATAGTGCACTACTTTTGACCAGCCACCAGAAAGAGTGTACTTTATAGGAAATAGCATGCCAATTGGGATGCAACACTATTCATATCAATATTAAATAAAAGGTTAAATTTAATAAATATCAGAACAATTCATCTGATGGCTTTATGAAAATGCTTCTTGGCCTATTTGTGCACTGTTCTATTTGGTTTTAGGTCTGCTGCTGCAGGGGAAAACAGTTATTAGATGATATTAGTTTGCGAAGAATTTGGGCTAAAATACATTGTTTTGACAGTGTGTATCTGCACAATACATTTACTTTCTGCCCACATCTGTTCCTTTACAATTCAGTTAGGGCTCAGCATGTGGTTTATTGCACCAGCTGTTTAGGGTATACCATCGGATTTAATTCTGTAACGGCCGTTGGTGGAAAAAGGTGAGGACCAAGGTGCAGCATGGTACGTGTTTGGCATTTTATTAAATAAAAAGTAACAAAAGGCACAACTGAAACAGCTCCGTCAGGTGCAACACACACTAAACAGAGAATAACTACTCACACCACACAGGTGGGGAAAGGCTACCTAAGTATGGTTCTCAGTTAGAGACAACGATTGCCAGATGCCTCTGATTGGGAACCATACCAGGCCAAACACAGAAATACAAAACATAGAACAAAAACTAGAATGGCCACCCCAACTCACGCCCTGACCAAACCAAAATAGAGACATAAAAAAGGAACTAAGGTCAGAACCTGACAGTACCCCCCCAAAGGTGCGGACTCTGGCCGCAAAACCTGAACCTATAGGGGAGGGTCTGGGTGGGCATTTCACCGCAGTGGCGGCTCTGGTGCGGGACATAGACCCCACTCCACCTTAGTCTTTGCCCGCTTATGTGGCGCCTCTGTAGTGGCGACCCTCGCCGCCGACCTAGGACTGGGGACCCTTACCGCGGGCCCCGAATAGGAGGGAGACTCCGGCGGTGCCGGACAGGCGGGAGACTCTGGCGGCTCCGGAGTGACGGGCGGCTCTGGCACCTCCGGAGTGATGGCGGCTCTGGCGCCTTCGGACAGACGGGCGGCTCTGGTAGCTTCGGACAGACGTGCGGCTCTGGCAGCTCCGGACAGACGTGCGGCTCTGGCAGCTCCAGACAGACGGGCGGCTCTGGCAGCTCCAGACAGGAGTGGGACTTGGTTCTAGGAGCAGGCACAGGACTCACCAGGCTGAGGAGACATGCAGGAGGCCTTGTCCTTGGACGAGGCACAGGATACACTGGGCCGTGGAGGCGCACTGGAGGTCTCGGGCAAAGAGCCTGCACAACCCGTCCTGGCTGATTGGTGACTTTTGCCCTGCACGTGTGGGACGCAGGCACAGGACGCTCTGGGCTGTGCAGACGCACTGGAGACACAGTGCGCAGAGCTGGCGCAGGATAACCCGGGCCGAGGAGACGCACTGGAGACTAGATGCGCTGAGCCGGCTTCATCCCTCCTGGCTCGATGCCCACTCTAGCCCGGCCGATACGAGGAGCTGCGATGTAGCATACCGGGCTGTGAACGTGCACTTGAGACACCATGCGCTCCACTGCATAACACTGTGCCTGAACAGTACGACGCCCCACCCGGTAAGCACGGGGAGTTGGCTCAGGTCTCCTACCTGACTCCACCAATCTACCCGTGCCCCCCAAGACATTTTTTGGGCTGCCTCTCGGGCTTCCTTGCCAGCCGTGTTCCCTCAAATTGCTGGCTCCCTTTTCCTGCTGCCTCCGCTCTCCTGGCTGCCTCCACCTGTTCCCATGGGAGGCGATTCCTTCCAGCCAGGATCTCCTCCCATGTGTAGGATCCCTTCCCGTCCAGAATGTCCTCCCATGTCCATTCCTCCTTTTTGCCACGCTGCTTGGTCCGTTGGTGGTGGGTAGTTCTGTAACGGCCGTTGGTGGAAGAAGGTGAGGACCAAGGTGCAGCGTGGTACGTGTTCTACATTTTATTAAACATAACTGAACACTAAATACAAAGTAACAAAAGGCACAACCAAAACAGCTCCGTCAGGTGCAACACACTAAACAGAAAATAACTACCCACACCACACAGGTGGGAAAAGGCTACCTAAGTTTGGTTCTCAATCATAGACAACGATTGACAGCTGCCTCTGATTGGGAATCATACCAGGCCAAACACAGAAATACAAAACATAGAACAATAACTAGAATACCCACCCCAACTCACGCCCTGACCAAACCAAAATAGAGACATAAAAATGGAACTAAGGTCAGAACGTGACAAATTCTCTCTCAGTCTGTATTATTTATCTAACAAAAATATTCCTTTGTTTTAGATTGTTAAAGGCCTGACCTATAGGATTTAGTCAGAGATGTTGTCTGTTAGCCAAACCAATGTCTGAGTACCAAATAGCACCCTATTCCCTATATATCCCTTTTGGCCAGAGCTCTATGAATAGAGTGCCATTTGGCCCAGGAGGAGAGCTACAGTAGCTGTCGTACCTAACCTGACTGACAGCCCATAATGTAATTGACGTGTCCATGGAAACAACAGTGTCAGGTACTTTAGGTAGTGATGTGCATGCTTGCAGTAGATGCCAGCTGAAGCAATGATGAACAGCCTATGATTGCATTAAGCAGAAGATAATTATCAGTTTTGTGAGCAGGAGCCTTGTGCACTCATCTGTGCACAGCTTGACCCATTTCCTCTCCCTTTGTTAGAAAAGCACAATAAATGACAACCAATATGGAGTGTGGAACAAATGTGTATGTGTCTCAGCCTCAACATCATTCTAGCCTAATTGCCTGTGCCTGGAGAGCTGACCAATGCACTGACCACATGTATTGGTTTTCTCTGTAAGAGAGAGTCGGTCAGTGGAGCCAAGCACAAAGAGAATATATTCACTTCAGCAGATGTGACCTTGCTGTGTGCCACTGCCAAGCATTTTGTGTGTGTGTGCTTGTGGTGTGGGAGGCGGGGGGCACACACAAACACACACACACACACACAAGCCAGCACATAAATTTGGACATAAAACCAAAAGAGCTCATGCAATCTTTTATGGTCAAGTCCTACCATACTCTCATAATCTGAATAAATGAATAACAGATCATTCATTTGCACTGTAAATGTAAAGATATGTAAAGACATGATCTAAATATTAATTGAATTATCTCAAGCGGAACCCACCGCCGCTTTTAAGAAGGCATATTAGAATATGGTTATTTCACACATATGGGCTGTGTGATATTGCAGTAATTGTGGGTGTTGTGTGGAGGGCAAAGAAAGGGTATCTGCATACTGCAAAGCTGGAAAGCAAACACTTAGTTAATTTAAATTAGACCAGAGGGTTGACTAACGAAGGTGAATACTGAATCTGAATAAAATCTTCAGCTACAGCTGCAATTTAAATTATCTTAATATAGGGAGGGATCACACAGTGTTAAAAAAGTATGTTGCAAATGAAATCATAACATAGTAGCTACTCCAAAGGCAGGTTGATGTGTGCTTTCTGCAGTATGGATCATTTTCTCTGTTCTATGATCTTGGTCATTTCTAGCCTCCAACGACCTTTGAGTAAATGGCTGTGTGAGGGTCGCATGTATAAAAATGTATAAGCTTTTATTTAGCTTCGTACTCAGCTTTGCGTCATAATGATAGAGGTTGGAAAAGTGGATGGAAGAAAATGACTAGAACGAAAAGAGATACAGCTTGAAGCCTCACTTGTACACTGATGTTGCGTATACAACAGTAAATCAAATAAAATGTGATTGGTCACACACACACACACACGTGTTTAGCAGACGAATTTGCTGGTGTAGCGAAATGCAAATGGAACGCTTACATAGTTGTATGAGAAGAGTGAGTAGAGTAAAATGACAGAACAAAAAAAACATTGTGTTACTAGTATTAATCATGGTGCCAAAGCAATATTATGATCTGTTTCTAATCTAAATAGCTGTTTGTTTAGAGGTTATTCATAACAGCACTGTTTAATTTTTCTTGGTGGTATTCTCTTCTTGGGTCAATTGCATGTTAAAGAGCTGAATTGCATATTCTCTTTCGCACCATATTTCCTTTGATTAATGGCTGTGCCTAAGAACACATGAGTCATAGCGTTTACATAAAGTTATGTGGAATTACAAAATGGCTCAGGGAAAACAGAATGGATAGCATAGTGAAGCATGGCAATGCAATGTGAAAACCGCTCTGTATTCATGAGGATATCTATTGTGCCACTTCAGAGAAAGACGACTCCTATTGAACCTTACCGTACACACTAGAGTGTCTACTCACTAACTTGTCTATTAAACACATGGACAGCATTAATTAAAGCTGAGCTGTGTTAGTGCACCACTGACAGAATGTGTAAGGGAAATGTGCCGTATGTATTATGAATATGGCTATACTGTACAATGTGCAGGACAAGGGTAATGTTGGATGTACAGTATGTATTATGTTGAGAATGTATTGACCAATGTCTATTTTGTATACAGCAGTACTGTGTGTCTAAGACAATTATCCCCTCGGGAATATTAAACCCCCAAAGGTCGATGTCTGCGCCCCTGCGGACATCTAATTAGTATAGTACAAACATTTGCATACAAATCCTTTAAGCTGAAGTCGGTACAGCCGATCTGTCAGCTTCTATCTGCAAAGTCTGAACAGATTGGGCAACAAAAATGGACCACACTGTGTAAAGGTAAGACTCTCCCGAACACGTACAGTACCAGTCAAAAGTTTGGACACACCTACTCATTCATGGGTTTTTCTTTATTTTTGTCGAATAAAAGTGAAGACATCAAAACTATAAAATAACAAATATACAATCATGTAGTAACCAAAAAGTGTTAAACAAATCCAAATAGATTTTGTATCTGAGATTCTTCAAAGTAGCCGCCCTTTGCTTTGATGACAGCTATGCATTCTTTCAACCATCTCGACCTGGAATGCTTTTCCAACAGTCTTGATGGAGTTCCCACATATGCTGAGCACTTGTTGGCTAATTTTTTTCCTTCAATCTGTGGTCCAACTCATCCCAAACCATCTCAATTGGGTTGAGGTCGAGTGATTGTGGAGGCCAGGTCATCTGATGCAGAACTCCATCACTCTCCATCACTCTCAAATAGCTCTTACACAGCCTGGAAGTGTGTTGGATCATTGTCCTGTTGAAAAACAAATGATAGTCCGACTATGCGCAAACCAGTTGGGATGGCGTATCACTGCAGAAGGCTGGGGTAGCCATGCTGGTTAAGTGTGCCGTGAATTTGAAATAAATCACCAACAGTGTCAATGGCAAATCCCCCACACCATCCCACCTCCTCCTCCATGCTTCACAGTGGGAACCACACATGCAGCGATCAAATCAAATCAAATTTTATTTGTCACCGGCACCGAATACAAGAGGTGTAGACCTTACAGTGAAATGCTTACTTACAGGCTCTAACCAATAGTACAAAAAAAGGTGTTAGGTGAACAGTAGGTAAGTAAAGAAAAAAAACAACAGTAAAAAGAAAGTGAAAAATAACAGTAGCAAGGCTATATACAGTAGCGAGGCAACATGCAGACACCTGTTAGTCGGGCTGATTGCGGTAGTATGTACATGTAGATATGGTTAAAGTGACTATGCATATATGATGGACAGAGAGTAGCAGTAATGTAAAAGAGGGGTTGGTGGGTGGCAGGACACAATGCAGATAGCCGGTTAGCCAATGTGCGGGAGCACTGGTTGGTCTGGCCAATTGAGGTAGTATGTACATGAATGTATAGTTAAAGTGACTATGCATATATGATAAACAGAGAGTAGCAGCAGCGTAAAAGACGGGTTGGGGGGGGCACACAATCCAAATAGTCAGGGTAGCCATTTGATTACCTGTTTAGGAGTCTTATAGCTTGCGGGTAAAATCTGTTGAGAAGCCTTTTTGTCCTAGACTTGACACTCCGGTATCGCTTGCCATGCGGTAGTAGAGAGAACAGTCTATGACTGGGGTGTCTGGGGTCTTTGACCATTTTTATGGCCTTCCTCTGACACCGCCTGGTGTAGATGTCCTGGATGGTAGGCACCTTAGCCCCAGTGATGGCACTACCCTCTGTAGTGCCTTGCGGTCGGAGGCCGAGCAATTGCCGTACCAGGCAGTGATGCAACCAGTCAGGATTCTCTCGGTGTTGCAGCTGTAGAACCTTTTGAGGATCTCAGGACCCATGTCAAATCTTTCTAATTTTCTGAAGGGGAATAGGCTTTGTCGTGCCCTCTTCACGACCATCTTGGTGTGTTTGGACCATTCTAATTTGTTGGTGATGTGGACACCAAGGAACTTGAAGCTCTCAACCTCCTCCACTACAGCCCCGTCGGTTGAGAATGGGGGTGTGCTCGGCCTCCTTTTCCTGTAGTCCACAATCATCTCCTTAGTCTTGGTTGCGTTGAGGGATAGGTTGTTATTCTGGCATCAACCGGCCAGGTCTCTGACCTCCTCACTATAGGCTGTCTCGTCGTTGTCTGTGATCAGGCCTAACACTGTTGTGTCGTTTGCAAATTTAATGATGGTGTTGGAGTCGTGCCTGGCCATGCAGTCATGGGTGAAGAGGGAGTACAGGAGAGGGCTGAGCACGCACTCCTGGGGAGCTCCAGTGTTGAGGATCAGCGTGGCAGATGTGTTGCAACCTACCCTCACCACCTGGGGGTGGCCCGTCAGGAAGTCCAGGATCCAGTTGCAGAGGGAGGTGTTCAGTTCCAGGGTCCTTAGCTTAGTGATGAACTTTGAGGGTACTATGGTGTTGAACGCTGAGCTATAGTCAATGAATAGCATTCTCACATAAGTCTTCCTTTTGTCCAGGTGGGAATGGGCAGTGTGGAGTGCAATAGAGATTGCATCATCTGTGGATCTGTTTGGGCAGTATGCAAATTAGAGTGGGTCTTGGGTTTCTGGGATAATGGTGTTGATGTGCGCCATTACCAGCCTTTCAAAGCAGTTTGTGGCTACTGACATGAGTGCTACGGGTCTGTAGTCATTTAGGAAGGTTGCCCTTGTGGTCCTGGTTACAGGGGCTATGGTGGTCTGCTTGAAACATGTTGGTATTACAGACTCAAATCAGGGACATGTTGAAAATGTCAGTGAAGACACCTGCCAGTTGGTCAGCACATGCCCGGAGCACACGTTCTGATTATCCGTCTGACCCGCAGCCTGTGTATGTTAACCTGTTTAAAGGTCTTACTCACGTCGGCTACGGAGAGCGTGATCACACAGTCATCCGGAACAGCTGATGCTCTCATGCATGCCTCAGTGTTGCTTGCCTCGAAGCGAGCATGGAAGTGATTTAGCTCGTCTGGTAGGGTCGTGTCACTGGGCAGTTCATAGCTGTGCTTCCCTTTGTAGTCTGTAATAGTTTGCAAGCCCTGTCGCATAAGAGGAGCGTCGGAGCCGGTGTAGTATGATTCAGTCTTAGCCCTGTGTTGATGCTTTGCCTGTTTGATGGTTCGTCGCAGGGCATAACAGGATTTATTGAATGAGTCCGGCACCTTGAAAGCCGGCAGCTCTACCCTTTAGCTCAGTGCGAATCCATGGCTTCTGGTTGGGGTATGTACGTACAGTCACTGTGGGGACGACGTCATCGATGCACTTATTGACAAAGCCAGTGACTGATGTGGTGTAATCCTCAATGCCATCGGAAGGATCCTAGAATATGTTCCAGTTTGTGATAGCAAAACAGTCCTGTAGTTTAGCATCTGCTTCATCTGACCACCTTTTTGTAGACCAAGTCACTGGTGCTTCCTGCTTTAATTTTTGCTTGTAGCAGGAATCAGGAGGATAGAGTTGTGGTCAGATTTACCAAATGGAGGGCGAGGGAGAGCTTTGTACGCGTCTCTGTGTGTGGCGTAGAGGTGATCTAGAATGTTTTCCTTATGGTTGCACATTTAACATGTTGATAGAAATTTGGTAGAAATAATTTAAATGTCACTGCATTAAAGTCTCCGGCCACTAGGAGCGCCGCCTCTGGGTGAGTGGTTTCCTGTTTGCTTATTTCCTTATACAGCTGACTGAGTGTGGTCTTAGTGCCAGGATCTGTCTTTTGGTGGTAAATAAACAGCCACAAAAAGTATAGCTGAAAAATCTTTAGGCAAGTAGTGTGGCCTGCAATTTATCACAATATACTCTACTTCAGGCGAGCAAAATCTAGAGACTTCCTTAGATTTCGTGCACCAGTGGTTGTTTACAAATATGCACAGACCGTCCCCGCTCGTCTTACCGTGTGCTGTTCTACCTTGCAGGTGCAGCGGATATCCCGCTAGCTGAATATCCATGTCGCCATTCAGCCACGATTCCGTGAAACATAGGATATTACAGTTTTTGATGTCCCGCTGGTAGGATATTCGTGATCGTACCTCGTCTAATTTATTGTCCAATGAATGCACGTTGGTGAGTAATATTGACGGTAACGGCAGTTTTCCCACTCGCCTCCTGCGGGTCCTCACGAGGGATCCCGCTCAGTGTCCTCTATACCTGTGTCTCCTCCTCTTGCAAATAACAGGGATGTTGGCCCTGTCGGGTGTTTGGAGAATGTCCTGTGCTTCTGGCTTGTTGACTAAAAAATATTTTTCTAATCCGAGGTAGGTGATCACTCTCCACATATCCACAAGCTCTTTTTTTCCATAAAATAAGTTTCCAGAAACACTATGTACAAAATAAGTTTCAAATAATGCGTAAAAAAAACACATAATAGCACAATCTAATGAACTTATCCTTTGCAGCAGAGGTAACTCTGCGTCTTACTTTCCTGTAGCGGTCCTGTAGCGGTCCTCATAAGAGCCAGTTTCATCATAGAGCTTGATGGTTTTTGCGACTGCACTTGAACAAACTTACAAAGTTATTGAATCTTTTAGATATTGAGCAGACACCTTGGAACAAACTGATTTCAGATTGTTTTTTGAGGGAACAATCTGTTGAATTATGTAGTGAATATGTTATTCAATGCATTTGTATGGCTAATAGCAATAAGGCCAAATAAAAATGTTCATAAGCAAAACAAATTATAGAGGTCTTAACATTTTAAATCAAATAGCAAAAGGATCCTTGGTGTTACCTTCTTAAAGCAATTACATATAGTTTAACAGATGTAGTTCCCTGTGTGATTTATCTCCTGAGAGATGGTCCCTGTATGATTACGTATAGAATGACCTTAATCTGGGGTTAGCATGTTGGTCTCTCTCACCCAGAGCACCTCTCTCCCTTGGCCACCTTCTGAATCACACAAAGACACAGCATGGCAGAGGACAGAGAGAGCTTTGTTCTAATGTGTCATACATGGCTTTCATGTAGGACAGAACTAGGACCAGCAGGTTCTGTGTTAAAAAATAAGACCAGATATTGACCAGTGGTGGAAAAAGTACCATAACAGAAAATGACTCAAGTAAATGTGAGAGTCACCCAGTAAAATACTACTTAATGAAAAGTCTAAAAGTATTTGGTTTTAAATTTACATTAAGCATCAAAAGTAAATTTAATTTCTAAAATATAAATAATTTCAAATTCCTTATTTTAAGCAAACCAGACTGCACAATTGTATTTTTATATTTTTTAATGGATATCCAGGGGCACACTCCAAACACTCAGACATAATTTAAAAACTAAGCATTTGTGTTTAGTGAAGCCACCAGATCAGAGGCAGTAGGTTATGACCAAGGATGTTCTCTTCATAAGTGTGAGAATTTAACAATTTTCCTGTCAATGAGTAACAAGTACTTTTGGGTGGAAAAGGGTATGGAATAAAAAGTCCAATATTTTCTCTAGGAATGTAGTGAATTAAAAGTAAAAGTTGGCAAAAATATAAATACTAAAGTACAGATTAAAAAAAAATTGGACTAAAGTACTAATTGAAAGTATTTTTACTTAAGTACTTCACAACACTGATATTGACCACAGACAGGTGTTGTGGATCACAACAAGTTTCTTGTTTAACTCAATGTTCTTGTCAACGTGTGTATTCTTCAGGAAACAATGTATGATGTGGATATGTTAAACAATTATACAATTGCTTCAGTGCATATGTCAAAGTAAAAAAAAAATGGCACTCTCAAATATATTTCTACATGGTGTGCATTACCGTTGCCAGGACAAGCGTGGAGAAAGTAACACTATCAAGAGGTGTCAAAACAATGTTAGTCATATATGCCTTCTATTTTCACCCTGCACTGACAAACACACATATTAATTACCATTACATTAAAAAAAAACTGCTTCTAATAGAAAATAGCCAAGATTGGATATTTCTCAAATAAATAGTTAAAGATTTTGATGTAGCTACAACATTTACATGCGATAAATGTGAACACTTTGGGGATGTTGACTTTAGGATGTTTAAAGGAACAACTACAGAATTATTTACAGTTGAAGTTGGAAGTTTACATACAAATTAGCCAAATACATTTAAACTCAGTTTTTCACATTTCCTGACATTTAATCCGAGTAAAAATTCCCTGTCTTAGGTCAGTTAGGATCACCACTTTATTTTAGGAATGTGAAATGTCGGAATAATAGTAGAGAGAATTAATTATTTCAGCTTTTATTTATTTCATCACATTCCCAGTGGGTCAGAAGTTTACATACACTCAATTAGTATTTGGTAGCACTGACTTTAAATTGTTTAACTTGGGTTAAACATTTCGGGTAGCCTTCCACAAGTTTCCCACAATAAGTTGGGTGAATTTTGGCCCATTCCTCCTGATAGAGCTGGTGTAACTGAGTCAGGTTTGTTGACCTCCTTGCTAGCTCAAGCTTTTTCAGTTCTGCCCACAACTTTCTATGGGATTGAGGTCAGGGCTTTTTTTATGGCCTCTCCAATACCTTGACATTGTTGTCCTTAAGCCATTTTGCCACAACTTTAGAAGTATGCTTGGGGTCATTGTCCATTTGGAAGACCCATTTGCAAACAATATTTAACCTGATGTCTTGAGATGTTGCTTCAGTATATCCACATCATTTTCCTTTTTCATGACGCCATCTATTTTGTGAAGTGCACCAGTCCCTCCTGCAGCAAAGCACCCCCACAACATGATGCTGCCACCCCCGTGCTTCACGTTTGGGATGGTGTTCGTCCACCCCCTTTTTCCTCCAAACATAATGATGGTCATTAAGGCCAAACAGTTATATTTTTGTTTCATCAGACCAGAGGACATTTCTCCAAATAGTATGATCTTTGTCCCCATGTGCAGTTGCAAACCATAGTCTTATTTTATGGCTGGCTAAGTGGCCGTTCAGGTTATGTCGATATAGGACTCGTTTTTACTGTGGACTTTTGCACCTGTTTCCTCCAGCATCTTAGGAAGGTCTTTGATTGATTTGCACTTTTCGCACCAAAGTACGTTCATCTCTAGGAGACAGAACGCGTCTCCTTCCTGAGTGGTATGATGGCTGCGTGATCCCATGGTGTTTATACTTGCGTACTATTGTTTGTACAGATGAACATGGTACCTTCAGGTATTTGGAAATTGCTCCCAAGGATGAACCAGACTTGTGGAGGTCTACAATTGTTTTTCTGATGTTTTGGCTGATTTCTTTTGATTTTCCCATGATGTCAAGCAAAGAGGCACTGAGTTTGAAGGTAGACCTTGAAATACATCCACAGGTACACCTCCAATTGACTTGAATGATGTCAATAAGCATATCAGAAGCTTCTAAAGCCATGACATCATTTTCTGTAATTTTCCAAGTTGTTTTAAAGCACAATCAACATTGTGTATGTTGACTTCTGACCCACTGGAATTGTAATACAGTGAATTATAAGTGTAATAATCTGTCCATAAACAATTGCTGGAAAAATTACTTGTGTCGTGCACAAAGTAGATGTCCTAACAGACTTGCCAAATCTATAGTTTGTTAACAAGAAGTTTGTGGAGTGGTTGAAAAGCGAGTTTTAATGACTCCAATCTAAGTGTATGTAAACTTCTGACTTCAACTGTACATGAGCCAAGTGATAACTGAGAAATAGATTTCAACCACTGGAAGTTTAAAATAATTTATAAAAATGTTATATTTAAAACAACAAAAACTAATTCAAAACACAGTTCAGAACTATTGCCTTTTTGAGTATATTTTGGAAATGGAGGCCATGTGGAAGTACCTTGTCCAAAGCTTGTTGAATTCATGCAATGAAACAATCAGAAAACACAAATCAAACAAAATTAGAACACTGAAAACAATTTATATATTGGGATCTAAAAATGAAGAACTTGAGTTATGTCTAATATGGCAATTATTACTGTTACTATAAAGAAATGCTGGGTTAAAAATTCTCCATTTTGATTGACTTTGACAACCCAGCACTGGGTCAATATTGGCTAAACACAGAATTGGGTTTGACCCAACTGCTGGGTAACGCTTGACACAACTGCTGGGTAAATTAAACTATATTGCTGGGTTAAAACAAACCCAGTGTGTTAGGTTGTGACATAAACCCAGCACATTGGGTTGGGGGATTGACCCAGCCGCTGGGCAATTTATGTAATCCTTGTGTTATATTCAGTGTCACCCTAATTTCAATTTTGCATTCTCTACTATCCCCCCCCTTTCCTACACACAATCAAGATACAATGTTGAATTTAAAAAGATTAATGTCTATTGCCTGCATTTCAGAACATACATTGTCAGAGAATTGTCCACAATGTACACAAATAATATGAATTTGTTAAATAGCACACTGAAACAAAGGATTATTGTCTAAGTGTGTTATTTCAAAATATATTATTTTATAAGATAGTATTGATGATTTAATATGTATCTATATTATTTCATGAAACAAACAGTCCAAACATCAGACTAAAGCCTCAGCTGAACTTGATGTGCACACTCAGATTGCAATCTGAGAAAAACAAAGCATGCATGCTTGTAACACGGTCTGCCTCAAGTGGTATTAACACAGATCTGTCAGACAGTGCCAGCCATAGCTAGTCAATAGATATTCACACTCAGTGACACACTTCAGCTATCTTAGGTGACAGCACAGACACACAAATCATGTTGTTTTGGAACATACATAGAACAAGTGTAAAATATTACATTTGAAGGTGAATCCACAAAGGACATGGACTAAAGACTCATTAACTCTTTGGGATAGGTGTGCCACTAGCGTCCCACCTCGACACATCTGGTAAAATTGAGGAGCGCGAAATTCAAAATACAAAAATCGTATTATTAAACTTTCATGGAAATACAAGTGTCTTTCATCGTTTAAAAGCTTAACTTCTTGTTAATTGATAAGTTCCCCGGTTTCTGTGTTGTTGTAGATTTGTATGTATGGCTTCCTGGATTCCCCCAAGCAGCTGATTGGTCGGCCCCATTGCTAATTGGAGCTGACCTCGCCCTCTCGTCAGAGGATACAGCTGTATCCCATTACAGACTCCTTCTTCAGCTGTATATAAACCAGTGTTCCTTTGCTCAGAAGAGAGCTGATGGTTATATACTGTGTTGGTCGTTTCTCAGAGAGAGCTGATTGTTATGTTCTTTGTTGGTTGCTGCTCAGAGAGATTGTTATGTTCTTTGTTGGTTGTTGCTCAGAGAGAGCTTCTTTGAAATCCTGTTAGTTGTTTCTCTTTTTTTTGTGAAGTATTTTGTAGCCGGTCTTGTTTATGTCCAAAGGACTGTTTTGACTATTGAAATAGTTTGTATTATTCTGGTTTTGTTCCCAGGCGGGAAGGGGAAGCCACCTAGGGAGTGCTTAGGCAAGAGGCCTGCGGGCATACATAACCCGTAGTATTTACTGTCTATGCACACTAGGTAAGGCCTGGGTGGACCACCCCCTGTATGTTGCTTAGCGCACCAGGTGGTGCTAAAAAATTAGGTAAGTAGTGGGTAGGCAGGTAGGGTAGGACAGGGGTCTCTAACTTTTACTTTCTTTGCTTTGGTTCTGTCCAGACCCTTTTCCCAAACATTTCTGTGTGAAGGAATAAATAAATTCCCAGTAAACGGTAAATTCTCTGCCTTTGTCATCCTTACCCGCACCTACAGTCCCATTCATCTTTCACTCCACGGGGAGTTGAGTTGTAGCAGGGTGTTGCGTTCTCTCTTCCTAGAGGCGTACATAACATTAATCCAACCGCAGATTTCAAAAAGGCTTTATGGTGAAAGCATACCATGCGATTATCTTAGGACAGCGCCCAGCATACACCAGCATTAAAAACATTTTTCAAACCAGCAGAGGCGTCAAAAAAATCTGAAATAGCAATAAAATAAATCACTTACCTTTGAAGATCTTCCTCTATTTGCAATCCGAAAGATCCCAGCTACACAACAAATTGTTGTTTTGTATGATAAAGTCCTTTTATATGCCAAAAAAGTCTGTTTAGTTGGTACGTTTGATTCAGTAATCCA
Source organism: Oncorhynchus mykiss (assembly GCF_057628025.1). NCBI lineage: Eukaryota > Metazoa > Chordata > Actinopteri > Salmoniformes > Salmonidae > Oncorhynchus > Oncorhynchus mykiss. Next base: position 39,393,421 of record NC_143040.1, read on the forward strand.
CCGTTCCACATGCAGAAAAAGGAATCCTGAAAGTTACCAGTAAACTTCGTCCAAACAAGGCCTCCCGGGTGGCGCAGTGGTCTAAGGCACTGCATCGCAGTGCTAGCTGTGCCACCAGAGATTCTGGGTTTGAGCCCAGGCTCTGTCGCAGCCAGCCGCGACCGGGAGGCCCATGGGGAGGCGCACATTTGGCCCAGCATCATTAGGGAGGGTTTGGCCAGCAGGCATATCCTTGTCTAATTGTGCACTAACAACTCCTGTGGCCGGCCGGGCACAGTGCACGCTGACCAGGTCGACAGGTGTACGGTGTTTCCTCTGACACATTGGTGCGGCTGGCTTCTGGGTTGGATGTGCATTGTGTCAAGAAGCAGTGCGGCTTGGTTGGATTGTGTTTCAGAGGACGCATGGCACTCGACCTTCGCCTCTCCCGAGTCCTTACGGGAGTTGCAGCGATGAGACAAGACTAACTACTAAAAATTGGATACCATGAAATTGGGGAGAAAAAAGGGGTAGAAAAATGAATAAATACTTTGTCCAAACAAGTGAAACAATGTTTCTAATCAATCCTCAGGTACCCTAATATGTAAATAAATTATACAATTTAAGATGGAATGTAGTATGTTCAATACCGGAGATTAGTAACAGAGTGCGAGCCCTTATCCACTCGCGCCGCAAGACTACAGTCCTAATGAGAGACACCTTGAAAAACTACAACTACAAGCTCATTTTCAAAAAACAAGCATGAAATCCTTTCTAAAGACTGTTGACATCTAGTGGAAGCCATAGGAACTGCAATCTGGGAGGAATTCCTTGTCTCATAGACAAGCATTGGAATGGCCTGTGACCTCCGGATGGATTTTCCTCAGGTTTTTTTCCTGCCATATCAGTTCTGTTATACTCACAGACATTATTTTAACAGTTTTAGAAATTGAGAGATTTCTATCCAATGCTACCAATTATATGCATATCCTAGCTTCTGGGCCTGAGTAACAGGCAGTTTACTTTGGGCACGTCAGTCATCCATACTTCTGAATACTGCCCCCTAGCCCAAAGAGGTTATTAAGTAATAACTATATTTCATTCATAAAGCACTTTCATAATCCCCAAAATGTAACATTTGTATTCAAAATAAATTGTTGTGATAGAATGAAAGCGTACCAAAACGCGCTTCAATAGTTGAACTAAAGGCAAATGAGCCACATACCATACTGTAGGCAAATAGCAGGCATAAATGCATTAAAAATAACAAAATAAAAGGTAATTTAACAGTGCTATAAATAATGACTTATGAGCATATTAGCAATGGAAGGAGACTCATCCATCCACTAAGCTATTAATTCACGGGAACACATCAGCTGGATGACTGTGCTTCCCTCTGTCACTTCTCACACTACATACAAGAGCAGATACTTATCCACTATTGTTACTTGGGAAAAAAGACATGCTCGCAACAGTCTTACTGCGGGGGATTGCAATGTATTGTCGTGGAAATTAATGTATACTGACAGAGTCTTGGACAATAATTAAAAAAATCTATCTTTATTTTAACATCCATTAATTATTGCAATAATGAACCTGGTCGACCACACACTCTGAAGTGTGTGTTGTCGAGAGTTTAATCTTACAGAGGAATCCTGGTTCTTATACAGCTGACACTAAAAATGCTTATTCTTGTCTGGTTCCATCCCTCCCATGCAGATATCATAAGCCACCTTGGGTTCATCTTGTGGTTATCCGCACCTGGTGTTCTTTTACTCCCCAACCCGGCTTAGTCTCCCAGATGCAAGGATTATTTAGAAACAAAGAGGGATTGTTCTACTCCTAAGCAATTTCTAGGAAAACCCATTTCCTTGACCCTGCAGCCCAGATTAGCTGCAGGGAGCTAGAGTGGAGACCATCCCTTCACAAAAATACAGCATTAGTAGAACAGAAATATCTTACTATTTGTTAAGTAAATAATTACATTATTAATATCAAACAAATCAGGTAAATACGTAACTTTTCTCTCACTCTATTTGTTTGTGAGAAAACTGGCGACTCCTTGCAAAACTGGCGACTCCTTGCCCCCGTCATTTGACACAGTTTTTTCCTATCTGGAAATTGAGACCCGACTTCATTTCTTGCGACGACTGAGGGGCAGTATTGGGTGAGTTTTGCAATGGAAGTCCTGCCCCTGTGTGTGTGTGTGTGTGTGTGTGTGTGTGTGTGTGTGTGTGTTAATTAGATTGAGATGTTTATGAACTAAGTTATTTTGGGCAACTCCATCAACCTTGACGCCATCTCCCTGACCCAGCTCCAATGGCTGGAAGAGGAAGACAGCTGAGGATCCTTTGAACACTGACATTACGCAGCGGGTGGATGACTTAAAGAAACGGCAGCAGGAGTTACAGAAACAGCAGTAGTGTCCACAGGCCATTTACGACGTCATGGTGTCATGGAAGTGGTCTATTCCTGCTGATCGTCTCCTGTTTGTCTCACCCCAAAAACTATTTTTTGTGTGCTTTAAAAAAAAATATTATTATTTATACGTTAGGGTGGATGTATAATTTACAGTTCTTGTGTGCCTGTTTTTAATACTTATTTCCTCATTCATGTTACTTGTGTTTACTTAGTTTTTTTCACCTGTGTATTACATTGTTTTACATTGCACTATTTTCCTCTTGTGATAGTGAAAAAATATCTAAAAGGTCTGCAGATTTATTTGTCTGGTTATTTGTTTTAAAACAGTCATTCAGTAAACATGTGCTGCTTTGTACATGAGCTACTGTATTTAGCCTGGCACACTTCCGTGAAGATTGCACAAACTGTCGAGGTAATTTGCTGTGTGCTGCCACTCAGCACAAACCGAAAGGTCACAGACAGCCTTTCTGCAGCACTTACGGCCAAGCTGTGAATTCTCTTGCGTGAGATGACGGGCAAGCCGCTGAAGCAAGTTGTCAAATCTGGCAACCGACATCCGAAAGTATTGAAAAATGTCTTTCCTTGTCAATGCTTCGCTTAGGTTGGAGTGTATTCTCCATCTCCCCTCTTGTAGTGTTCAGTGGACAAACTTGCCATTTTCTCAGACATTCTTTTCTTCTCCTCCGTCCTGAGTAGTAATAGCAGTTCAAGCTCTTGCTGTTCAAGCTCTAGCATTTGCAAATAAAAAAGAGACTTGTTTGCTTTTGTGGCAAAAAAGTACTGTTGCAAAGCACAGAATACCAGACTAGCCTGACATGTAACTAGTATTTGTAAACAGGCGTATAACAACGGATCTGGAAGTTCAAAAAGAGTGCAGTTTCTTGGCAATTTCTCGCATGGAATAGCCTTAATTTCTTAGAACAAGAATAGATTGATGAGTTTCAGAAGAAAGGTCTTTGTTTCTGAGCCTATAGTCGAACCCACAAAGAAGGCCAGTTTTATTGCTTCTTTAATCAGGACAACAGTTTTCAGCTGTGCTAACATAATTGCAAAATGATGAACTTGGATTAGCTAACACAATGTGACATTGGAACACAGGAGTGATGGTTGCTGATAATGGGCCTCTGTACGCCTATGTAGATATTCCCCCAAAAAATATGCAATTTCCAGCTACAATAGTCATTTACAACATTAACAATGTCTACTGTAATCGATTTGATATTATTTTAATGTACAATTTTTTTAACTTTCTTTCAAAAACAAGGACATTTCTAAGTGACCCCAAACTTTTGAACGGTTGTGTACATTGACAAAAACAATAGACAATTTAACATTTACATATCCACAAACATGAATGAAATCACACTTGCTCAGATTGTCACGCCCTGGCCTTAGTATTCTGTGTTTTCTTTATTATTTTGGTTAGGCCAGGGTGTGACATGGGTGATTTATGTGTCTTGTCTAGGGGTTTATTAGATTTATGGGGTTGTGTTTAGTAGAGTTGTCTAGGAAAGTCTATGGTTGCCTGGAGTGGTTCTCAATCAGATGCAGGTGTTTATCGTTGTCTCTGATTGGGAACCATATTTAGGCAGCCATATTCTTTGGGTATTTTGTGGGTGGTTGTCTCCTGTGTCAGTGTTTGTACCACACGGGACTGTTTTGGGTTTCACGGTTCTTGTAGTTTGTTCATGTATAGTTTCTAGTTATTAAAGAACCATGAACTTCAACCACGCTGCGTTTTGGTCCTCCTCTCCTTCCCAGGAAGAATCCCGTTACACAGATCCACACGTTCCACCGTATCCACACCCAATGCTATTTCTAATGCTTATGAAAAGCTGCCTCATATGATTTTAAAATATGTTATGTTGTAGCCAGACAAACAATTAATTTTCCATTAGAGTTCATTACTAGTCCGGCTAACACCTAATTCTCAAAGTCCTCCTGACTTCAGAACCTGGAATGGCTCTTTGATGTTGTTGGCACATGGGTCAAGAATGAAGGAGGCTGTGCTTTTACTGGTTGGCTCTCTTCTGTGTCTTTCTCACTCAAACACCCACAGACACCGAGTGCCACCCCATTCTGTTCTAATGGTTGGATTTGAAAAGCCAAATAATGAGAGGTCTCAACCTAGCTGGCGTTGCGATTTGAACCTTTCGGTTACTGGATCCATGTGCTTAACTGCTATGCTACCTGCCACCCCATCGCTAGACTGAACACCTCCCGCTGAAACTGGATTCTGGACTTCCTGATGGGTCACCTCCAGGTGGTGAGTGTAGGCAACAGCATACTTTGAAGGAAGGGTTAATAAGCCAGTTCAAATGGTTGAACAAAGGCAAGGGAGTGAGGAAAGAGCTAAATTAATAGGGACAGTAGTAGATTTGAGGTTAGAAAGGCAGGCCGATATTCAAACCCCCGAGCTGCCTGCGGGGGAAAACTGCAGGGAGTGATCTGTCAGCGAGATGCTTACCAGCTACGTTATCTCTGTATACTACCTTGTGCTGTTGTGCCCTTGACAATGCACTTTACCCCTAAGTGCCCATGAGCTGGTCCCTGCCTGTGATGTGTCTGTTGTGTGCAGAGCCATCTGCCCTGAATGAGTTAATAAAGCCTCCATACAAACATGGTCTCTTTTTTGCTTTCTTGAGTAAGGCAGCTCCAAAATGCAGGTGTTTCATCCTAGCCTAGTGCTTTCTGTGGAGGTGGGGCAGCCAGCCAAAAATAGGGAGCGTAGAAGTTGGTAATGGTCTCTATTTGCGCCATGATTGGCTCAGTGTTCTGTGCCTCATGGGGACACTACATCACTGCCAAATCTAAGGGTAGAGCTAGAAAAATCAAGCCCCTTGGGTGCTGCCATGTAGTTACATTAGAAGTGCCCATCCAAGAAGACTCAAAATTATATCAAATCATGTTATATCTACAGTAGCTATAATTGGACTGATCATGTCGAAATAATAAATATAAATCATACATAAAATGTATAAGTGCTCATTGGCTATTGGACATAAACATTACACAAGTTGGAAATCTCAAATTCAAGAATGAGTGGTTTGGAAGGAATCAGTGGCTAACTGCAAGCAATGCAAAACAATCGCTAGCCTGCTATTCAGAGAAGTGGGTGTGTGGTAGCAATTCTGGGTTTAAGGGTCTATTTTCCGAGCTTAACATTATAAACGTTCAACAATCCAGCATGATTTCTGCTGCGACCAAAACAACTGTTAACTCGGAACTGGGAAATCTGACTTCAGTAAGTTCAAGACAATTGGGAACTCGGGGAAGAAAACGAGCTCCGACTGGCAAAATACATTTTTCATCCATCTCGGAGGTGTAAGTCGGGAACTCTGGCCTCTTTCTAGCCTGTTATGGCTGCTATCCCTGTACAGGGATCAACATCAGGGGACATTTCAGAGTGACAACTAAAAATACAACTTCGTAACATTAAACATTCTTGAAAATGCAAGTGCCTTACACCCTTCAAAAGATTAGAATCTTGGTAATCAAACTACGTTTTCCAATTTAAAATAGCTTTTACAGAGAACAAATACCATGCTTTTGTTTGAGAAGAGCAATCAACAACAGAAATATTTTCCGCCATGACAGTTTTTACACATTCACATCTGAAGATAAGATCATGACTTACATTCTGATATCTTGCTCTTATTTCTCTTCCTGAGGGTCCTAGTGATCAAATGAAGTGCCGTTTTCTTTGATAAAATACATTTTTATAGCCTAAATCGAAACATTTTGTAAACCGTTTGTGCCGTGAATTCCATCTCTATCATTTTTTTTACAGAGCATTCGACGTGATTACACACTGTAAACAATTGTTTATCTAGTCATGGTGGTTTCAGTGCATTCCTCTGGATGTTTGCAACACAGCCAAACATTGTTTTTTTTTTCATTGTTTTTTTTGCGGGGAAGTGAGCTGATTTGAAGACAACGAGCAATGACTACCTTACGCACCAATAATTTTAGCGAAGCTTCATTGATTGACTATATTTCTGCCCAATGACCACTGATCTTCTTGAAATCTAGTTGGGTAGATAGCAAATGAGCTGAGGTAAACGCCAGTATGTAATGGTTTTGGGTTGGACCACCATTCCTTGTTTGTAATCGCACGCGTAAGAAACTCCAATCTCGCCTTGACGATCAGAGGAGTTGCTGTAAGGCTTTTTACGCGCAGCTGTATTTCGGAAAGTTGTATTTTCAACGATTTCATTGAAGATATCGTGGCGAATAAATCAGGAAAAAGCGCAGTCAAAGTCTAAAGTGAAAGTGAGACAGATGTTTTGTTTGAGGAATCTTGGAGTGTTATGATTCAAACGAACTGAGGAGCTGTTTCTGCAAGGACATATATATATATATGTACAGTGCCTTGCGAAAGTATTCGGCCCCCTTGAACTTTGTCATATTGCACTTCCTTAGGCTTCCACTAGATGCCAACAGTCTTTAGAACCTTGTTTGATGCTTCTACTGTGAAGGAGTGGGGAATGGGAGCTGAATGAGTCAGAGGTCTGCCAGAGTGGCATGAGCTGATCACGCGTGCTCACGTGAGAGCGACCTGCGTTCCATCGCATTTCTACAGACAAAGGAATTCTCTGGTTGAAACATTGAAGATTTATGTTAATTAAAAACATCCTAAAGATTGATTCTATACTTCGTTTGACATGTTTCTACGAACTGTAATATGACTTTTTGTCTGAACTTTCGCCTGGACTTGCCCGCGCGTCGTGAGTTTGGATTATGTACTAAATGCGCAAACAAAAAGGAGATATTTGGACATAAATTATCGACTTTATCAAACAAACAAACACACACACACAAACAAACCACACATTTCATCGCAAAAAAATAATAATATATACAGTGCCTTGCGAAAGTATTCGGCCCCCTTGAACTTTGCGACCTTTTGCCACATTTCAGGCTTCAAACATAAAGATATAAAACTGTATTTTTTTGTGAAGAATCAACAACAAGTGGGACACAATCATGAAGTGGAACGACATTTATTGGATATTTCAAACTTTTTTAACAAATCAAAAACTGAAAAATTGGGCGTGCAAAATTATTCAGCCCCCTTAAGTTAATACTTTGTAGCGCCACCTTTTGCTGCGATTACACCTGTAAGTCGCTTGGGGCATGTCTATCAGTTTTGCACATCGAGAGACTGAAATTTTTTCCCATTCCTCCTTGCAAAACAGCTCGAGCTCAGTGAGGTTGGATGGAGAGCATTTGTGAACAGCAGTTTTCAGTTCTTTCCACAGATTCTCGATTGGATTCAGGTCTGGACTCATTCAGCTCCCATTCCCCACTCCTTCACAGTAGAAGCATCAAACAAGGTTCTAAAGACTGTTGGCATCTAGTGGAAGCCTAAGGAAGTGCAATATGACCCCATAGACACTGTATATTCAATAGGCAATGACTTGAAAAACTACAAACCTCAGATTTCCCACTTCCTGATTGGATTTTTTCTCAGGTTTTTGCCTGCCATATGAGTTCTGTTATACTCACAGACATCATTCAAACAGTTTTAGAAACTTCAGAGTGTTTCCTATCCAACTATACTAATAAGATGCATATATTAGCAACTGGGCCTGAGTAGCAGGCAGTTTACTCCTTATTCATCCAAGCTTCTCAATACTGCCCCCCCAGTCAAATCAAATCAAATCAAATGTATTTATATAGCCCTTCGTACATCAGCTGATATCTCAAAGTGCTGTACAGAAACCCAGCCTAAAACCCCAAACAGCAAGCAATGCAGGTGTAGAAGCACGGTGGCTAGGAAAAACTCCCTAGAAAGGCCAAAACCTAGGAAGAAACCTAGAGAGGAACCAGGCTATGTGGGGTGGCCAGTCCTCTTCTTGATGTGCCGGGTGGAGATAATAACAGAACATGGCCAAGATGTCTCATAGAGACTTGTAATCACGGCAAAAGGTTATTCTAACATGTATTCACTCAGAGGTGTGAATACATATGTAAATGAGATATTTCTGTATTTCTTTTTCATTATGGGGTGTTTTGTGTAGGTGGGTGAGAAAATAATCAATTGTATTTTTTTGATTTCAGGCTGTAACACAACAAAATGTGGAATAAGTCAAGGTGCATGAATACTTTTGAAAGACACTGTATAGATTATAGTGGTAGTGCTGAGGGCTCAGTGGCACGGTGAGTGTTATAAATTATTCATACTGTATGCCACCATTAATAATAGAATGTGTATGCATCCCCCTCAGGTGTCCTGACAACACATGTATTATAAAGACAATGTCTGCAGCGCCTCAGATTAGTGAGCGATGAAATCTACTTAACCTCTCGTCGCCTCGTAACAAGATCAACCTGGTATGAGAGGACGACAAACAGGATAAGAGAAGAGAGGATGAGAACAGGGAAGAGGAACTAATTAGGGAAATAAACAGTATTTGCCATGTGGTAATGCTGTAGGAAAAGTGATCGAATATGCAATTTATTGAATGAAATAAGAAAACAGTCATTGGTGTAAATTGTTCTCCTCTGGGGGAATTTTAGATAATGTTGGTATTAATATCAATATGATACTTTCAAACATAATTTATTTGTGATTGGATGGAAGCAAGATGTTTTTGCATCCCAATATGCCATTTGATTGAACACACGACTCCCCAGTCCCACCACAGAGAATACATCACGGCTGATAACTTCTACTCACACAGTGACATGAATCCTTGCTCATTCTAATTAAAGTCCCAGTGCATTCAAAAAAGTGATTTCCTTGTGTTTTATATATATTTCCACATCATGAGTTTGGAATAATACTGTGAAAATTTGAAAATGATGATAATGCCCTTTAAGTTTGAGAGTTGTTTGAATAGACCGCCTGAAATTTCAGCCTGTTTTGGAATGGAGTTTTGGCCTGACATCATCAGGCGGTTTATTGGTTAATAGACCAATAAGAATGAGAGTTCGACATCTTTGCCAATAAGAGCTAGTTTTCAGTTTTCCCCTCCCTAATCAAATCACTCCTAGACAATACTAGAAACATTCTTGCTTGAGGAAGTGCTCTTTGCTAAGATTTTTTTTTTTAACCTTTTTAATTGAGAACAATCACTGTAAGGTACTTTATTGTTACTAAGAAATGTTATGATATTGAGAAGAAGAGAAAAACAGCTGCAAAGGACCTTTAACTAAGTACAGCCATTGAAGCCATGGAAATGCCCTAGATGATGAGACGTATTCGAAATGAGTGACTATCCATTTTGAAATTAACCGCAGTCAAAGATGATTCTGCAAGAGAGGTATCACCACGGGCTTTGAAATTGAACATGAACAGCCCATTTATTAGCGTAATTCCATTCTTTAACTGGGATGTATAAGGATTTGGACTGTGTGCGTCATTCTAATGTGAATTTACATTTAATGGATGGAAGGTAAATTAATGAGTTAGGATTAATAAAATGAAAGAGAGTAACCTTGATTGATTTTGGGAAAACTTTTGTAACTAAGATAAAACTAGTGGAAGGGTTCTCCATGGAAATTAAACTTGAACATTAAAGCTTATTAAATGTGGAAATAGACGTTGAGAGAGGGAGAGAAAGAAACCTAGGATACCTCGTCAGTTGCACAACACGATGGGGGAAACGTACAGGAACTTGCGAGTTTCTGCTCCATCGACTTGGAGTACATGGTCATAAAATGTTATTACCATGGCTGTGTTCAACCTGCCCCAAACAGACACCAAAAGATCTTCAAAGATCTTCATTGGACCTAAGTGTCTGGTTAGACTGTAAACTCTCCTTCCAGACTCAAATGAAGCATCTCCAATCCAAAATGAAATCTGGAATCGGCTTCCTATTTCGCAACAAAGCCTCCTTCACTCATGCTGCCAAACATACCCTCGTAAAACTGACTACCCTACTGATCCTTGACTTCGGCGATGTTTACAAAATAGCCTCCAACACTCTACTCAGCAAACTGGATGTAGTCTATCAGAGTGCCATCCGTTTTGTCACCAAAGCCCCATATACTACCCACCACTGCAACCTGTATGCTCTTGTTTGTTGGCCCTCACTACATATTCGTCGCCAAACCCACTGGGTCCAGGTCATCTTTCAGTCTTTGCTAGGTAAAGCTCACTGGTTACCATAGCAACACCCACCCATAGCACGCGCTCCAGCAGGTATATTTCACTGATCATCCCCAAATCCAACACTTCTTTTGACCGCCTTTCCTTACAGTTCTCTGCTGCCAATGAATGGAACGAATTGCAAAAATCTCTGAAGTTGGAGTCTTATATCTCCCTCTCTAACTTTAAGCATCAGCTGTCAGAGCAGCTTACTGATCACTGTACCTGTACACAGCCAATCTGTAATACCCAACTACCTCATCCCCATATTGTTATTTATATTCTTGCTCTTTTGCACCCCAGTATCTCTACTTGCACATCATCATCTGCACATCTATCACTCCAGTGTTAATGCTAAGTTGTAATTATTTTGCCTCTATGGCCTATTTATTGCCTTACCTCCCTAATCTTACTACATTTGCACACACTGTACATAGATTGTTCTATTGTGTTATTGACTGTACGTTTGTTTGTGTAACTCTGTGTTGTTGTTTTTGTTTCACTGCTTTGCTTTATCTTGGCCAGGTCGCAATTGTAAATGAGAACTTATTCTCAACTGGCCTACCTGGTTAATTAAAGGTGAAATAAATAAAAAAATAAATAAAATAGATTCACGGACGACACAATTGCACTGCACACTGCCCTTGCCCACCTGGACATAAAAACTGCATATCTGAGGATGATGTTAATTGACTAAAGCTCGGCCTTCAATACCATAATGCCCTATAAGGTCAATACAAAGCTCAAAGCCTTGGGCCTGAACTCCTCCCTATGACACTGGGTCCTGGACTTCCTGATGGGCCATCCCCAGGTGGTGAAGGTAGGCAACATTACCTGCTCGATACTGATCCTCAACACGGGGGCCTCACAAGGGTGTGTCCTCAGGCCCTCCTGTATTCTCTCTATACCGACGACTGCATGGCCTCATACAGTTCCAATGAATGATAAGATGGCGCCGAAGGGGATGGCTGACGATTTACATGCTCCTAGTCAACTGTGCTATTTTGTATTGTTTGTAAATTATTTTTTAAACTTATTTTGTACATAATGTTGCTGCTAGCGTTATTTATGACCGAAAATAACTTCTGGACATCAGAACAGCGATTACTAACCTCGAACTGGAAGAAGCTTTTTCCTTTATCGAGTCCGACGAGAAGGAACATTTTTTATCCTACATTTATATTTTACTGTCTGTTTACCACCACAGGCCGATGCTGGCACTAAGACCGCACTCAACCAACTCTATAAGGCTATAAGCAAACAAGAAAATACTAATCCAGAAGCGGCACTCCTAGTGGCCGGGTACTTTAATGCAGGAAAACTTAAATCAGTTTCACCATGTGCAACCAAAGGGGGAAAAAACTCTAGACCACCTTTACTCCACACACAGAGATGCATACAAAGCTCTCCCCTGCCCTCCATTTGGCAAATCTGACCATAATTGTATCCTCCTGATTCATGCTTACAAGCAAAAACTAAAGCAGGAAGTACCAGATACTCGCTAAATACGGAAGTGGTCAGATGACGCGGATGCTACGTTACGGGACTGTTTTGCTAGCACAGACTGAAATATATGTTCCAGGATTCATCCAAATGGCATTGCCTATACTACCTCAGTCATCGGCATCATCAATAAGTGTATCGACGACATGGTCCCCACAGAGACCGTAGGTACATATCCCAAACAGAAGCCATGGATTACAGGCAATATCCGCATCAAGCTAAAGGCGAGAGCAGCCGCTTTCAAGGAGTGGGACACTACTCCGGACATTTATAAGAAATCCTGCTATGCCCTCAGACGAACCATCAAACAAGCAAAGCGTCAATACAGGATTAAGACTGAATCCTACCACACAGGCTCTGATGCTCGTCAAACAGGGTTTGAAAACTATTACGGACTACAAAGGAAAACCCAGACTCCAGCTGCCCAGTGACTCGAACCTACCAGACGGGGTAAATGTCTTTTGTGCTCGCTTCGAGGCAAGCAACACTGATCCATGCATGAGAGCACCAGCTGTTCTGGAAGACTGTGTGGAATTCTCTTTAGCCGATGTGAGCAAGAACTTTAAGGGCTTGTAAGTAAGCATTTCACGGTAAGGTCTACACTTTTATTCAGCGCATGTGACAAATAAAGTTTGATTTGATTTGAACGCCATCATCAAGTTCGCTTACAACATGACAGTAGTAGGCCTGATCACCAACAACAACGAGACAGCCTAAAGGGAGGCGCTAGGCACTCAGACGGCATGGTGTCAGGAAAACAATCTCTTCCTCAACATTAGCCAAACAAATGAGCTGATTGTGGACTTCAGGAGGAACCAAACTAGACACATCCCCATCCCCATCAATGGAGTACTGTGGACATGGTCAATAACTCCTCAGAGAAGCTGAAATGGTCTAACAAAACAGATACGTAGTGAATAAGGCACGACAGTGACTCTTCAATCTCAGGATGCAGAAGAAATGTGGCCTGTTCCCAAGAGCCCTCACAGTGTTCGGGCTGCATTACAGCCGGGTACTGCAACTCTACCGGCGCGGAATGTAAGGCTCTTCATGCAGCCTAACACACCATTGGGTGCACACTGCCTGCCCTACAGGACACCGATAACACCAGGTGTTGCAGGAAGACCAAGAAGATCATCAGAGACTACAGCCACCCAAGCCATGCCCTGTTCTCCCCGCTTCAATCACTCAGATGCGAGCAGTACAGGAGCATCATGGCAAAAACTGAAAGACTGGCTAATAGTTTCTACCCTCAGACCATCATGCTGCTGAATAGCCACCACTTTGCAGATATATTTCTCACGTGCAGCACATAGTATTTGTTTTACAGTCCTTCTTTGGGGGGCAGAATTGACTTTGTGCCCCCTCAGTCCATCTGTTACATCAAGCACAACCCACATCTACTGGTTCTTCCCTGGGCCTCCACTGGTCAGCTTTCCTGTGTAGACTTGCATCTTCCAAGCATAGCTGGATTGTGTGTGCCAGGCCACCCATATCTTGATGCCATAAATTTGTATTCTCTAGGATTATTTTTTCGATGGCTGGTGTGATGGACATGTAGAATGTGGAGGCGATGTCTTGGGCATGGGCAACTGCATGTCTTGTGGGCCCCATCCTTATGATATTTTGTGCTGCCATCCTGCCCTTGTTGTCATATGGTGACAAGGACCATGTTATTTTGCTGTTCTTTGACAAAAATGTCTCTCTTTTTCTTCCCCATCTTCTTCAGATACCTCCTCCTCTTCAAAATCATTGTTCCTATTGGACATCTGAAAAAATCCGACTGTGCACTCATGGCTTCAGCAAAGAGAGAACTGGGGGGACTGTCATCTGCAGCACCTTTATAGACTCTGACTGCATTCACCGTTAGTAAACAATGCTTTCAAGAAATGTGTATTTTCTCTGAAAATGTTTTTATTTTGTCTGTGAACTTGAGTCATGTGTGGGGTCGTGGAGGGGAGATGCTGCACATGCACAAGAAAGTTCTAGTTTTCAATCAGTAGCACACATAATCTAAATTTTTCATTGTGTATGTGTGTGTGTGTGTCTTTGTGGTTTTTGTGTTGTGTAAATTATTTTATAGCTGCCTGGTCAAAAATGACCCTAATGCAATCTTTGCACCCTGGTGGTGTACAGCTTTCATAGAAATATGAACAAAGGCGATGTTTAACTTTTTCTAATTTTGGGGTCACTCCAGGAAAAGTCATACAATTTAAAGGGGGGTGCCATAATCGACATCCATGTCATCGGCGCCCGGGGAGCAGTTGTTGGGGGTTAACTGCCTTTGCTTAAGGGCAGAACGGCAGATTTTTACACCTTGTCGGCTTGGGGATTCTTAACCGCTAGGCTAGAGAGAGACAGCTAGAGACAAAGGGAGAGATGCATCCAATGGCCACTAACTATTAATGAATCACATTTTCTATATTATTCTGGTAGTGTTGTTTTTCTGTGTCATTCTTTTGCACACCTACATGGACTATCAATGCTCCTTTTGTCTCTGTGGAAACCAAGAACATTTTCCTCTCCGACTGACATTTTATTTATTGGGGTGTCTGTAAAGGTTACATTACCCACCACAGTGAGGTTGGCCTTTTCTCTTAGTAAATGCATTTGGGTTTTGTCCTCATTGCTCTATTGAAATGTTAAATGGGAAACTCACGCTGTGCAATGATTTTACTAAAGAACTGCATCTATTTCTTGCCATGGCAACGGATGATTACAGAATGATACATATTCAGAAAGTCTGTGTAATGACCTTGATAAACTCATCACTGGCTCAACAGACTACACACTAAAAGCAAATGGTTTTATATAGTGCCAAATCAGGTTAATTTGGCTTGTAAACATAGTGGAACCCTTTTTGTTATATGGAACCTTTTTTTGAAGGTTCTTTAAAGAACCATGCTCATAAGGTTCTAAATGGAACATGTATGGGGCTATAAAGAACATTTCCTAAGGTTCTATAAAGAACCATTAAAAAAAGGCTCTATGTAGGAGGCAGGTCACCCCCACTACAAGTCAGTATTCGACGTCCATTCATATCTGAGGACGTCAGGAGATCACGTGGAAACCGGGCACTAGGGGCAACAGTGAGTGCTGTTGAATTTGTTTCTGTTTGTTGTTGACATTTTTAGTCTTTGTATGCTTGAATGTTTGTTTCTGTCTTTTGGAAAGCCATTTAAAAGGAAAAAACAGGCTTCCCAATGGAGAGCCAGTATTAAAGTCACATGTTGTACTATAACAGAGGACTTGTTATAGTACCTAAAGTAGTCCTTGTCTTAGGGTGTGAAAACATTACCTTATCAGGATATGGGTATAGGGCTGATTTGTACAATGAGCTATGTATCTGATTGATTGACTGCGTTTATATAGCACTTTTCCACCTACAGTAGGCACTCGAAGCGCTTTACATAAAAAGGGTGAATGTCACCTCTTCCAATACCAATGGGTAGCACCCACTTCAGTGTAGTACAGCAGCCATTTTGTGTATGTATTGTCTGTATTGAGCTGGTAAAGAGGCAGCTATAATACATCTAGATTCAAATTTCACTGACTACAAATGCGAGGAGAAAGGTCAGTAAACATATTTTCATACCTGTAATGGCTCTAGATAATATAACACTCCTAGCTTGGCTACCTGTAATGGGCACAACACTCCAACACTGCTGGCTTGGCTACCTGTAATGGGCACAACACTCTAACACTCCTAGGTTGGTTCTCTTCAGGGTAACAGAAGCTGCAAAGACTGTGTCCCAAATGACACCCTATTCCAATTTTTGTTTTTTATTTATCCAGGCGAGTCAATTAAGAACAAATTCTTATTTACAATGACAGCCTGGCCTATGGGTCCTGGCCAAAAGTAGTGTACTATATAAGGTAAAGTGTGACCTGCTGTCTCGACTTGAATGCTTGGCTTTGAAAAGCCAACTGACATTTACTCCTGAGGTACTGACCTGTTGCACCCTCTACAACCATTGTGAATATTATTTGACCCTGCGGGTCATCTATGAACGTTTTTACATCTTGAAGAACCATCTGGCCTTAATGGCCATGTACTCTTATAATCTCCACCCGGCACAGCCAGAAGAGGACTGGGTTTCTGTATAAGCACTTTGTGACATCTGCTGATCTAAAAATGGCTTTATAAATATGTGATAAATGTGATTTTCTGGATTTTTGTTTTAGATTCCGTCTTTCACAGTTGAAGTGTACCTATGATAAAAAAAATCCAGAACTCTACATGCTTTGTAAGTAGGACAACCTGCAAAATCGGCAGTGTATCAAATACTTGTTCTCCCCATTGTATATCTCACGAGGTATGTTTATTGTTAGAGAAAATGACAGTATTTTCTAAAGGTCTCTCTTGATCAAAACATCGGCCCCCACCGCTGTGAACGTCACACAGAGCTCTAGCTTGGCTTCATGAACTCGTCCGGAACTCGCTTTTCATCTCATAGTATTATTGTCCATATATGACAAACAGAAAGTGTCTTTTGTTTAAAATCTATGAATTATTTTAAAATGATCTCTGAATGTGCTGTAGTGATGGAACCACTCTCTCCTGCTGCGCTACAATGTAAGGATGAAGGCACGTGCTTTGTCAATGGCTGAGATGTCGGGTTAAGCCAGGAGTTGATGGACAGTTGGAAGAGCAAATTAAATAGTATGAGGGACATCCCAGCTTCAAGTGGTTTCAGATTTCACATCCTATGTCACGGGAACCAGAGCTATCTCTCAGTGCAAGGCATTTCAAGCCATTTCCTCAATTTCTAATAAAAATTGTCAGTCGGAACCAGTACCAGAACCAAGCAGGTTCCTTAAACAGGGGTCTTTATATCTAAGCTAATGAGCCAAATATGTTTATGGTCCAATAGCATAATTAAAAGGATCCACCTTCCTGTGCAGTTTGCACAATCATATTGAAGTTATTGTTAATTAATATCATAAACAGTAAGTGCTGTTACCTTCAAGTGGGTTGTGGTTTTGCTAGGGTGTTGTGGATGGTGGTCAGAAGTTTAGATACACTCAATTAGTATTTGGTAGCATTGCCTTTAAACTGTGTAACTTGGGTCAAACGTTTCAGGTATCCTTCCACAAGCTTCCCACAATAAGTTGGGTGAATTTTGGCCCATTCCTCCTGACAGAGCTGGTGTATCTGAGTCAGGTTTGCAGGCCTCCTTTGCTCGCACACACTTTTTCAGTTCTGACCACACATTTTCTATGGGATTGAGGTCAGCGCTTTGTGATGGCCACTCCAATTTCTTGACTTTGTTGTCCTTAAGCCATTTTGCCACAACTTTAGAAGTATGCTTGGAGTCATTGTCCACTTGGAAGACCCATTTGTAACCAAGCTTTAACTTCCTGACTGATGTCTTGAGATGTTGCTTCAATATATCCACATAATTTTCCAATCTTCATGATGACATCTATTTTGTGAAGTGCACCAGTCCCTCCTGCAGCAAAGCACCCCCACAACATGATGCTGCCACCCCCGTGCTTCACGTTTGGGGGATGGTGTTCTTCGGCTTGCAAGCCTCCCCCTTTTTCCTCCAAACACAACGATGGTCATTATGGCCAAACAGTTCTATTTTTGTTTCATCAGACCAGAGGACATTTCTCCAAAAAGTACGATCTTTGTCACCATGTGCAGTTGCAAACCATAGTTTGGCTTTTTATGGCGGTTTTGGAGCAGTGGCTTCTTCCTTACTGAGCGGCCTATCAGGTTATGTCGATATAGGACTTGTTTTACTGTGGCTATAGATACTTTTGTACCTGTTTCCTCCAGCATCTTCACAAGGTCCTTTGCGGTTGTTCTGGGATTGATTTGCGCTTTTTGCACCAAAGTACGTTCATCTCTAGGATACAGAACGCGTCTCCTTCCTGAGTGGTATGATGGCTGCGTAGTCCCATGGTGTTTATACTTGTGGACTATTGTTTGTACAGATGAACGTGGTACCTTCAGGCATTTTGAAATTGCTCCCAAGGATGAACCAGACTTGTGGAGGGCTACAATTTTGTTTTTTAATTCTTGGCTGATTTCTTTTGAATTTGCAATTATGTCAAGCAATGAGGCACTGGATTTGAAGGTAGGCCTTGAAATACATCCACAGGTACACCTCCAATTGACTCAAATGGTGTTATTTAGCCTATCAGAAGCATCTAAAGCCATGACATAATGTTCTTGAATTTTCCAAGCTGATTAAAGGCACAGTCATCTTAGTGAATGTAAACTTCTGACACACTGGAATTGTGATACACTGAGTTATAAGTGAAATAATCTGTCTAAACAATTGTTGGAAAAATGACTTGTGTCACTTGTGTCATCTCCTAAGCAACTTGCCAAAACTATAGTTTGTTAACAAGAAATGTGTGGAGTGGTTGAAAAACAAGTTTTAATGACTCCAACCTGAGTGTATGTAAACTTCCGACTTCAACTCTAGTACCTAAACTTAACCTTAACACTTAAAACATTTGATGTTTGAGAAATGTGGATGAACGGCTAATTCTGACTTGAGACTGTGAGAGCTTGTTTATATAACACCAACAAAGGGTTCCACTATGGTTACAAACCTTTTTGGGGCTATATAGAACCATTTTTTATTGTTCTTTATAGAAGAACCCAGAACCTTTATGGATAATCTTTCTCAATCTCAAAGGTTATTAGTAGAAAGACACAGGTTGTTATTTATTTTATTTGGGTATATTATTAGATTTCCATAGGTTTTCTTATTGGGATTATTAAAAACATGAATTTGTTGTGCTAGCTCTGGACAGCTACATGATCCTGGAGAGAGAATTGAGATCTTCTGACTTAGTCAACCGTTCTCAATTGATACAAGGTCATACATTTCATAAAAATCCATTGCTAGGCATATTTATATATATCATGTAATAGTGTAACACAACAGATAAGATCAACTAGAATGACACTCACTCGCGGTTGCACAAAGAAACACACTCCAAAATATTATAATGAGCCACCACCCCTACATTTGAATTCTAACTAAAATAATAAGAAAAACATTTTTTTTTTGAACTGCAGAGAACCATTGAAGGGTTTTTTGGCGTCAGTATAGTTCCATATAGAACCATCATGCTTCCCAAAGAACCCTTGAGGAACCTAATTGTTTGTGTAGAGCTGGTTGTTGAAGAGCCATCCCATGTTACTCATCACCTCCATATGGCACATGGTTGTTGAGTTGATATATAACCACAGTGCTGTAAAATTAGTGAAGGTTACCATTTTGGAAAAGTTGATCAACTGACTGGAGGCCACACATGGAGGTTTAACCGACATGAATATCTGAGAATAATAAGCAAATTACGGACTCCTTTTTAAATCTGCGTATTCCCCCAAAGCTCAGTTGTCCTGAGTCTGCACAACTCTGCCTGGACCTAGGATCAAGGGAGAGCCTCAAGTTTTTTTAGTACTCTATCTCTTGACACATTGATTAAAATAATCATGACCTCTAAAACTTTAAGCTGCATACTGGACCCTTTTCTAACTAAACTACTGAAAAAGCTGCTTCCTGTGCTTGGCCCTCCTATGCTGAACATAATAAACGGCTCTCTATCCACCAGATGTGTACCAAACTCACTAAAAGTGGCAGTAATAAAGCCTCTGTTGGAAAAGCCAAACCCTGACCCAGAAAATATAAAAAACAAATCGGCCTATATCGAATCTTCCATTCCTCTCAAAAAATCTGTTGCGCAACAGCTCACTGCCTTCCTGAAGACAAACAATATATACGAAATGCTTCAGTCTGGTTTTAGACCCCGTCATAGCACTGAGACTGCACTTGTGAAGGTAGTAAATTACCTTTTAATGGCGTCAGACCGAGGCTGTGCATTTGTCCTCGTGCTCCTAGACCTTAGTGCTGCGTTTGATACCATCAATCACCACATTCTTTTGGAGAGATTGGAAACCCATATTGGAGTACACGGACAAGTTCTGGCCTGGTTTAGATCTTATCTGTCAGAAAGATATCAGTTTGTCTCTGTGGATGGTTTGTCCTCTGACAATCAACTGTAAATTCCGGTGTTCCTCAAGGCTCCGTTTTAGGACCACTATTGTTTTCACTCTATATTTTACCTCTTGGTGATGTCATTCGGAAACATAAGGTTAACTTTCACTGCTAAGCAGATGACACACAGCTACACATTACGATGAAACATGGTGAAGCCCCAAAATTGCCCTCACTGGAAGCCTGTGTTTCAGACAGAAGGAAGTGGATGGGGGCAAATGTTCTACTTTTAAACTCGTACAAAAACTTGTTGTTCTAGGTCCCAAGAAACAAAGAGATCTTCTGTTGAATCTGACAATTAATCTTGATGGTTGTACAGTCGTCTCAAATAAAACTGTGAAGGACCTCGGCGTTACTCTGGACCCTGATCTCTCTTTTGACGAACATATCAAAACTGTTTCAAGGACAGCTTTATTTCCATCTACGTAACATTGCAAAAATCAGATCCTTTCTGTCCAAAAATGATGCAGAAAAATTAATCCATGCTTTTGTCACTTCTAGGTTAGACTACTGCAAGCTCTACTTTCCGGCTACCTGGATAAAACACTGGCGGAGATCTTTGTGGGCTATACTCGGTCTTGTCTCAGGATGGTAAGTTGGTGGTTGAAGATGTCCTTCTAGTGGTGTGGGGGCTGTGCTTTGGCAAAGTGGGTGGGGTTATATCCTGTCTGTTTGTCCCTGTCCGGGGGTATCGTTGTTCGGGGCCAGAGTATCTCCCGACCCCCTCTGTCTCAGCCTCCAGTATTTATGCTGCAGTAGTTTGTGTCGGGGGGCTAGGGTCAGTCTATATCTGGAGTATTTCTCCTGTCTTATGCGGTGTCCTGTGTGAATTTAAGTATGCTCTCTCTAATTCTCTCTTTCTTTCTTTCTTTCTCTCTTGGAGGACCTGAGCCCTAGGACCATGCCTCAGGACTACCTGGCCTGATGACACCTTGCTGTCCCCAGTCCACCTGGCCGTACTGCTGCTCCAGTTTCAACTCTTCTGCCTGCAGCTATGGAACTCTGACCTGTTCACCGGATGTGCTACCTGTCCCAGACCTGCTGTTTTCAACTCTCTCGAGACAGCAAGAGCGGTAGAGATACTCTGAATGATCTGCTATGAAAAGTCAACTGACATTTACTCCTGAGGCGCTGACCTGTTGCACCCTCGACAACCACTGTGATTATCATTATTTGACACTGCTGGTCATCTATGAACATTTGAACATGTTCTGTTATAATCTGAATGAGAGGACTGGCCACCCCTCATAGCCTGGTTCCTCTGTAGATTTCTTCCTAGGTTCTGGCCTTTCTAGGGAGTTTCTCATAGCCACCGTGCTTCTACACCTGCATTGCTTGCTGTTTTAGGCTGGGTTTCTGTACATCACTTTGTGACATCCGCTGATGTAAGAAGGGCTTTATAAATTGAATTTGATTGATTGATGGATTGGGAATCGCTGTAGATTGGGCAATGCTTGCAATATAACCACAAATACCCAGTCGATGTATGAACATTTTAAAGGAGTAGAATCTGTTCCAAATTCCATGGAATTGGTCTGATTTAATGTCTGCTTTGTTTACGAACCAACACACACCTTCCTTCTTGTTTCGCCCATTGACGAGCAAGACTAATTAACTAGTGTACATTGCATTCACCAATGTACCTTGTTTTAATGATATCTGTGTAACGGCTGTCATGGGTTGAAGAAGGTGAAGAGGACCAAAGTGCAGCGTGGTATGTGTTCATGATGTATATTTATTTTAACTCAGAACACTACGACCAAAATAACAAAAATAGACCAACACGAAACAGTTCTGTCTGGTACAGAGACAGAAAACAACTACCCACACCCATAGTGGGAAAACAGGCTGCCTAAGTATGGTTCTCAATCAGAGACAACGATAACCAGCTGCCTCTGATTGGGAACCATACCAGGCATAAACATAGAAACACAACACCTAGACATACAACATAGAATGCCCACCTACATCACACCCTGACCAATCGAAAAATAGAAACATACAAAGCAATCTACGGCCAGGGCGTGACAATCTGAATCAAATCAAATCAAATTGTATTTGTCACGTGCCAAATACAACAGGCCTTACAGTGAAATGCTCACATACCTAAATACCTAAAAAGTAACAGATAAGAATAACAAATAAATAAAGAGCAGCAGTAAATAACAATAGCGGGGCTATATACAGGGGGTACCGGTACAGGGTAATTGAGGTAATATGTACATGAAGGTAGAATTACTAAAGTGACTATACATAGATAATAAGAGAGTACCAGCAGCATAGAATGGGGGGGCAATGCAAATAGTCTGGGTAGCCATTTGATTAGATGTTCAGGAGTCTTATGGCTTGGGGGTAGAAGCTGTTTAGAAGCCTCTTGGACCTAGACTTGGTGCTCCGGTACTGCTTGCGGTAGCAGAGAGAACAGTCTAGGGTGGCTGGAGTCTTTGACAGGAGGAATAATGGTCTGGAGTCTTTTAGGGTCTTCCTCTGACACCGCCTTGTATAGAGGTCCTGGATGGCAGGAAGCTTGGCCCCGGTGATTTACTGGGCCATACACACTTCCGTCTATAGTGCCTTGTGGTCAGAGGCTGAGCAGTTGCCATGAATGCCATGAATGTTGAGTGTATAGTGTTTACCACAGTGAGCAGAGACACTAGCATCATCTCCTGTTTCCTTGACCATCACTTCGACCTTGGGAGTCTACAGAGGTCATCTAATTAATAAAGTTTGGCATTGTTTTTGTCTTTAAGACACATTTGACCGGAAGTTCATTAAATGCTTGCTTTGTGTGCCTTGAATGGAAGGAGAGGATAAACTAATTATTTTGTCAACCCAGACAACACAGGAGCTAATTGTGTTTTGTGAATATTAAAACAAACCTGCATGTTTGAATGCACCCTTCCTTAATTTGAGTTGTTGTGCTCTATGGTATTGTGTTATCCATAGAAGGACCAAATGGACTAGGGAAATTCACCTCATAATTGTGCCAGATAGATAACCACACTTTTATAACAAGTGAATGGCATTAATCCTATATTCATCCAAATCATAGATGGTGTTTAGATACACAAGTACTGGGATTAGTACATGTTTGAGCCCTCATAGGGCTCTGCTCAAAGGTAGTGCGCTATACATGGCATAGGGTGCCATTAGAGACAGGCTTGGCAGCAGATGTCTGTGACTCTATGGATTTGAGACCCCCGAGATGCTTTTAAATACTGACTTTAGGTCTACAGGTATCAGACTGTTGAAACGGTGGCAATGTATCGAACCAGGTTTAGGCCTTACTGTGTCGATAAGATACACCACAACCCAACACTATGACATGTCAAATGAGCTTTTAACCTCATTAGTCCCAAGCCTTCTTTATCTGCTTGTGTAGCCCTTGTATTTAGCCTCACATTGACATGTTTAACCATTTAATTTCCAGGTCAGGCAGGGCTACAAGTAGAATGAATCTCATTCCAAAATCATGTGCATTAATATGGAGTTGGTCCCTCTTTAGCGGCTATAACAGCCTCCACTCTTCTGGAAAGACTTTCCAATAGATGTTGGAACATTGCTGCGGGGACTTGCTTCCATTTTGCGACAAGAGCTTTAGTGAGGTTGGGTACTGATGTTGGGCGATTAGGCCTGGCTAGTAGTCAGGGTTCCAATTTATCCCAAAGTTGTTTGATTGGGTTCAGGTCAAGGCTCTATGCAGGCCAGTCAAGTTATTTCCAACAATCTCAACAAACCATTTCTGCATGGACCTCGTGCTAAAACAGGAAAGGGCCTTCCCCAAACTGTTGTCACAAAGTTGGAATCCTCTAGAATGTAATTTCATGCTATAGCATTAAGATTTCCCTTCACTGGAACTAAGGGGCCTAGCCTGAACCATGGAAAACAGTCCCAGACCATTATTCCTGCTCCACCAAACTTTACAGGTGGCACTATACATTCGGCAGGTAGCTTTCAGGTAGCTTTCCGCCAAACCCAGATTCGTCCATCGGACTGGTGGTGGATGGTGAAGCCTGATTCAACACTCCAGAGAATGCGTTTCCACTGCACCAGTGTCCAATAGCGGCAAGCTTTACACCACTCCAGCCGACGCTTGGCATTGCGCATGGTGATCTTAGGCTTGTGTGTGGCTGCTCAACCATGAAAACCCATTTCATGAATCTCCCGGAGAAAACAGGTATTGTGCTGATGTTGCTTCCAGAGCCAGTTTGGAATTCGGTAGTGAGTGTTGCGACCGAGGACATACAATTTTTAAGTACTATGCTCTTCAGCAGTTGGCGGTCCCATTCTGTGAGCTTGTGTAGCCTACCACTTCACGGCGACGTTTGCACTTCACAATAACAGCACTTATATTTGACCGGTGCAGCTCTAGCAGAGCAGAAATTTGATGCTTGATTTTATACACCTGTCAGCAACTGGTGTGGCTGAAATAGCTGAATCCACACATTTTAAGGGGTGTCCACATACTGTTGTGTATATGAGTTGTGTTACTGTATTATGGACTATGATTGGGCGGTATACAGATTTTCATACCGGCATAAGAAAAGAAACAAATTGCAAAGACAGGTAATCCATCTCATAAGTTATACATATATAGGTAAGAGCTATCGAATGACATTTTTGGTGAGTTTGGACATTTACAAGTAAATGTGAACAAGAGACATTGTGCAAATGAACAAAGTTTTGACGCATGCTTGTCTGTTAGGAAGAACAGTACTGTCACTGGAGCAGCATGTGTACAAACTGTGTGTCTGTGGAGTCTAGAGTTCAGTTTTTCACGCATAAGAAATATCTTGTTGTGTTTTGGAAATGCAGATCTAAAAAGCTTCTCATTATAATTTCTGCTTGGCATCAGACTGATTTTGTGCTTTAGTTGCACTTCTCCACTTGGCTGAGAATTCACTAAATGGCATTTTATCAGCAGAAGGCTTTGACTGACGTGTAGCTACTTTTCTCTGGTACTTGTAGGTGCAGCCTACTTTTCTCAGGTGAAATGCAAGATTCACTTTAAACAAAATGGTAGGAAATGTCGCTGACTACATTCTTTCTATGTTTAACATTAGAAATAGAATGGCCATGCCATCGCCAAAAAATTGCCACTGCATACCATGAATATGATACTGTATTTTTACAGCCAAATTAAGGTGGTAATGTGCAAGGACAAGTATGATGCTGTGCGCTTGGGACTCAACCTCACTTGGAATTTTAACTCACTAGCTACCTAAAGTTCCTGCTGTGCTACCATTTCTTTGGACATAATGAAGATTAGCTATATATTTATTGCCAAGAACACACGTCTACATTTTGCCTAAAGTTGCAGTAATATCAAAGTAAATAAAAACAAAAACCTGAAACGTGTTATTTCTATAAAATGACAGTATGCTGCTGTGTTCTGATTTCAATTAATGCTAAATAATGTATTGTGAGCACATTTGGGACTTAATCTTAAATATGATTTGAACTCATAACCTCTTGGTTGCTAGCAACCTGAAATATCCTGCTACAGTGCAGCTACACCACAAGATCTGAGAGCGTGAAAGAGATATGGGCCACAGACTTTTTGAAAATAATGTTTTTCTGCACTTTGCTAAAAGCGGCCCAGATTCAAGTAAATAATTGTCCAATGATGACCACCAAAGTATCATTAACTAGCAGTGCTCAAGTACACTTAACGTCATACATGAATTCTTTGGGAATTTTTATTTAAAGCTTCTTGGTTGGGAGTGCATCGATGTTTCTGCAGTGCCACTAGGTTCATTCTTATTGATTGGAACATATATTAACAAACTAAAAAAATAATGGTATGGTTAGGGTATACTACAGTGTTGTTCCCTGGAGTATGCTATCTTGTAGGTAGAGTATGATGGGAAATGCATGCTGGGATGGGCATGCCCTGAACTCGTGAAGTGAGAGCTACTGGAGCACAATTGGAGTGGGCGAGAAGGCCGCCGCTCCAGCCTTTGGGAATCTTACGCCATGCTCCAGTCAAATTGGGCACACTCCGCTCGTCGCTCCACTCAAGCTCTGTTCAGCTCACATACTCTGGTTCCTGCAGATGCAGGAATGACCACATGAAGCAAAGTCCTGAATTGCGTGCTGCAGTTCAAATCAAATAAAATTGTATTTCATCACATGCCGAATACAACAGGTGAAATGCTTACTTACGAGCCCCTAACCAACAATGCAGTTTAAAAATATGGATAAGAATAAGAAATAAAAGTAACAAATAATTAAAGAGCAACAGTAAAATAACAATAGTGAGACAATATACAGGGGGGTACCGGTACAGAGGTTTTCATCGGCAGGGACTGGGAAACTGGTCAGAATTGAAGGAATGATGGATGGCGCTAAATACAAGGAAATTCTTGAGGGAAACCTGTTTCAGTCTTCCAGAGATTTGAGACTAGGACAGAGGTTCATCTTCCAGCAGGACAATGATCCTGAGCATACTGCTAAAGCAAAACTTGAGTGTTTTAAGAGGAAACTTTTAAATGTCTTGGAATGGCCTAGTCATAACCCAGACCTGAAACCAATTGAGAATCTGTGGTATGACTTAAAGATGGCTGTACACCAGCGGAACCCATCCAACTTGAAGGAGCTGGAGAAGTCTTGCCTTGAAGAATGGGTATAAATCCCAGTGGCCAAGCTTATAGAGACATATCCCAAGAGACTTGCAGCTGTAATTGCTGCAAAAGGTGGGTCTACAAAGTATTGACTTTGGGGGGGGGGATAGTTATGCACACTCAAGTTTTCAGTTTTTATTTCTTGTTTGTTTCACAAAAAAATAATATTTTGCATCTTCAAAGTGCTAGGTATGTTGTGTAACTCAAATGATACAAACCCCCAAAAATATATTTTAATTTAAGGATGTAATGCAACGAAATAGGTAAAATGTCAAGGGGAATACTTTTGCAAGGCACTTTAGGTCACAAATGTGGAATAAGTCAAGGGGTATGAGTACTTTCTAAAGGGAATTTAAATACCTGGTATTTTCTGTATTGTAAAATAGCTACCAAATAACCTATAAAATGAGGATGATATCATGGTGGTTACGCCTCAATGCTTGTTACACTTGAACACTGTGTTACTGTATTTATGGGGTTCACAGGATGACTGAAAGGACGCAAGTTCAGTTGGATAAGAACGCAAGCTCTCTATCATTTAGGAACTATCTTCCTTTATGTGCAATCGCTGAAAGCATTACCATGTTGATTTCAATCTCAGCTGGTACACTCAACATTAGCGTTCCGAAATACATCACAACACTTTCACAGCTGTAAGACACTGACTGTGCATGCGGCAGGACTTCCGGTTTCTAATTTTACAGAACAAAAATATACACTTTTCACTATGTTCAGACCACATAATAGGGCAACAATATTTGATTATGCAGATACTGTATATTATTCACAATATTTCACATTGTCCATCTGCATTATTTAAATCTAACATTAATTTGCATTAGACAAAGTTCACTTGATCAATAGTTATTGATCTAGTATCCTAAGGTGCCACTTTGTCTCCGGGTTTCTTACGAAAGGACATTTTGCAATCGGATATGCGATAACCCAGCATCTCCCCAAAACAGATGCCCCATTCCCCATATGTGCCAATATGCATCTACTGGAATAGTGTGGCCAGACGTGGATCGTCTGGGATCTGGGGGAACTTGAACTTGGCTCTGCGGGGAGAACCTCTACAGGCAGCATCTGTCCACACCTACATTTCCAGCCAGCGATGACAAGCCGCTATGCTGCTAGGGGATGGAGTTGGTTGCGCACCCTATTGTCTTTATAAGGCACACATTTGGACCAGGGCCCATAGTCCACTATGTAGGGAATAGGGTGTCACTTGGGATGGGCGGTGAATAGCTATGTATTCCACCTTGGAATACCAGGCCCCTGATGCATCATTTTAGAAGTTGCTAGGCAGGATGGGAACATAATTTGTTCTCCAACACGCTACAGTGCATGACTTCTTGCGCTGTAACTCCATTTTTGACACCACCTCCATTTTGACACGTTCTTTTGCCACGACTCCATTTTTTATGATTAGACAGAATGTGCAGGGAAGTTGTTTCACTAATAACTTTTATACCAACACTGTTGGTATAACACAGTCCACACAATCATTCACAAACTTGATAGTGCATCTAACACCCCCGCAGAAGCATCTGAAACTCATTATCATATTTCAAAAACACATTTCCCTTGCTCTGCAGAGTAAATGATGGTATGGCATTGTCACTGGTGAAGAGCAGCAGTCCTATGTTAGACCGTTCTATGACAAGATGGATATCATACACGAGGAATAAATACACAATGAGTAACGATAATTTGGCAAAATACACTCGGTATTAATACCGAGTCGATGTGCAGGGGTATGGGGTAATTGAGGTAGATACAGTGCCTTCGGAATGTGTTACAGCCTTATTCTAAAATGCCTTACATTGTTTTTTCCCCTCATCAATCTACATGCAAAAACAGGTGTTTATACATTTTTGCAAATGTATTAAATATTTTAAACATTTAAATCACATTTACATAAGTATTTAGACCCTTTGCTCAGTACTTTGTTGAAGCACCTTTAGCAGGGATTGAGTCTTCTTGTGTATGACGCTACAAGCTTGGCACACCTGTATTTGGAGAGTTTCTCCCATTCTTCTCTCCTCTCAAGCTCTGTCAGGTTGGATGGGGAGCATAGCTGCGCAGCTATTTTCTCTCCAGAGATGTTCAATTGGGTTCAAGTCCAGGCTCTGGCTCTGCCACTCAAGGACATTCAGAGACTTGTCCTGAAGCCACTCCAGCATTGTCTTGGCTGTGTGCTTAGGATCGTTGTCCTGTTGGAAGGTGAACCTTCACCCCAGTCGGAGGTCCTGAGCGCCCTGGAGCAGGTTTTCATCAAGGATCTCTCTGTACTTTGCTCTGTTAATCTTTTCCTCAATACTGACTAGTCTCGCAGTCGCTTCCGCTGAAAAACATATCCACAGCATGATGCTGCCACCACTATGCTTCACCATAGGGATGGTGCCAGGTTTCCACGTGACGCTTGGGATTCAGTCCAAAGAGTTGACCAAGTGTTTTGATACCCTTCCCCAGATCTGCGCCTCGACACAATCCTGTCTTGGACCTCTATGGACAATTCCTTTGACCTCATGGCTTGGTTTTTGCTCTGACATAAAGTATAGACAGGTGTGTGCCTTTCCAAATGATGTCCAATCAATTGGATTTAGTACAGGTGGTCTCCAATCAAGTTATAGAAACATGTCAAGGATGATCAATGGAAACAGGATGCACCAAAGCTCAATTTCGAGTCTCATAGCAGGGTCTGAATACTTACGTAAATAAGGTATTTCTGTTTTCTATTTTTAATACATTTGGTAAAATTTCCCCAAAACAGTTTTTGCTTTGTCATTATGGGGTATTGTGGGTAGATTGCTGAGGATTTTTTTTCTATCCAATTTTAGAATCAAATATTTTTTAGCCTCCTGAGGGGGAAGAGGCATTGTTGTACATTCTTCACAACTGTGTTGGTGTGTATGGACCATGTTAATTCCTTAGTGATGTGGACACCGAGGAACTTGAAGCTCTCGACTCACTCCACTACATTCTCGCAATGTGGATGGGGGCGTCACCATGTCCTATAGTCCACGATCAGCTTCTTTCTCTTGCTGACTTTGAGGGAGAGGTTGTTGCCCTGGCACCACACTGCTAGGTCACTGACATCCTCCCTATAGGCTGTCTCATTGTCGTTGGTGAATAGGCCTACCACCATCGTGTCATCAGCAAACTTAATGATGGTGTTGGAGTCGTGCGCAGCCACGCATTCGTGGGTGAACA
This sequence comes from Oncorhynchus mykiss, assembly GCF_057628025.1. Lineage (NCBI taxonomy): Eukaryota > Metazoa > Chordata > Actinopteri > Salmoniformes > Salmonidae > Oncorhynchus > Oncorhynchus mykiss. The sequence continues at coordinate 39,423,282 of NC_143040.1, forward strand.
GGGAGTATGGAGGGTACTAAGAATGCACCCTTGATGGGTCCCGTGATGGGTCAGCATGGCAGATGTGTTGTTGCCTACCCTTACTACCTGGGGGTGACTCATCAGGAAGTCCAGAATCCAGTTTCAGAGGGAGATGTTAAGTCTAGCGATGGGGCGCAGGTAGCATAGCAGTTAAGAGCGTTGGGCCGGTAACGGAAAGGTCACTAGTTTGAATCCCCGAGCCGGCAATGTGAAAAAATCTTCCATTCTGCCCTTGAGAAAGGCAGTTAACCCCCCAAAATAACTGCTCCTGATGACAGTGATTAAGGCAGCCCCCGACACCTTTCTGATTCAGAGCGGTTGGGTTAAATGCGAAAGACATCCCCCATTTTAAATTGAGTGTTTGAGTACTTGCATACATTTTTTTTGGGGGGGGGGTGCGAATATAAGTTCTGCAGTATTATCTATGCCAACAGTGCACAACAATGCCTGATTTATCATAACCATTACAGATAACAAATCCTAATGATTAAATTGCCCCATATACACTGCTCAAAAAAATAAATGGAACACTTAAACAACACAATGTAACTCCAAGTCAATCACACTTCTGTGAAATCAAACTGTCCACTTAGGAAGCAATACTGATTGACAATACATTTCACATGCTGTTGTGCAAATGGAATAGGCAACAGGTGGAAATTATAGGCAATTAGCAAGACACCCCCAATAAAGGAGTGGTTCTGCAGGTGGGGACGACAGACCACTTCTCAGTTCCTATGCTTCCTGGCTGATGTTTTGGTCACTTTTGAATGCTGGCGGTGCTTTCACTCTAGTGGTAGCATGAGACGGAGTCTACAACCCACACAAGTTGCTCAGATAGTGCAGCTCATCCAGGATGGCACATCAATGTGAGTTGTGGCAAGAAGGTTTGCTGTGTCTGTCAGCGTAGTGTCCAGAGCATGGAGGCGCTACCAGGAGACAGGCCAGTACATCAGGAGACGTGGAGGAGGCCGTAGGAGAGCAACAACCCAGCAGCAGGACCGCTACCTCCGCCTTTGTGCAAGGAGGAGCACTGCCAGAGCCCTGCAAAATGACCTCCAGCAGGACACAAATGTGCATGTGTCTGCTCAAACGGTCAGAAACAGACTCCATGAGGGTGGTATGAGGGCCCGATGTCCACAGGTGGGGGTTGTGCTTACAGCCCAACACCGTGCAGGATGTTTGGCATTTGCCAGAGAACACCAAGATTGGCAAATTCGCCACTGGCACCCTGTGCTCTTCACAGATGAAAGCAGGTTCACACTGAGCACATGTGACAGACGTGACAGTCTGGAGACGCCGTGGAGAACGTTCTGCTGCCTGCAACATCCTCCAGCATGACCGGTTTGGCGGTGGGTCAGTCATGGTGTGGGGTGGCATTTCTTTGGGACCTCCATGTGCTCGCCAGAGGTAGCCTGACTGCCATTAGGTACCGAGATGAGATCCTCAGACCCCTTGTGAGACCATATGCTGGTGCGGTTGGCCCTGGGTTCCTCCTAATGCAAGACAATGCTAGACCTCATGTGGCTGGAGTGTGTCAGCAGTTCCTGCAAGAGGAAGGCATTGATGCTATGAACTGGCCCGCCCATTCCCCAGACCTGAATCCAATTGAGCACATCTGGGACATCATGTCTCGCTCCATCCACAGACTGTCCAGGAGTTGGCGGATGCTTTAGTCCAGGTCTGGGAGGAGATCCCTCAGGAGACCATCTGCCACCTCATCAGGAGCATGCCCAGGTGTTGTAGGGAGGTCATACAGGCATGTGGAGGCCACACACACTACTGAGCCTAATTTTGACTTGTTTTAAGGACATTACATCAAAGTTGGATCAGCCTGTAGTGTGGTTTTCCACTTTAATTTTGAGTGTGACTCCAAATCCAGACCTCCATGGGTTGATAAATTTGATTTCCATTGATAATTTTTGTGTGATTTTGTGTGATTTTGTTGTCAGCACATTCAACTATGTAAAGAAAAAAGTATTTAATAAGAATATTTCATTCATTCAGATCTAGGATATGTTATTTTAGTGTTCCCTTTATTTTTTTGAGCAGTGTATATTCAGTCAATAAAAAAACCTGTTCCATTTAAGATTAATTTATTGAAACAGGTCATATTCCATCGTGTAACACAATCTTCAAAATGGCAGTAACCTCAGCAGTGGCACTTGCTTGTGGAAGCCTATTGCTATGCAATGGCATAGACTTGTTTTGTTAATTTAGCAGACAAGACACTCTTATTTCCTGAGTCCTTATCACAGTCAAGACACACTTATGTTATAGTAAAAAACATGATGTAATATAACAGAATAAAATAGAACAGAATATGTGAAAAAAGTTGCCAGTGCAAAGTGAAGTGCATCTCGCGTCTGGAACAGCTATTCTCAAAGAGTGCTAATTTGAAACGGGGCTCAATTTGGTGAGTAGAAATACACTTTTTTCAGGGTTACAAACCAAAATCTATCTTCTTTTTGATATACTGTACAGACATTTGATTTAGTTTATTCTGCCTGTTATTTGGAATTTTCCAGATGGATTAACAATACCACATTGAACACTGCATGGTGATAAAATCAGTTTGATGAGTAGGCCTAGACTTAATGATTCTGAAGAAAATACGCTCTTTATCTTTAACAAACTAATGTTTTTGCATATTTTCAGAACCTGCCTATGTTTAGGGGGGTTATAGGCTAGGCTAACCAATTCTAAATGGCACTAGCAGTTCGCAAAGTAGCCCAAGTGGAAAATAGACAGGATGCAATTATTCCAAAACCGTAGCTTGTTGTTGGAACACTTATTTCCCTACATATTTTCAACCAGTCCATTTTGAATTGGTGTTAAAACCTCACTTGACAAGGAATTTAGCTTATGTATCCCATCAGTTAGTTGTGTTTTTATTGACATGTATTTCTGTAGGTTAAATGGGAGCTTGTGTGCACACTCAGCATGCGTGTGTGAGTGCCTGTGTGAGTAAGGAAGAGGGAAAGGTCATTTAGGGAGATGAACTGAGTGATATTTTTTTGCTTTGCCCCATAAATGCACATGTACAAATGGACAATTAGAGTCAAAGCAAATTAACATTGTCTTCAAGACAACATTTCATTTTTTATCTGGACAAAATGTCACTTACCCATTCGGGCAGCCATAAAGCATATTCAGCAAAAAACGTTGTACAGTACTGCTTCCTCACCTGCATTGCTTGCTGTTTGGGGTTTTAGGCTGGGTTTCTGTACAGCACTTTGAGATATCAGCTGATGTACGAAGGGCTTTAAAAATACATTTGATTTGATTTGATTACTGTATAAAGTACTAGTCAAAAGTTTGGACACACCTACTCATTCAAGGGTTATATTATCAACACTGTAAAATAATAGTGAAGACATCACAACTATGAAATAACACATATAGAATCATGTAGCAACCCAAAAAGTGTTAAACAAATCAAAATGTTGAGATTTTGAGATTTGAGATTCTTCAAAGTAGCCACATTTTGCCTTGACGACTTCTTCGCACGTTCTCTCAACCAGCTTCATGAGGTAGACAGCTAGAATGCATTTCAATTAACAGGTGTTCTTAATGCGTTTGAGCCAGGCAGTTGTGCTGTGACAGGGTAGGTGTGGTATACAGAAGATAGCCCTCTTTGGTAAAAAACACAACTCCATATTATGGCAAGAACAGCTCAAAAAAGAGAAACAACAGCCCATAATTTTTTTAAGACATGAAGGTCAGTATTTGCGGAAAATTTCAAGAACTTTGAAAGTTTCTCATAGTGCTGTCGCAAAACCATCAAGGGCTATGATGAAACGGTCTCTCATGAGGAATGCCACAGGAAAGGAAGACCCATAGTTACCTCTGCTGCAGAGGATACGTTCATTAAAGTTATCAGCCTCAGAAATTGCATCCCAAACAAATGCTTCACAGAGTTCAAGTAACAGACACCGCTCAACATCAACTGTTCAGAGGAGACTGCATGAATCAGGCCTTCATGGTGAATTGCTGCAAAGAAACCACTACTAAAGGACCCCAAATAATAAGAAAAGACTTGCTTGGGCCAAGAAACATGAGCAATGAACATGAGACCGGTGGAAATCTGTTCTTTGGTCTGATGAGACAAAATTTGCAATTTTTGGTTCCAACCGCAGTGTCTTTGTGAGATGCAGAAAAGGTGAACGGATGATCTCTGCATGTGTGGTTCCCACCATGAAGCACGGAAAAGGAGGTGTGATGGTGTGAGGGTGCTTTGCTGGTGACAATGATTTATTTAGATTTCAAGGCACACTTTACCAGCATGGCTACCACAGCATTCTGCAGCAATATGCCATCCAATTTGGTTTGCCCTTAGTGGGGCTTAGTGGTGCACACCTGTCTGTATAAGTTCCCACAGTTGACAGTGCGTGTCAGAGCAAAAACCAAGCCATGAGGTCAAAGGAATTGTCAGTAGAGCTCAGAGACAGGATTGTGTCGAGGCATAGATCTGGGGAAGGATACCAAAACATTTCTGCAGCATTGAAGGTCCCCAAGAACACAGTGGCCTCCATCATCATGGAAGAAGTTTGGCAAGAGTCTTGGTGGTTCCAAACTGAGCAATCAGGGGAGAAGGGCCTTGGTCAGGGAGGTGACCAACAAGCTGATGGTCACTCTGAAGGAGCTCCAGTGTTCCTCTGTGGAGATGGAAGAATCTTCCAGAAGGACAACCGTCTCTTCGTCACACCACCAATCAGGCCTTTATGGTAGAGTGGCCAGACGGAAGCCACTCCTCAGTAAAAAGCACACAACAGCCCACTTGGAGTTTGCCAAAATACTCTCAGACCATGAGAAACAAGATTCTCTGGTCTGATGAAACCAAGATTGAACTCTTTGGCCTGAATGCCAAGAATCACATATTGAGGAAACCTGGCACATCCCTACAGTGAAGCATGGTGGTGGCTGCATCATGCTGGGGCATGTTTTTCAGCGGCAGGGACTGGGAGACTCGTCAGGACCGATGGAAAGAGCAAAGTACAGAGAGATCCATGATGAAAACCTTCTCCAGAGCGCTCAGGGCCTCAGACTGGCGCAAAGGTGCACCTTCCAACAGGACAACAAACCTAAGCACACAGCCAAGAAACGCAGGAGTGGCTTCGAGACAAGTCTCTGAATGCCCTGGAGAGACCTGAAAAAAGCTGTGCCTCGACGCTCCCCATCCAACTTGACAGAGTTTGAGAGGATCTGCAGAGAAGAATGGGAGAAATTCCCCAAGCTTGTAGCGTCATACCCAAGAAGACTCGAGGCTGTGATCTCTGCAAAAGATGCATCAACAAAGCACTGAGTAAAGGATCTGAATATTTATGTAAATGTGTTCTGTTTTTTCTACAAACCTGTTTTTGCTTTGTCATTATGGGGCTTTGTGTGTAGATTGATGAGGGGAAAAATGATTTAGAATAAGGCTGTAACGTAAGAAAATTTTGAAAAAGTCAAGGTCTGAATACTTTCCTAATGCTCTGTATATACTATCAAAGTGGAAGCCACCTCCATCAATCTATCTCACTAATAATTTCCCTCTGTAAGGGTGAATAGGAGGCACGGTCTAACTGTGTGTGCGTGTGTGTGTGGACATGCCCTTTTACACACACACACAAACATCACACACACGCACACACAAGTGTCCGCGTAGCAGTAAAAACAGGACTGAGTTAATTCCCAACATCATTTTCCCCAACATCATTTTTGCCAAACTATGAATGTCTTCATGGCCGCTCATATGACATCGTGACAGTCACCATCTGTATTCAAGGTCTACGTTATGGCATTTTGATGAAAGACATACTAGTACAACATGACATTATGACTGCAATGACATTTTAGATATGAATGTTGCGCGTAGTGTTTTGCATCATAATATGAGCTTCACTACTGAAACAGTCACGTGTTAGCATGTTGATTTCCTATAGAAGTTCATCCGTTTTGTTAACAGATATTCTTGATCTATTTTACAATGCTAAAGCTTTCATTTATTTTTCATTGAAATCCCACCATTTGTTCAATATGTTGAAAAAAAGATGTTTTACATTTTAGTCATTTGGCATACACTTTTATCTAGATCAACTTAGAGACAGGTATCAGTTAACAGGCTCCCGAGTGGCACAGCGGTCTTAGGCACTGCATCTCTTTGTTAGAGGTGTCATTACAAACCCTAGTTTGATTCCAGGCTGTATCAAAACCAGACATGATTGGGAGTCCCATAGGGAAGCGCACAATTGGCCCTGCATCTTCCGGGTTAGGATTTGACCGGGTTAGACAGTCATTGTAAATAATACTTTTTTCTTAACTGACTTGCCTAGTTAAATCAAGGTCATAATGTATTTTTAAACAAACAGTTGATGGAGCTTTTAATTGTCCTACAACAATTAAATGATCAGTGAGAAATGTATTGATACCTCCCACCACTCCTTTAAGAGAGAAACTGATAGACAGAGAAAGTTGGGCCAAACTCTTCATTTAAGGTCTAACCATTAAACACACATTGGTAAGCATGGCATACCACGCATTCCCCTGCATTACAAATTCATTGTGACTGCATTTTAACTAAGAAATCAGCCGGGCTAGCTACAATGTCAATACGGATGTCTCTGGATGTCTTTAGTGGAGGGAGCGGGAGATGAGAGAGAGAGAGAGACACTGCAGCTTGGCATGACAGTTCTGCAAACAGAGGCATATTTGTAAGGGCAGCTATGAAAGGCGGAGAGGGGACAGTTTGACAGCTTTACAAACAAGGCCTCGATTTGCAACTGCAAGACAAAATACTGTTACTTTTATTAAGACACAGTTTAACAAATACGTAAGTCCAAGAGAGCCTATGAGGTTGCATTGTTTGAAAGTCATTCACTGTTTATCTGGACCTGAAACTTTTGGGGAGGAAAAGCTGCTGCAAAACATGCATGCATGTACAAATGCAAACACACACACACACACACACACACACACACACACACACACACACACACACACACACACACACACACACACACACACACACACACACACACACACACACACACCCCATCATAAATTGTTAGTCATCTGTTTGATTTTCATAAAGCTGGCATTTGTCAGTTGGCCATAACGAGATGGAACTCCTTCCTGCCAACGATGCAGCTGCAGATGGGACAATGACCATGACAAACACACTCTTGAGGAGAACACAGGGAAAACTCATTGCTTAATTGACATCAGGTTACAGTAACACATAACAAGCCGGAGATGAGATCTTTCTCTACACTGTCATATTGAATGAGATATTGCTACTGACCAACAATATATCAGTCTTAAATTGACCTTATGCAGCCCAAAGAGTATTGTGTGTTCCGTGGCTAATTCTGATAGTTGTAGTAAATGAAAGAATGAGGAGCAGATTTGTTTCCAAAGATAAGTAGTGTCCTTCTGTCACATAAAGCTCTTGTAACAGTTCAAACAAATCAAAAGTCAAATCCTCAGAAACATCATAAAAGCCCACTGCAGTAAATGATCCTCATCTCCATGTTCCAAACCAGAGGAGAGGAAAGGTTTAGTTTAGAGAGTGCAGACAGGGGGACTGTAAAGTGATTGAGGCAACGGCCCCCTGAGCTCCGAGCGTGAGCTCCTGTAATAAAAGGCAGATGATTATTTAGAGAGAAGATTGCCACCATTAAACAGAGATTGATTCTGGGCAGGACTCTCTCTCTTTCTGACATACACACACACACAGATGGATTCTGGGCAGGACTCTCAGAACATGGCCACAGAGGCCTCGTATCTCTCCAACAAACACTTTATTGTATTTACTTCCAAAAGAATGGACCAGTGAGTACACAGCCTGAATACACAGCCTGTTAAAACAGTCATGCACCCTTACAAATGTGTATTACAGATTTTGTTTATCACTTTGATGCCATTTTAATTCATCTGCTCTTAATTGATTATCTATTAAATGTTTTGTAAACCTATAGATTTGACATGTTTGTCTCCTACAGATTTTGAGAACTACCTAATGAAAACGTGACTGTAAAGTAGAAAAATGTATGATACATACTCAAATGTACTACTATGATGACGATGATTTTTAAATCTGATATTGAGATACAGTATTTTTGTGATTAAATCAATGTACTCATTATATTTATCAGTAAACGTATATTTTGGATCAATGGTTATGTGGTGAAAGATGTCTACAAACAAAATGAATACGCAATGAAAAGTTTTGAATTTAAGACTGTCTGCGTTACAAGTGTTACCAGTTTAGAGTTTTGCACTAAGACAGCTTTCAATGAGCTGTATAAGGCCTTAAGAAAACAAAGAAAATGCTATTCTAGAAGCAGTGCTCCTAGTGCCCGAGGACTTTAATGCAGGCAAACTTGAATCCGGTTTACCTCATTTCTACCAGACAAAAAAAATCTAGACTACCTTTACTCCACACACAGAGACGCGTACAAAGCTCTCCCCGGCCCTCCATTTGGCAAATCTGACCATAACGCTATCATCCTGATTCCTACAACTAAGCCTTTTCCCCCACAGGAGACTGAAAAGATTTGGCATGGTTTCCCAGATCCTAAAAAAATTATACGGCTGCATACTGACCAGCTGCATCACCGCCTGGTATGGCAACTGCTCGGTATCCGACCGTAAGACGCTACAGAGGCTAGTGCGTACGGCCCTACGACTAATTGCAGCTTCACTAAATAGTACTCGCAAAACACCAGTCTCAATGTCAACAGTGAAGAGGCGACTCCGGGATGCTGGCCTTCTAGGCAGAGTTCCTCTGTCCGGTGTCTGTGTTCTTTTGCCCATCTTAATCTTTGTCCTCTTGCTCAGTTGTGCACCGGGGCCTCCCACTCCTCTTGCTAATCTGGTTAGTGCCAGTTTGCGCTGTTCTGTGAAGGGAGTAGTACACAATTGCTATTCCATGCAATTTTTCGCATGGAATAGCCTTCATTTCACAGAACAAGAATAGACTGCAGAGTTTCAGAAAAAAAGTTATTTGTTTCTGGCCATTTTGAGCCTGTAATCAAACCAACATATGCTGATGCTCCAGATACTCAACTAGTCTAAGGAACGGCGGTTTTATTGCTTCTTTAATCAGAACAACAGTTTTCAGCTGTGCTAACATAATTTCAAAAGGGTTTTCTAATGATCAATTAGCCTTTTAAAATGAAAAACTTGGATTAGCTAACACAATGTGACATTGGAACACAGGATTGATGATTGCTAATAATGGGCCTCTGTACGCCTATGTAGATATTCCATTAAGAATCTCATGTTTCCAGCTGCAATAGTCATTTACAACATTAACAATGTCTACACTGTATTTCTGATCAATTTGATGTTATTTTATTTGACAAAAAAATTTGCTTTTCTTTAAAAAACAACGACATGTATAAGTTACAGCAAACTTTTTAACGGTAGTGTATATATATTTATATTCCGGACTCCAATATTGCTCGTCCTAATAGTTCTATATTTCATATTTCTTAATTCCATTCTTTTACTTTTAGATTTGTGTGTTTTGTTGTGTATTGTTAATATATTACTGCACTGTTGAACACAATAATTTCACTACACCTGCAATAACATCTGCCAAACATTTGTATGCAACCAATACAATTTGATTTGATTTTACACATTTTTCCCCAGTACTTCTGGTCCCCTATCATAGGGGGACTATGTACAAAAAGAGCTGTAATTTCTAAATGGTTCAAACAATATCAATAAAAATACCCTAAAATGAAAGCTGACGGTCTACACTTTTACCTCATAGATATTGTATCATTTGAAATCCAAAGTGCTGGAGTACAGAGCCAAAACAACAAAACATGTGTCACTGTCCCAATACTTTTGGAGCTCACTATATTTCCCACATAGTGCACTACTTTCGACCAGGGCCCTATGGGTCCTGGTAAAAAGTAGTGCACTAAATAATAAATAGGGTGCAATTTTGGTCGTGATCCTGGGCTGGGAATGGCAGTCTATGACAATATCTCTATTAGGAGTGATGTATAGTGTCAGCACGGCGTTATTAACTGTCCCTCTGGTCTGGGATCAGTAGAGTGTAATGCCAGGCCTCCGCCACCATTCCCTTAATGTAGCCAACACTCTCTCACACACACACATCGTCACGGCACTGCTGCCACCTCCATCTCCTCAGTCCTCACAGCCAAGTCAAGGTCGTACGACCAGATTAATTTAAAAACATATTAATAAGCGATTTGTTTCAATTACCAATGGGCCCGGGATACTGAGTAGGATTGGTCTGTGTGTGTGTGTGTGTGTGTGTGTGTGTGTGTGAACGTCCATGTTTGTGCGAGGCTGGGATAAGAATGCTTTGTGACATTACAGGAAAACACAAGACGGTAAACAAATACACCTTTAAGCCAAGTGGCCAAAATAAGAGGTATTATGCATTCCATTTCATAGTACAAAAGTCCATTACCTGAATGGGATAACTTTGCTTCATTATATACATAATTGCACTTATATTTCCCAGGCTTTCACACCAATCCAGGGTGCTGTCAATCCACAGGGCTCCGGAAACATTCGGCTGATATTCTGTGCCCTTTTCACATTCTCCTTGGGGAACTGAAATAATAAATTGCATGACTTCACTGACCCATAACTCATAACATGAAAGGCAAAGGGGAGAGGAATTAGGACACCTCGCATGATTTCTATGCAAATCAATTATCAACCACACACACACGGATACACCCGCACACAATCATGCAGACACACACACACACAAAAATACACTCCATTCTATCTACTGTATTCCATCCACCCTGACCCCAAATGTGAACTGACATTAAATTGAAGAGTGAATCGAGGTATGAAAAAATACATAAATAGATAAATAAACAAAGATCAATGCGAGGGCATTTCGTGCAGCAGAGTGAATGTTTAAAGGACGCTATCATCTATTTTCTTTCTTTTCATTTCTGCTAATGTATTCTCTTTGAAAAGTGGCACTTGGTCACAGTTTGCTGTGTGTAAAATAGATTCATTTAACGTAGATTAATATCAGTCCAACCATGTGTGTGATTATTCTGTTGGTTCAACCAAGATTAATTCAATTAAAGACAACTATGAGTTTCCTTTGAGAAAAGGTCATGTTAAATCGAGACTCTCTTGTTTTGTTCCCAACTGACTGAATGCATTAATTGGTTTTGTGACTGAAGACAATACTAAGAGTTCTTCACTTGTTCCCCAATCAAAGTTGTTACGGTACAGTAATTAACAGGGATTGCAAACATTCAAAGCAAATTGTTAAAGGATGTTGTCACGCCCTGATCTGTTTCACCTGTCCTTGTGATTGTCTCCACCCCCCTCCAGGTGTCGCCCATCTTCCCCATTATCCCTGTGTATTTATACTTGTGTTTTCTGTCTGTCTGTGGCCAGTTCGTCTTGTTTGTTCAATGGGCCTACCAGTGGTTTGGCTCAGCTTCTGGTTTCCCTCGTCTCACTTTTCTAATTCTCCTGGTTTTTGACCTTTGCCTGTCATGACCCAGTACCCGCCAGCCTGACCACTGCCTGTCTCTGAACCTGCCTGCCGTGCTGTAACTTTGCTCCACCTCTGGATTATCGACCTCTGCCTGACCTGAACCTGCCTGCTGTCTTGTACCTTGGCCTCTGCTCTGGATTATCCACCTCTGCCTGCCTTGACCTGTCGTTTGCCTGCCCCTGTGCTTACAATAAACATTTTTACTTCACACAGTCTGCACTTGGGTCTTACCTTGATCCCTGATAGATGTTGACAGTCAATCTTTCATTTAGAGCAACAACTTGAATTATACTTATAGCAAGTTCTTTTTCTTCACCAGGTTGAAGGAGCAAAAATGAACAAGAACAAAAGAAGTTTAAAGGAATTCTAGAATCCTCCCCAAGGACTCTCCCCTGGCCATTCCAGATATTGAGGCAAAAATGACCAAATCAGTAGACAGAGACCCTGCTCATAAAGATCCAATAATTCCAAACCATAAGGGAAATTAGAGAGGAGAGCTGGAGTCAGGGAGGAAGCCAGAGCTGGAGGGCAGACAGACAGACAGGAGGGGGTAGTGGGCTTCTTTTTACAGTCCAGCTGTATCACTCTGTGTCTCAAATGGCACCCATTTGCCTTTATGGTTTGCTTCTTTTGACTACGGCCCTGGTCAAAAGTAATGCATTATATAGGGAATAGGGTGGCATTTGGGACACAACCTCTGTCTCCATTATCCATCTTGCACTCCCTCTCCCTCCCTCTACTGCTTGACTGCTTTAAGCCATCACAAATGTGCTCAGCTAGGACCAAGTGATGACCAACATGTTATGGAAGCGTTATACTGTGGCGTGCATTACGATCAGTGGTGTTAGTGAGAAAGCTGCGTGAACACACACACACACACACACACACACACAGAGAGACCCCTGCACACACGCCCCAATGTAAACAGGAGTGTGAATCAAAGAGTGGTGTTATCGGAGCGACAGGTTGACACCACAGACGGCCCTCTGTATTGACCGTCTAATCCCTCACAATAGGCTTTCACAACTTTCCCTTGATCTCACAGTGACACAGATTTACGGGTGATTACTACTGCTTACCATGTCACGAACCCCATGTACACCAGGGACAGAAAGATCTCGTGAGACAGTGTAAGGAACTACAACTACACACACACACCAGGGGTGGGAGAGAGATAGACATTCTCTGTTGACATGGAAACAGCCACTGCTGTCTGTCTATAGAACATCAGGGGTCTATAAAAGTAGTGCACTATAAAGAATAGGGTATAATTTGAGACGGAGCCTACATCTGCTGCCAACACATGCCGCATCTCATGAGTTCACAGCAAAACCATTTCCCATGCGTTATTCAGAGAGTCACTACAGTAGTGATTCACTGTAGCTTCATATGGTATCATAACATCTCATCTGCCCTTGATAGAAGGAACTGCATCAGATCTCCAATTCACCAAATATCCCATGAGCCTTTTGGAGCTGTGACTCACCACACCACCCAGAGACTAAGCCGGCCAGACGAGGTTGATTCAGAGGCGGCTAGGCCCAACCCAGACTGTCAGAGCTGTCAGGAAGGCAGCCTAGAGGCGGAAGGTAGTCCAATGTGTCTGTCTAGAGCCGCCTGCTCCATCCTCCACTCCACAGCATTGATTAAAGGGGCGTGAGATTGGTCTGGGGGCACAGAGTGAGTGAGTGAGTGAGTGAGTGAGTGAGTGAGTGAGTGAGTGGTTGTGTGCATGTGCATGTGCAATGGGTCTGGGACCCAGAATGAATCCTTAGGGGAAACCTGTTGAGAGCAGCTGAACAGAAGATGAACTGTCAGAGGTAATGAAGCTAGAGTTTCCACTCTAGCCCCAATCCTGGACCTGTCCAATAGTTCACACTCTGATCACTCACATCTAAACTCCTAATTGCTCCACTGAGCCTCCCTACAACTGACTATTTTGATACATCCCAAATGGCACCCTATTCCCTGGGTTAGTTTGACAAGCTCCCATATGACTATATAGGGAATAGGGTACCATTTGGGAATTAGCCCAGACCATCCTGGTGTTGTAACGTCGGACCCCCCTACCATCCACCACTCCCCCATACCTCGGAAATGGACACACTATACATTCACAGTGAAAATTGCAGAGGGAACGGGCTAGCCGGCCTGGATTTGATTAATTGATTACCTTCCCGGGTTGGCCAACGCTTAATGACTGTGGATAACCTTTACATGCAGATTGTCTCAAAAGATAGTAACTTTGGTGAAGAATTGAATGAGCAACATCCATGGACCTATTCCCAGATAATGACACTGGTCTGCTTGCTTGTGTCGTCATCAAACAAATACATTTGACCCATTTACAAATAAAATGACAGATAAAATGACAAATTACAAGCTTAAGAGAATATTTCCAGTTTGTTTAGAAAAATGGCATAGTGGATGTTTCAGTTAGAACAGAGACAAACTGCATTGTAATGTAATTATTGATTAAAACACTGTTTTCTGTGACAGGGCCTATCGTCTCCTGGATAGACAACTGCACTACTGCACAATGAGAGGACATTAATTTACACATTAGTTAATGTCCACCAGAGATGGGAAGATAAGTGATTTTAGTCATGCTTTGCATTAGATCCACCTATGGTGTCTCACTAATTTCACTGTTGAGTGACCCGGCTAACCCGATGTTCTGTCCTACGCCCCTCGGTAAAGCATTCGACAAACAAATATCAGAAATAATGAACTGATCAACTAACCTTCACTTTGGTTGAGATTGAGAAAACAATCTTTGGGCAAACCTGTCTCGACACAAGGGCTATCAGTCTTTTTGTTATGATTGAGAATAAAGCTTTGGGCAAACCTGTCTCGACACCAGGGCTATCAGAGTCTTTTTGTCCAAGTGGCCATTTCTGTAAAGGCCAATATAACGTTTGTTATATATTATAAACCTGGTGTGCATGGCCAAAGAGCTCTAATTTCATAGCACCGCCTGGAGTTTGATAAACGGCATTGGCAATTGGATTGGAAACAGTGCTTTGGTCAGGTGACATGAAAATGGAGCTCTTTGGCCATGCACACCAGTGGTGGTTTTGGAGTTGAAAAACAGAAACATATGCAGAAAAGTACCTCATACCTAAGGTATGTTATGGGGCTATTTTGCTTCCAGTGGCCCTGGGGCCCTTGTTAAGGTCAACGGCATCATGAACTTTACCAAATACCAGGACATTTTAGCCAAAAACCTGTTTGCCACTGCCAGAAGGCTGACACTTGGCCGTAAGTGGATCTTCCAGCAAGAAAATAACCCCAAGCACTAATCAAAATCCACAAAGAAATGGTTAATTGATCACAAAATCAGCATTTAGCAATGGCCTTCTCAGTCTCCGGACTTCAACCCAACTGAAAAGAGTAGATGAAGGATATCAATGATCTGGAAAGATCCTTGATATTCCTCTCATTGCTCAGTGTCATTATCCTCGCAAGAGAAGCTAATCATTTTGACTGATTTATTTTGTTGATTTGTTTTGTGTTACTTGTTAAACAAAATTTTCTTTGAGCAATTGTATTAGTATAAAATAATATTTCCCAATTTTATTTTGCATAAAATATAGTTCAGTATTTGTATTAAATATTTTATACACTATCTTTATCAAGGGTGCCAATAATTATGGACCTGACTGTATTTTCATTTGTGTGAGAGTGTGCATCTGTACTTCACTGTATGTGTTGTGACCCAGGCAATGCAGACAGGCTATCGAGTGCTGTATTCCACTCAGACTGGCAGCAGCTGGACTGGCAAAGACAGAAGCCTCTTCTCCTCTCCTTCTCTACCCCTCCACTCTACTCTCCTCTCTTCTCGTCTTTCCGCCAGTATCCAGACTCTGTATCCAGCAGCAGCACTCTGACAGTGTGTTTCCTAGAGGACAGCCAGAGGCACATTAACATTCACACATGCAAAATGTGGTCACACTTCATTTGGATAGTCCATCTGTAGCTCTGCAGATGGTCATATTATCAACAAACTATCTGTTGATAAGCAACTGCTTGCTAAGGTTACGGTTAGGGTTAAGGTTAGGGTAAGGTTTCGATTAAGGGTAAGGATTAAGGATAGAGTTAGGGCTAGGGTAAGGGTTATGATAAAGCTTAAGGTTAGGGTTAGGGATAGGGTTAGTAGATAGAGCATCTACAGATGAACTATAGACTATCCAAAAAATGGTACCTAAAAATGTCAGCGATGCTACATCAAGACCACTACTCACTTCCTGTATATTAGGCAAGGTCAAAAGTAGTGCACTATATAGGGAATATGATGCCATTTGGGACGCATGCAGAGAGAGCGCTGAGCATATGTGTTTTTAATTGGGTCTATGTATGGTTGGATTTGTGCATTGGACTGTATGTGTATCAGTTGGTGTGAGGAGAGAGTTGAGAGTTGACAACATTTTTCTAATATAGTGCATTAATATTTGAGCAGTGTACAAGCTGCTGTAGGTTACAGTTACAGTACTCTTCAGTCACCTTTCAGAGTACCAGCGTACCTACAGTACAAGTCAGCTCCAAGAAGACAACTTCTACTTAGAAGTTTATTCAGTGAGAAATGTTTCATAACTCATATTGCTGTTAAACTCATATTTTAGTGCAACAATAAGATGACTATGCTAAAGCAGTGGTCGCCAATGATTTTCAAGGCATTCCTAGTCGATCAACACATTTTCAGTAGAAAAGCCAACGGACAATAAAGACTAAGCAAACTCTGCCTGACCGGCTGACCTTCAAATCTGTGACATAATCGAGTGCGCCTACTACGCTGCCCAATCGAAATGCTCAAATCACTGTCAATGAATACAGCAACAAGATGCTGTTTTTATGAGTGAGTTCATGTTTAAGTTTATATTCAGCACTGTCACTGTTTTTATTCAACACTATTACAAAACACACTTCTCTGTACTTCCGCTCGGGCTGCAGCGGCAATGAATGAGTAGCCAAGTATCGACAGCCCTGCGTTGTATGATTATTAGCAGAGTGATCTTGGCTCAGAAAAGGTTGGTGACAACTGTGCTAAAGTATCGACAAAGTAAAAAGAGAGATAAGACCTTGTTTGAAAATGTCTTGATTCTCTGAACCATACGTCACAGTCAACTTTCTAATGACCAGACCTCTCTGTCTGCAGCTCCTCTGGATTAGGCTACAATTGAATCCCCCATAGCTGGTTGTTGCAGACCTCTTCCTCTTCTATACAAAGACCAAGACAAAATACCCAGCCATAAATTACTGTGTGACAAGGAATCAACCAATAAATCTGCACGCTGAGAGTATAATTCATGTTGCTCTCCTGGGGAGAGGTGAGAACATTTAAACAGGATGGAACCTCTAGCTTATTTTTAATTTTTATTTATTTCTTTAACTAGGCAAGTCAGTTAAGAACAAATATTTATTTACAATGATGGGCTACAACCTAAGTTGCACCCTATACCCTATATAATGCACTACTTTTGACAAGGGCCTATAGGGCTCTGGTAAAAAAGTAGTGCACTATATAGGTAATAAGGTGCCATTTGGGACTCATTCAGTATTACGTAGTTGTTGCTATTCAGTGTTGTGCTTGGTAAGATATACTGCACCATACTGATAAGTACTAAACATTGCAAAACAGACAAATAGAAGCCAAGGTCAGTGCCAAAATCCTAAATAGATCAATTATGGTCTCCCTTCAATGCCAGCAGTGGTCCATAAACTATGTCATAAAAAGGCTTTGTGTGGCCATGGCTGTTATTAGGTTTGACTGTATTAATGTTACATCAAAGCTGTAAACCTATTATCTCTGTGCTGGTATAAGGTTATCCTGCATCCTAAATGGTAACATATTCCCTATTGGCCTTGATCAAAAGTAGTGCACTCGTAAGGAATAAGGTGTCATTTAGGACACAATTATTAGCAGAGAAAATCCTGTAAAAAAAGCACACTTTGTGAAGGGCACTGAATGCCTCTGTTTTCAGAGAACACATTATGTAAGGGAGTAAACAAGGTGTCATATACCAACTATTTAATTCTTATCATTGGACTGTAATAAAATGCAGAAATGTTACTGCTGCCCCCACTCTATTGCTTACAGTAAACCCCCACAGCAAGCGTACAAGAGCACAGAGAGACCCTCAACAAACACACAAACATACACAAACACTAAACGCATTGAATTAATAACAGTAAACAAATAAACTGACCATATCTGCTGGTTGGCTCTGTGTTTTCAGGTTTGGCCCATCCAGGATGATGAATGGAGTAACATGGCTAAAGCATAATTTGGTACAGAAAGCATCAGCGTTAAACCAAGCAGTCTGGGAATGCATCCAAAATGGCACCCTATTCCCTATATAGAAAACTACTTTTGACCCAATGGGCCCTGCTCAAAGTAGTGCACTATAAAGGGAATAGGGTGCCATTTGAGACATAGCCTGGGCCTGGAGACAAGCAGACAAGCAGCTACTGCCAGCCCTGTCCTTGTTTTAGGTAAACACACAGACAGACCATTCAGCCAGCGCTGCTGCTATCTCAAACAGACATTACCATGCAGGGAGAAGCCAAGGGAGTATATCGCTATATGCCCAGTAGTGGTGTAGCTGTTTTTTTCACCCTCACCTGCCCGCAATTGCTAATAACCCATCCGCAACCACCCAACTATAAGTGATAAAGTGAAAATCTGAGGCCCGCACCTGACCCTAATCCTCTAATATAGAAAATGTGCTGAAGGCTTCAGTCAGAGACAGCGTAAGTAGGTGCAGGATTGTTTTTTGCATGATTTAGCTATGTTTCTGCTTCTAATTTCCGACATTTTGGTAAGCTATTTGTTAGTCAACTTGTCTATAATTGGAAACACACAGCTTCTCTTCTGTCATTATACTCTATGTTTCTCAAACAACTAAATATACCCTTGCTCACCAGAATAACGCCATAAATAGATTAAATGCTTCAATCTAGTTCACATTGGTAAAGTTCTCTGTCATTTCTGCTTATTTCGCAGAGCAAAGACGTTTAGGGACCAGGAGGAAAATTAAATAACAAAAAAGGGGAATGATTTTCAGTGTAAAATGTCCAAATAACATCAGTTTGACATGTTGTCAGGAAAGAAAAAGCTGTGAAAATGACCCAACATGTTTCCTATAAGATATCAGTTCATCTTGTATGCATATTTTATGTGGTTGAAATACTATCAGGTTTTATTATGCTGATAAAAATAGCACAACTACAGAGAGTAAAAAATAAAAAATAACTCAGTTCACTTTGTATTCATACTGCCCTTGCCTTTGAATGAAGACTCAACTCCTTCGACAGTTCACTTTTTGTGGCCTGAATCCTCTTTGTGTTTGCATTGCTGTTTAGATAGGAACCAGCATCTTTTCCCAACATTCACTCAATGCACTCTGGGTTTTTACAAAGTGCAGGACAAGCCGTTCAATCAGAACGTGCTACAGGACAACTAGATTATCACGTTTCAGGAGAAGACCCAGATACAGAGTTTCGAAGTAACATAAATGTATTACAGGTAAAGGGCAGGCAGAGGTCAGTAATCCAGATCAGAGTACAGAACGGCAGGCAGGCTCAGGGTCAGGGCAGGCAGGCAGAATGGTCAAAACTGTGAAAACAGGATCTAGAAAAATACAGGAGGAAGGGGGAAAATGCTGGTAGGCTTGACAAAAAAAACTGGTAACAGACAAACAGAGAACACAGTTATAAATACACTGGGGATAATGGGGAAGATGGGCAACACCTGGAGGGGGGTGGAGACAAGCACAAAGACAGGTGGAACAGATCAGGGTGTGACAGATACTGTATACCTAATCACATTTATTTTTTTATCTAGTAGATTGCATTTAGTTAAAAGATGAGACATAATAACTATAATCAGAAGATAATATTAACATGCAAATGTTATTGGTGGCATAATACATAGTAGAAGAATAATTGCAGATTTAATAAATCTGTAATTTAAAATTGTACACCCAATGACCCTTTAAGAGTTAGTATTATTAATTCACCAAATATGTTGTCTTCTCACACTATTCAAACCCAACAATTGAATAAACAGTTTATAAAGCTCTTAGCCTATATCTGACATATTGCATAAAAATCATCTGAACATCATGGCAATACAAAACTGCACACATATTTATTGTCTGCGCATGCTTGACAATCACTAATCAATATCTAAAAACAGCACGTTTTTTCCACGAACCTGCACATCATCATCTTCTCTCTTTTGTGGCACCAATGTGAGGGGTTATGGAAGCTGAAACGGTGTTTCAGAAGTCTAGTGTGTGGTTGCGGGAATAATGACAAGCAAACCTGGGGAGCTTTGTGTTCACATTGCCCTAAAAACGGTTCACTTGACGTGCCATAGGCCTATTTGATGTCCCTGCTTTGTGACTGTCGAATTTGTATGGCGCCTCATAATCATCACATACAACCTAGCCGGCACTGCTATGATCTTCTTTTACCACTTCACCAAATCTTTCCCAAACATTGTTTTTCCGGCCATCCCTTCTCTTTATTTTCAACTCTTCATTTCAGAGCTTTTCTCTTATTGAATTAAACTCCAAAATTGTTATTTTTGCCTCCTTGGATCGACTTTTTCTGCCTATTCCCAAAAGCATTTGGCAAAAGCCATGCAGGCTATTTGGCGCGCATTCATTTAGGCCCTAAAGCTTATGCACTAATGCCTGATAGCCTAAAATAATGAATGGAAAACCTCAATGTAGCCTATAGATATAAAATGCACAAGAATTACACATGTATAGATTTTTTAAGGTATGGTTGTCTCTTTATTCAACAGGCCCCCAACCAAACCGCCTTTCATCCACACAATATTTAAGGACCGTAAACCTGCCCGCCCTGTGGATATAACCATGGGGACTGAGGGTTTTGAGTCAACCTGCACGTCACTAGTGCCCTGGGAGCCACAATTAACTATTTTTAAACCGGACATTCCGAGCTGCAGTGGAGAGGTGACTAAGGGGTGTCTTTGAGAGGGGGTATCCCTATGCTGGTGGACTGCAGGGAAACAACGGGGCTGAGTGGAACTGTGGGATTTCCAAGATGGCGTAGCAGTCAGACGCCTTGTCGTGTCGTGTCCCTTGTATATATTCGTTTTTTTACATATTTTTCTTCGCATATCTTTTAAAACATTTTTCTAAACCTCAACATCTAAATACTCTCCTGCAACCCGCCTCACCCAATGTAGCGTGGATCTGCTTTAAAGAAAAAAAAAAAAAAAGATATATTTTTAATTTATATTTACTTCGGATCCGGAACCCCTCAACTGAAGCTAGCCAGCTAACTACCAGCTATCAGTCAGCAAACCATTGCTAGCGGTCATCAGCTAACCTTTAGCTCGGAAAGCTCTCGCCAGTTTGAACAACGCGACTCTAACCAAAGCACAACGGACCTATTATTTTTATCCCCGGATTCCCACTGCAAACTGAACTTTTTCATCTGGATCTTCACAACTAGCTAACTAGCTAACCGCAACCCCGGATGACTACTCCTGGCTAGCGTTTCCATCCACTTAGCTTGAAGCTAGCCCGGCCAGAACTCTTGGGCTACAATATCCGGACCCACGACCGGTCTATCGATGTCACCACAGGAAGAGGCATAAACAGACTCAACCCCCATCGCAACGTCCCCCAAAGGCTAACTTTCTAGCCCTTGCTATCTGCTTGCTTTCTAATTTGGCCTGCTAACTGATAGCTTGTTTAGCACAGGCCTGCTAACTGTCTGAATCGCCGCATCTCCAGCCAGCCCATCCACTCACTGGACCCATATTTACTTTCAATCTCTTTTCGATTTTTAATTCGATTATACCTTCCGGTAACCTGCCTCACCCAATGTGATACGGAATTGCTATTATTTTTAATTTTTAGAACACATTCAAGAACCTCCAGAAGCCAACCAGCTAACTAGCTACAAGCTATTTAGTCATTGTTAGCCACTGCTACCGGCTTTTACCTTCTGCACAGCCAGACAGTTTTTTTTGCCTGGATAATACTCGCCAGTCTAGCTTCCCTGTCCCATCCACCGCTGCCCCCTGGACACTGTGATCACTTGGCTACATAGCTGATGCCTGCTGGACTGTCCATTAATCACGGTACTCCATTCTGTTTGTTTATGTTTTATCTGTCGGCCCTAGCCGCACTCAGGCTCTGTGTGTAGTTAATCCGACCCTCTCTGCCTAGTCAACGCCATTTTCCCTGCTGTTGTTGTGCTCGCTGATTAGCTGTTGTTGTCTCACCTACTGGTTTAGCTAGCTCTCCCAATCAACACCTGTGATTACTGCATGCCTCGCTGTATGTCTCTCTCAAATGTCAATATGCCTTGTATACTGTTGTTCAGGTTAGTTATCATTGTTTTAGTTTACAATGGAGCCCCTAGTTCCACTCTTCATACCCCTGATACCTCCTTTGTCCCACCTCCCACACATGCGGTGACCTCACCCATTACAACCAGCATGTCCAGAGATACAACCTCTCTTATCATCACCCAGTGCCTGGGCTTACCTCCGCTGTACCCGCACCCCACCATACCCCTGTCTGCGCATTATGCCCTGAATATATTCTACCATGCCCAGAAATCTGCTCCTTTTATTCTTTGTCCCCAACGCTCTAGGCGACCAGTTTTGATAGCCTTTAGCCGCACCCTCATACTACTCCTCCTCTGTTCCGCGGGTGATGTGGAGGTAAACCCAGGCCCTGCATGTCCCCAGGCACCCTCATTTGTTGAGTTCTGTGATCGAAAAAGCCTTGGTTTCATGCATGTCAACATCAGAAGCCTCCTCCCTAAGTTTGTTTTACTCACTACTTTAGCACACTCTGCTAACCCTGATGTCCTTGCCGTGTCTGAATCCTGGCTCAGGAAGGCCACCAAAAATTCTGAGATTTCCATACCCAACTATAACATTTTCCGTCAAGATAGAACTGCCAAAGGGGGAGGAGTTGCAGTCTACTGCAGAGATAGCCTGCAAAGTAATGTCATACTTTCCAGGTCCATACCCAAACAGTTCGAACTACTAATTTTAAAAATTACTCTCTCCAGAAATACGTTTCTCACTGTTGCCGCCTGCTACCGACCCTCCTCAGCTCCCAGCTGTGCCCTGGACACCATTTGTGAATTGATTGCCCCCCATCTAGCTTCAGAGTTTGTTCTGTTAGGTGACCTAAACTGGGATATGCTTAACACCCCGGCAGTCCTACAATCTAAGCTAGATGCCCTCAATCTCACACAAATCATCAAGGAACCCACCAGGTACAACCCTAAATCTGTGAACAAGGGCACCCTCATAGACGTCATCCTGACCAACTGGCCCTCCAAATACACCTCCGCTGTCTTCAACCAGGATCTCAGCGATCACTGCCTCATTGCCTGTATCCGCTACGGATCCGCAGTCAATCGACCACCCCTCATCAATGTCAAACGCTCCCTAAAACACTTCTGTGAGCAGGCCTTTCTAATCGACCTGGCCCGGGTGTCCTGGAAGGACATTGACCTCATCCCGTCAGTTGAGGATGCCTGGTCATTCTTTAAAAGTAACTTCCTCACCATTTTAGATAAGCATGCTCCGTTCAAAAAATGCAGAACTAAGAACAGATATAGCCCTTGGTTCACTCCAGACCTGACTGCCCTCGACCAGCACAAAAACATCCTGTGGCGGACTGCAATAGCATCGTATAGTCCCCGTGATATGCAACTGTTCAGGGAAGTCAGGAACCAATACACGCAGTCAGTCAGGAAAGCAAAGGCCAGCTTCTTCATGCAGAAATTTGCATCCTGTAGCTCTAACTCCAAAAAGTTCTGGGACACTGAAGTCCATGGAGAACAAGAGCACCTCCTCCTAGCTGCCCACTGCACTGAGGCTAGGTAACACGGTCACCACCGATAAATCCATGATTATCGAAAACTTCAACAAGCATTTCTCAACGGCTGGCCATGCCTTCCTCCTGGCTACTCCAACCTCGGCCAACAGCTCCGCCCCCCCCCGCAGCTACTCGCCCAAGCCTCTCCAGGTTCTCCTTTACCCAAATACAGATAGCAGATGTTCTGAAAGAGCTGCAAAACCTGGACCCGTACAAATCAGCTGGGTTTGACAATCTGGACCCTCTATTTCTGAAACTATCCGCCGCCATTGTCGCAACCCCTATTACCAGCCTGTTCAACCTCTCTTTCATATCGTCTGAGATCCCCAAGGATTGGAAAGCTGCCGCAGTCACCCCCCTCTTCAAAGGTTAAAGGTCAAAGGTTCAAACTGTTACAGACCTATATCCATCCTGCCCTACCTATCTAAGGTCTTCGAAAGCCAAGTCAACAAACAGGTCACTGACCATCTCAAATCCCACCGTACCTTCTCCGCTGTGCAATCTGGTTTCCGAGCCGGTCACGGGTGCACCTCAGCCACGCTCAAGGTACTAAACGATATCATAACGGCCATCGATAAAAGACAGTACTGTGCAGCCGTCTTCATCGACCTTGCCAAGGCTTTCGACTCTGTCAATCACCATATTCTTATCGGCAGACTCAGTAGCCTCGGTTTTTCTGATGACTGCCTTGCTTGGTCACCAACTACTTTGCAGACAGAGTTCAGTGTGACAAATCGGAGGGCATGCTGTCCGGTCCTCTGGCAGTCTCTATGGGGGTGCCACAGGGTTCAATTCTCGGGCCGACTCTTTTCTCTGTATATATCAATGATGTTGCTCTTGCTGTGGGCGATTCCCTGATCCACCTCTACGCAGACGACACCATTCTGTATACTTCCGGCCCGTCCTTGGACATTGTGCTATCTAACCTCCAAACGAGCTTCAATGCCATAAAAGACTCCTTCCGTGGCCTCCAACTGCTCTTAAACGCTAGTAAAACCAAATGCATGCTTTTCAACCATTCGCTGCCTGCACCCGCACGCCACCCTGGATGGTTCCGACCTAGAATATGTGGACATCTATAAGTACCTAGGTGTCTGGCTAGACTGTAAACTCTCCTTCCAGACTAATATCAAACATCTCCAATCTAAAATCAAATCTAGAGTCGGCTTTCTATTCCGTAACAAAGCCTCCTTCACTCACGCCGCCAAACTTACCCTAGTAAAACTGACTATCCTATCGATCCTCGACTTCGGCGATGTCATCTACAAAATAACTTCCAACACTCTACTCAGCAAACTGGATGCAGTTTATCACAGTGCCATCCGTTTTGTTACTAAAGCACCTTATACCACCCACCACTGCGACCTGTATTCTCTAGTCAGCTGGCCCTCGCTACATATTCGTCGCCAGACCCACTGGCTCCAGGTCATCTACAAGTCCATGCTAGGTAAAGCTCCGCCTTATCTCAGTTCACTGGTCACGATGGCAACACCCACCCGTAGCACGCGCTCCAGCAGGTGTATCTCACTGATCATCCCTAAAGCCAACACCTCATTTGGCTGCCTGTGACTGGAACGAATTGCAAAAATCGCTGAAGTTGGAGACTTATCTCCCTCACCAACTTTGAACATCAACTATCTGAGCAGCTAACCGATCGCTGCAGCTGTACATAGTCTATCGGTAAACAGCCCACCCAATTTTACCTAATTCCCCATACTGTTTATATTTATTTACTTTTCTGCTTTTTTGCACACCAATATCTCTACCTGTACATGACCATCTGATCATTTATCACTCCAGGGTTAATCTGCAAAATTGTAATTATTCGCCTACCTCCTCATGCCTTTTGCACACAATGTCTATAGACTCTCTTTTTTTTCTACTGTGTTATTGACTTGTTAATTGTTTACTCCATGTGTAACTCTGTGTTGTCTGTTCACACTGCTATGCTTTATTTTGGCCAGGTCGCAGTTGCAAATGAGAACTTGTTCTCAACTAGCCTACCTGGTTAAATAAAGGTGAAATAAAAAAAATACAAAATAAAAAAAATTGTGCAATGTAGAATGGGTCTCAGTGTAAATGTTTGTTGGATTGATCACAAGTTACATGACTCAGCAAAATGAGTGTCATGAGTGAGTGGTTTATCCCATAGAATAAGATTGAGTAAAACATGTTCATTCTAATTTCATGGTTTAGCTATTTGAAGTACTGCAGGTAACACAGATGCATGAAACAATTGGTATTTATACAAAATGCTCCTCATCTTGTAGACTTAATCAATTACTTCTTAAACAGTAATCGACCCATTACAAATTAGTCAAAAGGATATGTGACAGGCTCAGTGAACAGTGATACACTATCTTAACCCTGCAGTTTACAGCCCGGTAATTACTAGGTAATAACTAGGCTTAAAACAAAAATATTTAAAAAAACTTTCTATCGCTGGATTCAGACTTTCAACATTTGGATGGACCTACTCACTGTTGTCCCTAGTGGTCAGTTTCCACATCTTCTCCTGACACCATCTGTAAAAGTTTGTGAGGGTTTTAGGTGCCAAGCCAAATTTCTTCAGCCTCCTGAGATTGAAGAGGCGCTGTTGCACCTTCTTCACCACACTGTCTGTGTGGGTAGACCATTTCAGTTTGTCAGTGATATGTACGCCGAGGAACTTGAAGCTTTCTACCTTTTCCTCTGCGCTCCCATCGATGTGAATAGGGGGATGCTCCCTCTGCTGTTTCCTGAAGTCCACGATCAGATTCCTTGTTTTGTTCAAGTTGGGTGAGAGGTTATTTTCCTGGCACTACACTTTCAGGGCCCTCACCTCCCTGTAGGCTGTATCGTCATTGTTGGTAATCAGGCCTACTACTGTTGTGTAGTCTACAAACTTGATGATTGACTACAAACTTGATGGCAGCCTCATCCCGCAAATTTGCTACAATGAAAATGCGGCTTCAGGATATGTGGTTTCCAGTTCGCATAATGTCCGGTGAGGTTCTTTGAGGGCCGTCGTGGTATCGCCTTGAGGGGGGATCTACACGGATTTGACAATACCCAAAGATAATTATCTTGGGAGATAATACAGTCGGCATTTAATTGTGAGGTATTCTAGGTCAGATGAACAGAAGGATTTGAGTTCCTGTATGTTATCACAATCACATCGTGAGTTGTTAATCATAAAACATACACCCCCGTCTTTCTTCTTCCCGGAGAGATATTTATTCCTGTCTGCGCAATGAACTGAGAACCCAACTGGCTGGACGGACTCAGACAGTATATCCCGAGAGAGCCATGTTTCCGTGAAACAGAGTATGTTACAATCCCTGATGTCTCTCTGGAAATAGATTCTTGCCCTGAGCTCGTAAACTGTTTTATCCAGAGACTGAACATTAGCGAGTAAGTCGAACTAGAAGACCACTCCGAGTACAATTCCTCTGCCGGAGGTGTTTTGGGGTCAGCCTCTGGAATCAGTTCAATTGCCCTGGGGGGTACGAACAAAGGATCTGATTCAGGAAAGTCATATTCCGGGTCGTAACGCTAGTAGTGTGGTGAGTTACCGCTGCTCTGATATCCAGTAGTTCTTCCCGGCTGTATGTAGTAACACAAAAACGTTTCTGGGCTAAAAATGTAAGAAATAACAATTAAAAAAAGACAATTCTGCAACGTTTCCTAAGAGCTAGAAGCCCTCTCTGTCAGTGCCATTGTTCCATTGACACCTACAGCACCCAATGTCACAGAAAGGCCAAAAAGATCATCAAGGACAACAACCACCTGAGCCTAGGTACTGACCTTGCCGCTACCATCCAGAAGGCGAGGTCAGTACAAGTGCATCAAAGCTGGGACCGAGAGACTGAAAAACACTGAAAAACAGTTTCTATCTCAAGGCCATAATACTGTTAAATAGCCATAACTAGCACATCACTAGCACAAGACTAAGGAGATGATTGTGGACAACAGGAAACGAAGGACCGAGCACGCCCCTATTCTCATCGACGGGGCTGTAGTGGTGCAGGTTGAGAGCTTCAAGTTCCTTGGTGTCCACATCAACAACAAAGTAAAATGGTCCAAACACACCAAGACAGCCATGAAGAGGGCACGACAAAGCCTATTCCCCCTCAGGAAAGTAAAAAGATTTGGCATGGGCATGAGATCCTCAAAAGGTTCTACGGCTGCAACATCGAGAGCATCCTAACTGGTTGCGTCACTGCCTGGTATGGCAATTGCTCGGCCTCTGACCACAAGGCACTAGAGAGGGTAGTGCGTACGGCCCAGTACATCACTGGGGCTAAGCTGCCTGCAATCCAGGACCTCTACACCTGGCGGTGTCAGAGGAAGGCCCTAAAAATTGTCAAAGACCCCAGCCACCCCAGTCATAGACTGTTCTCTCTACTACCGCATGGCAAGCGGTACCGGAGTGCCAAGTCTTGAACAAAAAGGCTTCTCAATAGTTTTTACACTCAAGCCATATGACTCCTGAACAGGTAATGAAATGGCTAACTGGACTATTTGCATTGTGTGACCCCCTCCAACCCCCCCCCCCCCCCCCCCAAACCACTCTTTTACGCTACTGCTACTCTCTGTTTATCATATATGCATAGTCACTTTAATTGTACATACTACCTCAATCAGCCTGACTAACCTGTGTCTGTATGTAGCCTCGCTACTGTATATAGCCAGTCTTTTTACTCTTGTATTATTTATTTACTTACCTATTGTTCACCTAATACCTTTTTTGCACTATTGGTAAGTAACTGTAAGTAAGCACATACCTGTTGTATTTTGCGCACGTGACAAATAAACTTTGATTTGATTTGATTAGAGGCTGCTTCCCTATATTATATGCATAGACTTGAAATCACTGGCCACTTTAACAACGGAACACTAGTCACTTTAATAATGTTTACATATTTTGCATTACTCATCTCATATGAGCCTTCTCTTGTCTCTACTCCCCCCGTTACGGGGTCTGAAACGCCGAAGCTTCCCACCATTAGCTCTGACAAATTGAAAACTCTAGTCATTGGCAACTCCATTACCAGTATTAGACTTAAAACGAATCATCCAGCGATCATACACTGTTTACCAGGGGGCAGGGCTACCGACGTTAAGGCTAATCTGAAGATGGTGCTGGCTAAAGCTAAAACTGGCGAGTGTAGAGAGTATGGAGATATTGTTATCCACGTCGGCACCAACAATGTTAGGATGAAACAGTCAGAGATCACCAAGCGCAACATAGCTTCAGCGTGTAAATCAACTAGAAAAATGTGTCGGCATCGAGTAATTGTCTCTGGCCCCCTCCCAGTTAGGGGGAGTGATGAGCTCTACAGCAGAGTCTCACAACTCAATCGCTGGTTGAAAACTGTTTTCTGCCCCTCCCAAAAGATAGAATTTGTAGATAATTGGCCCTCTTTCTGGGACTCACCCACAAACAGGACCAAGCCTGACCTGCTGAGGAGTGACGGACTCCATCCTAGCTGGAGGGGTGCTCTCATCTTATCTACCAACATAGACAGGGCTCTAACTCCTCTAGCTCCACAATGAATTAGGGTGCAGCCCAGGCAGCAGGCTGTTAGCCAGCCTGCCAGCATAGTGGATTCTGCCACTAGCACAGTCAGTGTAGTCAGCATAGCTATCCCCATTGAGACCGTGTCTGTGCCTCGACCTAGGTTGGGCAAAACTAAACATGGCGGTGTTCGCCTTAGCAATCTCACTAGGATAAAGACCTCCTCCATTCCTGTCAGTATTGAAAGAGATCATGATACCTCACATCTCAAAATAGGGCTACTTAATGTTAGATCCCTTACTTCAAAGGCAATTATATTCTATGAACTAATCACTGATCATAATCTTGATGTGATTGGCCAGACTGAAACATGGCTTAAGACTGATGAATTTACTGTGTTAAATGAGGCCTCACCTTCTGGCTACACTAGTGACCATATCCCCCGTGCATCCCGCAAAGGCGGAGGTGTTGCTAACATTTACGATAGCAAATTTCAATTTACAAAAAAAAAAAGACGTTTTCGTCTTTTGAGCTTCTAGTCATGAAATCAATGCAGCCTACTCAATCACTTTTTATAGCTACTGTTTACAGGCCTCCTGGGCCATATACAGCGTTCCTCATCGAGTTCCCTGAATTCCTATCGGACCTTGTAGTCATAGCAGATAATATTCTAATCTTTGGTGACTTTAATATTTACATGGAAAAGTCCACAGACCCACTCCAAAAGGCTTTCGGAGCCCTCATTGACTCAGTGGGTTTTGTCCAACATGTCTCTGGACCCACTCACTGTCACAGTCATACTCTGGACCTAGTTTTGTCCCATGGAATAAATGTTGTGGATCTTAATGTTTTTCCTCATAATACTGGACTATCGGACCACCATTTTATTATGTTTGCAATTGCAACAAATAATCTGCTCAGACCCCAACCAAGGAACATCAAAAGTTGTGCTATAAATTCACAGACAACACAAAGATTCCTTGATGTCCTTCCAGATTCCCTCTGTCTACCCAAGGACGCCAGAGGACAAAAATCAGTTAACCACCTAACTGAGGAACTCAATTTAACCTTGCGCAATACCCTAAATGCAGTTGCACCCCTAAAAACTAAAAACATTTCTCATAAGAAACTAGCTCCCTGGTACACAGAAAATACCCGAGCTCTGAAGCAAGCTTCCAGAAAATTGGAACGGAAATGACGCCCCGACTAGCTTGGAAAGACAGTACCGTGCAGTACCGAAGAGCCCTTACTGCTGCTCGATCATCCTATTTTTCTAACTTAATTGAGGAAAATAAGAACAATCCGAAATTCCTTTTTTGATACTGTCGCAAAGCTAACTAAAAAGCAGCATTCCCCAAGAGAGGATGGCTTTCACTTCAGCAGTGATAAATTCGTGAACTTCTTTGAGGAAAAGATCATGATTATTAGAAAGCAAATTACGGACTCCTCTTTAAATCTGCGTATTCCTTCAAAGCTCAGTTGTCCTGAGTCTGCACAACTCTGCAAGGACCTAGGATCAAGAGAGACGCTCAAGTGTTTTAGTACTATATCTCTTGACACAATGATGAAAATAATCATGGCCTCTAAACCTTCAAGCTGCATACTGGACCCTATTACAACTAAACTACTGAAAGAGCTGCTTCCTGTGCTTGGCCCTCCTATGTTGAACATAATAAACAGCTCTCTATCCACCGGATGTGTACCAAACTCACTAAAAGTGGCAGTAATAAAGCCTCTCTTGAAAAAGCCAAACCTTGACCCAGAAAATATAAAAAACTATCGGCCTATATCAAATCTTCCATTCCTCTCAACATTTTTAGAAAAGGCTGTTGCGCAGCAACTCACTGCCTTCCTGAAGACAAACAATGTACACAAAATGCTTCAGTCTGGTTTTAGACCCCATCATAGCACTGAGACTGCACTTGTGAAGGTGGTAAATGACCTTTTAATGGCATCAGACCGAGGCTCTGCATCTGTCCTCGTGCTCCTAGACCTTAGTGCCGCTTTTGATACCATCGATCACCACATTCTTTTGGGGAGATTGGAAACCCAAATTGGTCTACACGGACAAGTTCTGGCCTGGTTTAGATCTTATCTGTCGGAAAGATATCGGTTTGTCCTCTGACAAATCAACTGTAAATTTCGGTGTTCCTCAAGGTTCCGTTTTAGGACCACTATATATTTTACCTCTTGGGGATGTCATTCGAAAACATAATTTTAACTTTCACTGCTATGCAGGTGACACACATCCCAATGAAACATGGTGAAGCCCCAAAATTGCCCTCGCTAGAAGCATGTGTTTCAGACATAAGGAAGTGGATGGCTGCAAACTTTCTACTTTTAAACTCGGACAAAACAGAGATGCTTGTTCTAGGTCCCAAGAAACAAAGAGATCTTCTGTTGAATCTGACAATTAATCTTAATGGTTGTACAGTCGTCTCAAATAAAACGTGAAGGACCTTGGCGTTACTCTGGACCCTGATCTCTCTTTTGAAGAACATATCAAGACCATTTCAAGGACAGCTTTTTTCCATATACGTAACATTGCAAAAATCAGAAACTTTCTGTCCAAAAATGATGCAGAAAAATTAATCCATGCTTATGTCACTTCTAGGTTAGACTACTGCAATGCTCTACTTTCCGGCTACCCGGATAAAGCACCACATAAACGTCAGTTAGTGCTAAATACGGCTGCTAGAATCCTGACTAGAACCCAAAAATGTGATCATATTACTCCAGTGCTAGCCTCCCTACACTGGCTTTCTGTCAAGGCAAGGGCTGATTTCAAGGTTTTACTGCTAACCTACAAAGCATTACATGGGCTTGCTCCTACCTATCTCTCTGATTTGGTCCTGCCGTACATACGTACACGTACGTTACGGTCACAAGACGCAGGCCTCCTAATTGTCCCTAGAATTTCTAACCCTATTACAGGGGCTGAGTCACTGGCTTACTGGGGCTCTTTCATACCGTCCCTGGGAGGGGTGCGTCACTTGAGCGGGTTGAGTCACTAATGTGATCTTCCTGTTTGGGTTGGTGCCCCCCCCTTGGTTTGTGCCGTGGCAGAGATCTTTGTGGGCTATACTCGGCCTTGTATCAGGATGGTAAGTTGGTGGTTGAAGATATCCCTCTAGTGGTGTGGGGGCTGTGCTTTGGCAAAGTGGGTGGGGTCATATCCTTCCTGTTTGGCCCTGTCCGGGGGTGTCCTCGGATGGGGCCACAGTGTCTCCTGACCCGTCCTGTCTCAGTCTCCAGTATTTATGCTGCAGTATTTTATGTGTCGGGGGGCTAGGGTCAGTTTGTTATATCTGGAGTACTTCTCCTGTCCTATTCGGTGTCCTGTGTGAATTTAAGTATGCTCTCTCTAATTCTTTCTCTCTCTCGGAGGACCTGAGCCCTAGGACCATGCCTCAGGACTACCTGACATGATGACTCCTTGCTGTCCCCAGTCCACCTGGCCGTGCTGCTGCTCCAGTTTCAACTGTTCTGCCTTATTATTATTGAATCATGCTGGTCATTTATTAACATTTGAACATCTTGGCCATATTTTGTTATAATCTCCACCCGGCACAGCCAGAAGAGGACCGGCCACCCCACATAGCCTGGTTCCTCTCTAGGTTTCTTCCTAGGTTTTGGCCTTTCTAGGGAGTTTTTCCTAGCCACCGTGCTTCTACACCTGCATTGCTTGCTGTTTGGGGTTTTAGCCTGGCTTTCTGTACAGCACTTTGAGATATCAGCTGATTTACGAAGGGCTATATAAATACATTTGATTTGATTTGATGTATATACTGTATTCTATCCTATTCTACTGTATCTTAGTCTATGCCATTGTGACATTGCTCGTCCAAATATTTATATATTCTTAATTCCATTCCTTTACTTTAGATTGTGTGTAATTTTTTGATATTACAGTTCGATAATCCCGCAATAACATCTGCTAAACACGTTTTATTTTAATTGACTTGGATGGACATAGATTACTAACTTGTATCATGGGTGACTTGGCTGTATTTATTACCATGTACTAACCACATACTGTGAATACCCTACAAATCAATCATCCTGACATTGGTATTCCTTTTTCGGCCACTTTGAGGATAACACAGTGCTAGCGACCCGCTCCCAATGACTGTGGACCCCTGATTTTCACTTTGTGATTTGCTGTTTTCTTCATGGGAAAGTCATCCAGTGTGGTGGTATTTCACAAGTAACTATGTTGTATTTACCTGGGTTAGGGTTCATTATACAGCCCTATTCACACAAGCATACATTGGAACTACAGGCAAAATACATAGAAACAATGTGAGAGAATACTAACGCCAGGATGATTGACTTGAAGGTATGTATGTGGAAAGTACAGTTGTAGTCATTATTAAAACTTGTTTTTCAAACACTCCACAAATTTCTTGTTAGCAAACTATAGTTTTGGCAAGTCAGTTAGGACATCTATGTGCATGACACAAGTCATTTTTCCAACAATTGTTTACAGACAGACTATTTCACTTCTAATTCACTGTATCACAATTCCAGTGGGTCAGAAGTTTACATACACTAAGTTTACTGTGCCTTTAAACAGCTTGGAAAATTCCAGAAAATGTCATGGCTTTAGAAGCTCTGTTAGGCTAATTTACATAATTTGAGTCAATTGGAGGTGTACCTGTGGAGGTATTTCAAGGTCTACCTTCAAACTCAGTGCCTCTTTGCTTGACATCATGGGAAATCAAAAGAAATCAGCCAAGACCTTAGGAAAAAATTGTAGACCTCCGCAAGTCTGGTTCATCCTTGGGAGCAATTTCCAAATGCCTGAAGGTACCACGTTCATCTGTAAAAACAATAGTACGCAAATATAAACACTATGGGACCACGCAGCCGTCATACTGCTCAGGAAGAAGACGCGTTCTGTCTCCTAGAGATGAACGTACTTTGGTGCGAAAAGTGCAAATCAATCCCAGAACAACAGCAAAGGACCTTGTGAAGATGCTGGAGGAAACAGATACAAAAGTATCTATATCCACAGTAAAACCAGTCCTATATCAACATAACCTGAAAGGCCGCTCAGCAAAGAGGTAGCCATAAAAATCAACTGCACCTGGGGACAAAGACCATACTTTTTGGAGAAATGTCCTCTGGTCTAAAGAAACAAAAACATAACTTTTCGGCCATAATGACCATCATTTAGTTTGGAGGGAAAGGGGGGGGGGGGGGCTTGCAAGCCGAAGAACACCATCCCAACCGTGAAGCACGGGGGTGGCAGCCTCATGCTGTGGGGGTGCTTTACTGCAGGAGGGTCTGGTGCACTTCACAAAATAGAGGGATTCATGATAAAGGAAAATTATGTGGATATCTCAAGACGTGATATCTCAAGACATCTGTCAGGAAGTTAAAGCTTGATCGGGAATGGGTCTTCCAAGTGGGCAATGACCCCTGGCATACTTCCGAAGTTGTGACAAAATGGCTTAAGAGCAACAAAGTCAAGGTATTGGAGTGGCCATCACAAAGCCCTGACCTCAATCCTATAGAAAATTTGTGGTCAGAACTGAAAAAGCGTGTGCGAGCAAGGAGGCCTATAAACCTGACTCAGTTACACCAGCTCTGTCAGGGGGAATGGGCCAAAATTCACCCAACTTATTGTGGGAAGCTTGTGGAAGTCTACCCGAAACATTTGACCCAAGATAAACAATTTAAAGGTAATCCTACCAAATACTAATTGAGTGAATGTAAACTAATGACCCACTGGGAATGTGATGAAAGAAATAAAAGCTGAAATAAATCATTCTCTCTGCTATTGTTGTCACGCCCTGGCCTTAGTTATCTTTGTTTTCTTTATTATTTTGGTTAGGTCAGGGTGTGACATGGGGGATTCATGTGTTTTGCCTGGTCTAGGGTTTTTTGTATGTTTATGGGGCTGTTTCCTTTCTAGGTAGTTTTTAGGTCTATGGTTGCCTAGATTGGTTCTCAATTAGAGGCAGCTGTCTATCGTTGTCTCTGATTGGGAACCATATTTAGGCAGCCATATTCTGTTGTTATTTTGTGGGTGATTGTCTTCTGTCTTTGTGTCATTGCACCCAATTGGACTGTTTCGGTTTTCACATTTGTTGTTTTGTATTTTGTTGTGTTATCGTCTATATTAAAGATGTTGAACACTAACCACGCTGCATTTTGGTCCTCCTCTCCTTCCCAGGAAGAAAACCGTTACAGAATCACCCACCACAACAGGACCAAGCAGCGTGGTAACGGGCAGGAGCAGGAGAGGCAGCGATGTCAGGATTTCTGGACATGGGAGCAGAACCTGGACTATACAACTTGGGAAGAGATAGACAGGTGGGCGGTTGACCCAGGGAGAGTGCCGGAGCCGTGCGAGGAGGGTTACAGGAGAATGGAGTTGGAGAAACGAGCATGGCGCCGCGGTAGGAAGCCCGAGAGTCAGCCCCAAAAAAATCTTGGGGGGGGGGGGCACTCAGGGAGTATGGCGGAGCCAGGTAGGAGACCTGCACCAACTTCCTGTGCTTACCGGAGAGCGAGAGGGACCGGGCAGGCACGCGCGGGTGCATAGCCGGGTAGGGTACATACCATCTCCTCGTATCGGCCGGGCTAGAGTGGGCATCGAGCCAGGTAAGGTTGGGCAGGCTCGGTGCTCAAGAGCTCCAGTGCACCTGCACGGTTCGGTCTATCCAGTGCCACCTACACGCACCAGCCCTCTGGTGGCAGCCCCAGGTCGGAAACGATGCAAGTCAAACTCCCCACCTGCCACTGTCCAAGGAGCGAGTCGCACCCGATGCGAGCCGGGTGCTTGAAGCCAGAAGCGAGAGCCCGCTCGAGGCTTGCCTCCCCACCTCACCGGGTAAGTGAAAAAACGATAAGAGTAGTGGTATTTCACCGGCGGCCAGGGCCTCCCATTTATTCTACAACTCTCATGTCTCTTCACAGTGCCAGACTAGAGTCAAGCTCAAAAGGGTCTTCTTTCCCTGCTGATTCCGCCAAGCCCGTTCAACGAACTTCCAGCAGTGGTGAGAGAAGGGAGGCGGAGCAACTGCTCCCCCAGCCGCGGCTCGAGGGGTTGCAACAATGGCGGCAGATAATTTTAGGAAGAGAGGGTCCAGATTGTCTAGCCCAGCTGATTTGTAGGGATCCAGATTTTGCAGCTCTTTCAGAACATCAACTGTCTGAATTTGGTTGAAGGAGAAGCGGGAGAGGGCTTGGGCTAGTTGCTGTAGGGGGTGCAGAGCTGTTTGCCAGGGTTGGGGTAGCCAGGTGTAAAGCAAATTCTCGATTATCATGGATGTATCAGTGGTGACAGCGTTTCCTAGTCTCAGTGCAGTTGGCATCTGGGACGAGGTGCTCTTATTCTCCATGGACTTTACAGGGTGCCAAAACTTTTGGAATTAGTGTTGCAGGATGCAAATTTCTGTTTGAAAAAGCTAGCCTTTGCTTTCCTAACTGACTGTATGTATTGGTTCCTGACTTCCCTGAAAAGTTGCTTTCGCGGGGAGTATTCGATGCTAGTGCAGTATGCCACAGGGTGTTTTTGTGCTGGTCAAGGGCAGTCAAATCTGGAGTGAACCAAGGGCTATATCTGTTCTTAGTTCTACATTTTTTGAAAGGGGCATGCTTATTTAAGATGTAGAGGAAAGCACTTTTACAGAACAACCAGGCAACCAGTTATCCTCTACTGACGGGATTAGGTCAAAATCCTTCCAGGATACTCGGGCCAGATCGATTAGAAAGGCCTGGCCAAAATATAAATTTCCAGTCAAAAGTTTGGACACACCTACTCATTCCAGGGTATTTCTTTATTTTTACTACTTTCTACATTGTAGAATAATGGTGAAGATATCAAAACTATTAAAAAGACTCATAGCGAAATGTACATTAGACCAAAACATGACCGGTTGCTGCAGGTGTGTAAGTGGTCCTAGCTGTACCCTGAATAATCAACCATTGAGACCAGAGAATGTGAGGATGGGGTCCACATGTTGAAATGGTTGGAATTTAAATACAGACCAGACAGTGTGGCGCGGTGGCTACACAGCTGACAAATGGTTTAAAACTACAACACCAGAAAATGATAAGGCCCTCAAACTCTCAAGTGAAGAAGAAAAAGACTACACTGGAACATTCAGTTTGCAGCTGTTTAACCTCTTTGGGGAATCCCCCTCTTCTTCTCAATTTCCGCATAAAGATAAAACCAGCTGAGCAAAGTTTTAGACAGATAACTTCAAAAATAAGCGAGCTACATGACATTGAGCATGAAGTCAACCAGGTGTCCCCCACAAATGTACCCAAATGTACCCAAGTGGCCGAATTGGTACAGTGATACATTTTGAAGGAAATGACTATATACAAAATACATAAATGCTATTCTAGCACACCCCAAAAAATGTATATATATATATATATATATATATATATATATGTATATGTGAAACAAAAAAATAATAATAATAAACAAACAAATAACAAGGGTAACTATTTACATATTTTCTATTTACAATATTGTGAAGACCCTCAGTCCTCTACACAATATTGTGCTGCTGGTGCCATGGCCCATAGCAGTCTCTTTATGCTGTAAAGCAGAGGCTTACTGAACAGGTGGTGCACGTGATGGAGCGTTTCCTGTGACAAAGGGTACAACCACGTCTCCCTACTGTGCCCTTTTTGCCCTGTGGCACATTCATGCCTGCAGAGATGAATCTGGGCAGGTGAACACCACTGGTTGGAGCAGAAGGTGCTGCAGTGGACTTGATGTAGGCTAGCTGTGAGATGGGGGGCTGTCCACAGCTCTTGGCCATTTCCTTCTGGAGGATGAAGGAATTCACCACAGCAATGTCAATCAAATGATAGAAAAATGTTTTGTACCATTTCATGGTCTTGTGAAGAACATTGTAGTATCCTATCAGCGCATCTGACAGGTTCACACCTCCCATGCTCTTGTTGTAGTCCTTCACAGGAGCTGGAATGGGGACATTTTTTGTGGTCCATGCCCCGGCACCATTCTTCACACGCCTGACGACGTAATCTCCACTGAAGGACATTGTGGATACTGGAGCACATGACCACCTCTCTGGTATCCATCCACTTCACAAACAGCAGGCCATCTTCACGGATCCATCGCATGGTACCCCGCTCAGCCATGTCGTTCACCTTGGTCTTTGGAAATCCTACCCTGTTGGTGCGAATTGTGCCACAAGCCGACACCTCCCGCTTCCTCAGCTCTGTAAACAGGGTAGGGCTTATGTAGAAGTTGTCCACAAACAGTTTGTAGCCCTTCCCCAGCAGTTGAAAATCCAATAACTTCATAACGGAATCATAACTCAGTCCATTACCGGTAGCAAAACTGTTTTTCCCCTCATAAACAAAAAATTGCAAGTGTACACACAGAATCAGCCAAAACAAACAGCTTGCAACCCCATTTGGTTGGTTTGTTACGCACGTATTGTTTGAGGCTGATTCTGGCCTTTGAGGCTACCATCCTCTCATCAATGGACCGGTTCTGGGCGGGCTGAAAATAAGTATTGCAAGCATAAACGATGCTGGGGTAGAGAGGTTTTATTTTACAGAGCCTACAGAGCCTATCAAACCTTGGTGTGCCTCTCGTCTTGACATTCTCCCCATCAACTTCTGGGTCACTGATGTGAAGCACCCGTGAGATAGTCAGAAACCTTTTACAAGACATGGCAGTCATGGGGAAAGGCAGTTGATAGAGAGCTGACGTTAGTCTCAGTAGTCTCTTAGAGTTTTCAACTTCCCCAGCCCCATGTAAATGACCATTGAAAAGTAGCAGAAAAGGTCTGACATGGAAATGGTCTTCCATGCCTCTTTCTTTCCTGCCTGCTTCTTAGCCCCATACTTATTGGTGTTCGCCACCAGGGAATCAACAACTGACGAGGTGAAAAACAGTTGAAGGGGGCTGTACTTTGCAGTCATGTCTAGTTGAGGTCCTGGCTTCCTTTTCGGTCTAAAAACTGGTGGATTTGGTTCCACATCATCTTCTAACACAGAGTGCCAATGACCCTCTGGCCCTCTGTCTGCAGGTTTCTCTCTTCCCCACCTCCTCTTCTTTGTCACTGACTTCACAACTCTAGATGGCCGGGTAGGTGTGGAGCCGGAGACAGCGTGGGTCTGGCTGGATGAACCAGCTTCAGAGGGAGATGGACACCTAGACAGTGGCGGCTCATAATCAGAATCACTGCCACTGTGAAAGATTTTAAAAATCAGTAACAATACTTTCA
Source organism: Oncorhynchus mykiss (assembly GCF_057628025.1). Taxonomy (NCBI): domain Eukaryota; kingdom Metazoa; phylum Chordata; class Actinopteri; order Salmoniformes; family Salmonidae; genus Oncorhynchus; species Oncorhynchus mykiss. The sequence goes on from NC_143040.1 coordinate 39,462,420, forward strand.
CGTATGAGCCCTGTATCAACACGTAAAATAAACAGATATATATATATATAGAGTACAGGGAACATAATCACTGTGGTGAAGAGCTGTTCCATTCCAAGTTTATGTCAAATGAATTTTAAATATATATCACACACACACACACACAGTATTGCCAATGTGTACTTTACACATTTCATTACAGATTATATTTTTATATATTGCAAATAAAATAAGAAAATCACAAAAAGTATGTCAAATGAATAATATTTCATATTAATTTAAAACAATTACATTAGCATTAGAATTTACCAATCCAGCATGGCATCCTCGCCGTGCAGAAACATTACTTCCGCCTGGGAGTCAAGATTCATCTTCCTGAAGAAATTCTGTCTCGCTGTCTCGATCAATTTCCTCTATAATTTGGGTTAAATCTTTATACCTAGACTTTGTTTTAGCTTTTCCTGATTTATTCGCAATAATTTAAATATATAAACTTGTTGAATATGTACTGCTATGCGTAACACTCGTGGCTCCGTCAAGTAAGATTTGCAATGGTGAATGAGCCTCTTTTACGCCAGAGTTTACGACAAAGGCTGGTCTTCGAATGTATAGCCATTACATATTGCCGTTTACCTCAGCTCATTGGCTACCTTCCAAGCTAGATTTCAAGATGATCAGTGGTCATTGGGCCAAAATACAGTCAATCAACGATAGACCGGTCCTACCATTGGTGCGCAATGAGGTCATTGATTGGTGTGTTCAAATCGGTTTATTTCGGTCAATACGTCCCGGGAAAAGAACCATCATGTATGATTGTGTTAGTAACAACCAGAGGATTGCAATGAAACCAACCATGACTGGATAAACGTTTGTTTAGTGTGTGTAATTACCACGAACGCTTCGTCCAAAGTTGAATGAGACGGAAATCACAACGCAACTGGTTTACAAATGTTTCACGTTAGGCTATAAAAATTGATTTTATTAAACAAAACGAACATTCACTGTGTAGTTAGGACACTTGGCATTGTCACCAGAGGAAGATCTTCAATGATAAGCAATTTATTTAGTTATTTCTGACTTTCGTGACGCTAATGGTTGGTTGGAAAATGCTAGTAATACTTGTGTGTGGGGCGCCGTCCTCAGAAAATCGCATGTTTGTCACGCCCTGACCATAGTTTGCTTTGCATGTTTATATGTTTTATTTGGTCAGGGTGTGATCGGAGTGGGCCTTCTATGTTGTATGTCTAGTTTGTCTGTTTCTGTGTTTGGCCTGATATGGTTCTCAATCAGAGGCAGGTGTTAGTCATTGTCTCTGATTGGGAACCATATTTAGGTAGCCTGTTTTGTCATTGTGGGTTATGGGTGATTGTCTATGTTATGTTGCTTGTTAGCACAGTGTTTCAGTAGCGTCACGGTTGTCACTTTGTTGTTTTGTAGTGTTCAGATTTTCCATTAAAATTACAAACACTTACCACGCCGCATCTTGGTCCGATCCTTACTCCTCTTCAGACGAAGAATCTGCCGTGACAATGTTTACTTTTGCAGTAAACCTTTTTGAAATCTAACGCAGCGGCGGAATTAATAAGTGTTGGGAAAGTTATGATTAAATGACTGAACAAATCATTTTAAATGGAACTGTAACTAAGTAAACTTATACTCTGTTTTTATTATATCTGATTAACAATATGAGTTCATACGATGGGGTTGTGTGACACAGACAAGGAGTAATTAAAGTTAATGAACACCATTCCAACTAGGAAGAAAGAAGTGGACTGTGTAAACAGATAAGGTCGTTAACCTATGGTTGAACTGACAAAACTTAGCTCTGGGGTTTTTAGATAAGACAGTGAGTGCATTCCTAGGTTTTCTGTTAATTAGAACTGTCAGCTAAGTGGTGATTGATAATGTTGAGGGGTCAAAAGTTACCTGGGAGTGTGTTAGTAAGTTAGAATTCACTTTTCACCTCACGTTGTCCCTGTCGAGAGGAGGGGTTTCTGTTAAGCAATGAAATGACGTCATGTTTTGTATATAAACTGTTGCTCGTGGTGAAGTCGCTCCGAGAATAAATTCTGTTACCTATTATTGAAAAGACTGGTCTCCGTCTATTTTATGCAAACAAGAATCTTACAAATTCTCATAAAATAGATTAAGGGTTTTCAATTAATGAAAACACATTGGCATCATTAAATTACAGTAACAATAAGACGTTCATCTTTTAACCTGTTGGATCTCTAGGGGCGCTATTTCATTTTTGGATAAAAAACGTTCCCGTTTTAAGCGCGATATTTTGTCACGAAAAGATGCTCGACTATGCATATTCTTGACAGTTTTTGAAAGAAAACACTCTGAAGTTTCAGAATCTGCAAAGATATTGTCTGTAAGTGCCCCAGAACTCATTCTACAGGCGAAACCAAGATGATGCGTCAACCAGGAAATTAGCAGAATTTCTGAAGCTCTGTTTTCCATTGTCTCCTTATATGGCTGTGATTGTGCAAGGAATGAGCCTACACTTTCTGTCGTTCCCCCAAGGTCTTAGCAGCATTGTGACGTATTTGTAGGCATATCATTGGAAGATTGACCATAAGAGACTACATTTTCCAAGTGTCCGCCTGGTGTCCTGCGTGGAATTCGGTGCGCAATTGCCAGCTGCTTGTACTTTTCCATTTGATATAGGGGAGAAACCATGCGTCCAAGAACGATATATCAATGAAGAGATATGTGAAAAACACCTTGATGATTGATTCTAAACAACGTTTGCCATGTTTTCAGTCGATATTATGGAGTTAATTTGGAAAAAAGTTTGCGTTTTGAGGACTGAATTTTCATTTTTTTTTGGTAGCCAAATGTGATGTATAAAACGGAGCTATTTCTAATACACAAAGAATCTTTTTGGAAAAACTGAGCATCTGCTATCTAACTGAGAGTATCCTCATTGAAAACATCAGAAGTTCTTCAAAGGTAAATTATTTTATTTGAAGGCTTTTATGTTTTTGTTGAAATGTTGCGTGCTGGATGCTAACGCTAATGCTAACGCTAAATGCTACGCTAGCTAGCTACTTTTACACAGATTATTGTTTTCCTATGGTTGAGAAGCATATTTTGAAAATCTGAGATGACAGTGTTGTTTACAAAAGGCTAAGCTTGAGAGATGGCATATTTATTTCATTTCATTTGCGATTTTCATGAATAGTTAACGTTGCGTTATGGTAATGAGCTTGAGGCTGTAGTCACGATACCGGATCCGGGTTTGGGAGATCAGAGAGGTTAAATTATGTAAGATACATGTATTTACAAGAATGTTTAACACAACGAATGGTGTATTTAAAATGTTAGATCTCTGCAGTTTCACCGGATGTTGGCCTGGTGGGACGTGAGCGTCTCTCCTACCCTAGAGAGGTTAAGTACTGGTAGTCTAGTAAACTCAACCAAAGAACACCGCGTGTGTAACATCTGGAGTACGAACACCCCAAGAAAAAGGAAGCCTACAACTGCAAATAACAGTTTCCTCTCACCACCATACGTACCTCCGGAGTACCCATTCTCAGGACACTCTAAGACATAGCTACAACTAAGGACATTGTGACCTCTGGTGGACAACCAGAGACTTGCATCAAACCACTTTCCATTGACGGATTGAATTCAACCGAGAAATGACAAACACATCCACGCATAAATATATACATTGCAATTATTTTCGAATATGCAGTCATTTCCACATGTTTGTACAATAAATCCACTCTCTTTGTCTCTCATATTCCCTACCCCCTTTCCGTTGTGTAACTAGCCGTCATATCGTGTTGGTCCACTGGGAACTTTTCATTGCATTATGTTAGTTATCAATATAACCTATACTATGTGTGTGTGTGTGTGTGTTTATGTAATTCTGTGTGATTATTTAGTTAGTAAATGAATAATTAAGCCAATTTGTATATCACTGATTCATCACTTAGGCTAGGGTTAGTGCAGATTTACGAGGTCAACGACATTCAGAATAAGACTGAAATGAGGAAATTATTGGTTGATGACTGGTATGATATCGATATATTCTGATATAAACTTAAACTTCATTAAACTTTTCCTGTGGTGTCCCAGATTCTGTGTGTTTAGCTTCTGATTTACTCTGTCACATCAAGAAGCCGTCACTTATTTACAAATATTCCTCGAGGATGTGGTGTCCAAAAATCGACCCCTAGAAAAAAAACAACCCCTTGAAGACATTTAATCGTCCCCGTCAATCATTCAATTGTATGAAATGACCTCAAAACAACAATCTGACAACAATGAGACTCACCCAAACCACAAACCAAGAGAAGTAATGGAAGAGAAAACATTATTGTTGGCTTGGCAGTGACTGTCATCTGAGATGTGATGGTCTATGGTGTGACAGAAGGTAACAGCATTATGAGTCTATCTGGAACTATAGACACTAGATCACTGGGAGGGAGGGGATGACTGTGCATGGCTCAAAAGATGGCTGCCGTAGCCAGTAGATCTCTCATTTCTTCCTCCAGTCTACATACAGGCAGCTCTAAATCATGCATTACACTCCACAGCAGCCCTCCCTTTCCCAAATGTCTCAGCCTTCCATTCCTTCATCCTGCCATAGCCAGACAAACTGTTTTATCACACTGTTATCAGTCTAGTCAGAGGGATGAACAGAAAAATACAAACTAATGGTTGACAGAATATGGAGAGAGAGAGATTATTAATTATTAATTATGTTTGTGTATAAAATATACATATACATGTATATATATATACAGTGCCTTGCGAAAGTATTCGGCCCCCTTGAACTTTGCGACCTTTTGCCACATTTCAGGCTTCAAACATAAAGATATAAAACTGTATTTTTTTGTGAAGAATCAACAACAAGTGGGACACAATCATGAAGTGGAACGACACTCATTGGATATTTCAAACTTTTTTAACAAATCAAAAACTGAAAAATTGGGCATGCAAAATTATTCAGCCCCTTTACTTTCAGTGCAGCAAACTCTCTCCAGAAGTTCAGTGAGGATCTCTGAATGATCCAATGTTGACCTAAATGACTAATGATGATAAATACAATCCACCTGTGTGTAATCAAGTCTCCGTATAAATGCACCTGCACTGTGATAGTCTCAGAGGTCCGTTAAAAGCGCAGAGAGCATCATGAAGAACAAGGAAAACACCAGGCAGGTCCGAGATATTGTTGTGAAGAAGTTTAAAGCCGGATTTGGATACAAAAAGATTTCCCAAGCTTTAAACATCCCAAGGAGCACTGTGCAAGCGATAATATTGAAATGGAAGGAGTATCAGACCACTGCAAATCTACCAAGACCTGGCCGTCCCTCTAAACTTTCAGCTCATACAAGGAGAAGACTGATCAGAGATGCAGCCAAGAGGCCCATGATCACTCTGGATGAACTGCAGAGATCTACAGCTGAGGTGGGAGACTCTGTCCATAGGACAACAATCAGTCGTATATTGCACAAATCTGGCCTTTATGGAAGAGTGGCAAGAACAAAGCCATTTCTTAAAGATATCCATAAAAAGTGTCGTTTAAAGTTTGCCACAAGCCACCTGTGAGACAGACCAAACATGTGGAAGAAGGTGCTCTGGTCAGATGAAACCAAAATTGAACTTTTTGGCAACAATGCAAAACGTTATGTTTGGCGTAAAAGCAACACAGCTGAACACACCATCCCCACTGTCAAACATGGTGGTGGCAGCATCATGGTTTGGGCCTGCTTTTCTTCAGCAGGGACAGGGAAGATGCTTAAAATTGATGGGAAGATGGATGGAGCCAAATACAGGACCATTCTGGAAGAAAACCTGATGGAGTCTGCAAAAGACCTGAGACTGGGACGGAGATTTGTCTTCCAACAAGACAATGAGCCAAAAGATAAAGCAAAATCTACAATGGAATGGTTCAAAAATAAACATATCCAGGTGTTAGAATGGCCAAGTCAAAGTCCAGACCTGAATCCAATCGAGAATCTGTGGAAAGAACTGAAAACTGCTGTTCACAAATGCTCTCCATCCAACCTCACTGAGCTCGAGCTGTTTTGCAAGGAGGAATGGGAAAAAATGTCAGTCTCTTGATGTGCAAAACTGATAGAGACATACCCCAAGCGACTTACAGCTGTAATCGCAGCAAAAGATGGCGCTACAAATTATTAACTTAAGGGGGCTGAATAATTTTGCACGCCCAACTTTTCAGTTTTTGATTTGTTAAAAAAGTTTGAAATATCCAATAAATGTCATTCTACTTCATGATTGTGTCCCACTTGTTGTTGATTCTTCACAAAAAAATACAGTTTTATATCTTTATGTTTGAAGCCTGAAATGTGGCAAAAGGTTGCAAAGTTCAAGGGGGCAGAATACTTTCGCAAGGCACTGTATATATGAATAATATGGTTTTCACTGTCATTATGGGTTATTGTGTGTAGATGGGTGAGAGAAACAATATCTATTTAATCCATTTTCAATTCAGGCTGTAATACAACAAAATGTGGAATAAGTCAAGGCGTTTGAATACTTTCTGAAAGCACTGAACATGCCCCAAATAGCACCCCATTGACTACACTGAGTGTACAAAACATTAAGGACACCTTCCTAAAATTGAGTTTCCCCCCCTCTTGAAACTGTTGAGTGCGAAAAACCCAGCAGTGTTGCAGTTCTTGATACTAACTGATGCACCTGGCACTACCATACCCCGTTCAAAGGTACTTAAATTCTTTGTCTTGCACATTCACCCTCTGAATTTACCCAAATTAGCATCATAAAAATCTGTAAATTTAAGCAAGAGATAAAGAAAAATACATAACTTATTTTATCTTTCGTCTCTCTGTTGTCTGGTCCAAAAGACTATGACATTTTTGCTGTCTGCAGCATTGAATGCAAGGGAAGCCAAAGAGTATAAAATAATAGCCAACCAGCGTTGAACTAAACTGAGTGAGCTCAACAGTGAGTGGTCCTGCTAAACCAAAAAAAAGTGTCAAGGGAAGCCAGCTTGGATTTGGCGTCAGTCCTATCAAATTGCATTAAGAGCATACGTCATTGACAGAAACAACTTGAATTGTTGAATCTCGTTATGTTGTTGTTGTAATAATGGAGCTGTGAGTCAGGAAGCAGGTGTAGGTGAAACGTTTAATAAAACAACAAAACCAGGAACGAGACAATTTCATGTGGCTACTCACCAGTACGCAAGAATAATACCAACTGGTGAGTGAACATAAGAGAGTGACATATACAGTGGGGCAAAAAAGTATTTAGTCAGCCACCAATTGTGCAAGTTTTCCCACTTAAAAAGATGAGAGAGGCCTGTAATTTTCATCATAGGTACACTTCAACTATGACAGACAAAATGAGAAGAAAAAATCCAGAAAATCACAATTGTAGGATTTTTAATGAATTTATTTGCAAATTATGGTGGAAAATAAGTATCTGGTCAATAACAAAAGTTTATCTCAATACTTTGTTATAGACCCTTTGTTGGCAATGACAGAGGTCAAACGTTGTCTGTAAGTCTTCACAAGGTTTTCACACACTGTTGCTGGTATTTTGGCCCATTCCTCCATGCAGATCTCCTCTAGAGCAGTGATGTTTTGGGGCTGTTGCTGGGCAACACGGGCTTTCAACTCCCTCCAAAGATTTTCTATGGGGTTGAGATCTGGAGACTGGCTAGGCCACTCCAGGACCTTGAAATGCTTCTTATTAAACCACTCCTTCGATCAATATGTTGCAAGATGTATAAGGCTAATGTTAACTAGCTAGCTTTGCTCATGAAAGGAAGTTAGGCTAGCAAGCAAGCAAGCATTTTAGCCAGGTAGCCTAGGACAACAAAAAATACAAGTGTGTACTGTATGACAGAGTGATAGACCGTTTTGTCAACATGAAGGAGAAGAGGAAGACATTGGTGTTTCTCCACAAGTAGGGTGAGTCAACATGTTTTTTTCTACTTGCACAAACGTGCACGCACACACACACACACACACACACACACACACAAATCAAAATGATGGACAGCCACATCATATTTAGCTTACGTTGATTGGAATAAATTGGTACTGGAATTTTGGAGACAGCTCCTTTTCTTTTTGGCTTGCGGTTACTCTCCATGGTTCTAAATCAGTAGTTGTTTAGTGATCAAAACATTTCAGAAACATTAACTTGCTTCACCATGCTATAGGTCATGAAACTGTTACATGCAATGTGCTTTGTGGACTTTACCGGACAGAGGTTTTGTGATGAAACAAAGGTGTGGGTGAATTTTTTCTGCCACGTGTCTTCTTATTGTCTCTGCCTTTAGGACTCATGATGGCGCCAGAGGGTAGGACTGCCGTCTTATCGGCTCTCAACCAATCATGCTATTTTGTTTGCTTTTTTGCGATGTTTGTAACTTGTTTTGTACTACATAATATTGCTGCTACCGTCTCTTATGACCGAAAAGAGCTTCTGGATATCAGAACCGGGATTACTCACCTCAAATTGGATGAGGAGTTCTTCTTCAATTAATGTATATTCTATCAACGGGACATTAAAAACGGTAAAATCTTATGTTTCGCCAAACGACGACATTAAGAATATACAGCTGGTGGGTTATACACTCTATCGGCAAGACAGAACAGCAGCCTCTGGTAAGACACGGGCGGGGGCCTATGCAGTTATGTAAACAACAGCTGGGGCATGATATCTAAGGAAATCTCAACATTTTGCTTGCCTAAGGTAGAGTATCTCATGATAAGCTGTAGACCACACTATCTACCTAGGGAGTTTCTGTATTTTTCGTAGCTGTCTACATACGACCACAGAGCGAAGTTGGCACTAAAACCACACTCAATGAGCTTTATTCCGCCATAAGAAAGCGGGAAAGCGCTTACACAGAGGCGGCGCTCCTGGTGGCCGGTGACTTTAATGCATCGAAACTTAAATCAATTTTACCGAAAGTTAAATGAGCAACCAGAGAGAAAAAAATTCTAGACCACCTTTACTCCACACACAGAGATGCGTACAAAGCTCTCCCTCGTCCTCCATTTGGCAAACTGACCATAACTCTATCCTCCTGCTTACAAGCAAAAATTAAAGCAGGAAGCACCAGTGACTCGGTTCATTAAAAGGTGGTCAGATGAAGCAGATGCTAAACTACAGGACTGTTTTGCTAGCACAGACTGGAATATGTTCTGGGACTCTTCAGATGCATTGAGGAGTACACCAGATCAGTCACTGGTTTTATCAATAAGTGCATCGAGGACGTTGTCCCCATAGTGACTGTACGTACAAACCCCAACCAGAAGCCATGGACTTCAGGCCACATTCACACCGTGCTAAAGGGTATAGCTGCCGCTTTCAAGGAGCGGGACTCTAACCCGGACGCTTTTAAGAAATCCCACTATGCCCTCCAGCAAACCATCAAACAGGCAAAGCCTCAATACAGGTCTAAGATCGAATCGTACTACAAAGGCTCCGATGCTCGTCGGATGTGATAGGGCTTGCAAACTATTAGACTACAAAGGGAAGCACAACCGAGAGCTGCCCAGTGACACGATCCTACGAGCTGAGAAAAAACCTATATGTTCGCTTCGAGGCAAGTAACACTGAAACATGCATGAGATCATCAGCTGGTTCAGATGACTGTGTGATCACGCTCTCCACAGCCGATGTGAGTAAAACCTTTAAACAGGTCAACATTCACAAGGCTGCTGGGCCAGACGGATTACCAAGACGTGTTCTCCGAGCATGCGCTGACCAACTGGCAAGAGTCTTCACTGACATTTTCAACATCTCCCTGTCCAAGTCTGTAATACCAACATGTTTCAAGCAGACCACCATAGTCCCTGTGCCCAAGATCACTAAGGTAACTTGCCTAAATGACTATGTTTGAAATGCTGGTCATGGCTCACATCAACACCCTTATCCCAGAACCCCTAGACCCACTCCAATTTGCATACCGCACCAACAGATCCACATTGCACTCCACGCTGCCTTTTCCCACCTGGACAAACGGAACACCTACCTGAGAATTCTGTTCATTGACTACAGCTCAGCATAGTCATTGCAGGGCCAAGCCTGACTCCAACACCATCATTAAGTTTGCAGGCGACACAATGGTGTTAGGCTTGATTACCAACAACGATAGGGAGGAGTTCAGAGATGTGGCAGTGTGGTGCCAGGACAACAACCTCTCCCTCAACATGAGCAAAATAAAGAGGCTGATCGTGGACAACAGAAAAAGGAGGGTTTGAGCATGCCCCCATTCACATCGACAGGGCTGTGGTGGAGCAGGATGAAAACTTCCAGTTCCTTGGTGTCCACATCACCAACAAACTATTATGGTGCAAATACACCAAGATAGTCATGAAGAGGGGTCGACAAAGCCTATTCCCCATCAGCAGACTGAAAAGATTTGGCATTGGTCCTCAGCTTCACCATCGAGAGCATCACCTTCTGGTACGGCAACTGCTCGGCATTCCAACCTCAAGGCGCAACAGAAAGTAGTGTGTATGGCCCAGTGCATCACTGGGGTCAAGCGTCCTGCCATCCAGGACCTTTATACCAGGCGGTGTCAATGGAAGGCCCTAAAAATGGAATGTTCTCTCTGCCGCACGGAAGCGGTACCGGAGACTAGGTCCAAAAGGCTCCTTATCAGCTTCTACCTGCAAGCCATAAGACTGCTGAACAGTCAATCAAATGGCTACCCGGACCATTTGCATTGACTGACCCCCCCTTTTTTACGCTGCAAATACTTGCTGTTTATCTATGCATAGTCGCTTTACCCCTACCTACACGTAGAGTACCAGTCAAGATTTTGGACACACCTACTAATTCCAGGGTTTTTCTTTTCTTTTTTAAAAACTATTTTCTAGATTGTAGAATAATAGTAAAGAAATCAAAAATATGAAATAACACATGGTATCATGTAGTAACCAAGAAAGTGTTCTTTAAAGAAGCCACCCTTTGCCTTGATGACAGCTTTGCACAAGCTTGGCATTCTCTCAACCAGCTTCATGAGGTAGTCACCTGGACTATTAACAGGTGTGCCTTTTTAAGTTAATTTGTGGAATTTCTTTCCTCAATGTGTTTTGAGCCAATCAGTTGTGTTGTGACAAGGTAAGGGTGGTATACAGAAGATTTTTCGGCCTAAAAGACTATTCGGCAAAAGTCCATATTATGGCAAGAACAGCACAAATAAGCAAAGAGAAATGACAGTCCATCATTACTTTAAGACATGAAGGTCAATCAATCCGGAAAATTTCAAGAACTTTGAAAGTTTCTTCAAGTGCAGTCGCAAAAACCGTCAAGCGCTATGATGAAACTGGCTCTCATGAGGACTGCCACAGGAAAGGAAGACCCAGAGATCCCTCTGCAGCAGGGGATACATTCATTAGAGTTACCAGCCTCAGAAATTACAGCCCAAATAAATGCTTCACAGAGTTCAAGTAACAGACACATCTCAACATCAACTGTTTAGAGGAGACTGCGTGAATCAGGCCTTCATGGTCAAATTGCAAAGAAACCACTACTAAAGAACATCAAGAAGAGGAGACTTGCTTGGGCCAAGAAACACAACCAATGGACATTAGACCTTTGGTCTGATGAGTCCAAATTTTCGATTTTAAGTTCCAACCACCATGTCATTGTGAGATGCAGAGTAGGTGAACGGATGATCTCCGCATGTGTGGTTCCCACCGTGAAGCATGGAGGAGGGGGTATGGGGGTGCTTTGCTGGTAAAACTGTCAGTAATTTTATTTTTAATTCAAGGCACAGTTAACCAGTATGGCTGCCACAGCATTCTGCAGCGATAAGCCATCCCATCTGGTTTGCACTTAGTCCCGCTACCATTTGTTTTTCAACCAGACAATGACCTCAAACACACCTCCAGGATGTGTAAGGGCTATTTGACCAAGAAGGAGAGTGATGGAGTGCTGCATCAGATGACCTGGCCTCCACAATCACCCGACCTCAACCCATTTGAGATGGTTTGGGATGAATTGGACCCCAGATTGAAGGAAATGCAGCCAACAAGTGCTCACCATATGTGGGAACTCCTTTAAGACTGTTGGAGAAGCATTCCAGCTGAAACTGGTTGAGATAATGCCAAGAGTGTGCATAGCTGTCATCAATGCAAAGGGTGGCTACTTTGAAGAATCTAAAATCTAACATGTATTTTGATTTTGGTTACTACATGATTCCACATGTTATTTCATAGTTTTGATGTCTTCACTATTATTTTACAATGTAGAAAACGAAACTGGAATGAGTAGGTGTGTCCAAACTGTTGACTGGCACTGTATATTTGGTTGAGTTGTCAATTAAAGTGAATTCATAGTGAAATCAACAAATATCACCATGTCATTGGATTTAAATTAAAAGTTTGGTAAAAGAAGACAATTACTTTTTTTCAAATCCCACACGTTTTCCACGTTGATTTAACATCATCACATAGATTATTTGTGGTTGACATTACATGGAAATAACATTGATTTAACCAGTTTTTGTCCAGTGGGATGTGTAAATTATGTCCTTTCTTTGAACTTTGACTTTGATTCCAGCACGACAAGAGACAGTCAGATATGTGTTGGTAAGGGGGGGTCATAGTAAATACCTCTCATTTTCAGTGGTGAAGCAGACATCCCTATGCCATTATAAAGGAGCAGAATAGATTTGCATTTATTCATGCTGTCTTCACAATAGAGGTACACCACCTGTAACATTTCCCTTATAATTTGCAAATAGCACCTCACCTTCTGAACTACTTTTACTATTCGAGAGCGGACAGATTATTCTGCTTCTTCAATGTTCAGAAGAGTTGTACCTATAAACTCAAAAGCAGGGTTTAACAGAGAGATCTTGGCATGAACTGAGAACAGATGAATGTAAAAAGTCAAATTTGTTGTCTTTCAGAGGGATCATGTTGAGAGAGCAGTGGAAGAAAGTTACCACAGATGGACCTATTGTGTGAAACATTGGTGGACTGTTAATCTATGTCTTCCTTTCAGTTTCTCACATTCTTCGCACCCTCTTCCCATTCCATTCTCTCATTTCTCAAACATGAATTAAAAACGTTAGTGCTTGGGGGCCTCACATGACTGCCCTTGTTTTATTCCAGTGACAAGTCCCAGAAGTGTCTCCTTGTGTTCAGAAACGACTTCTTTCTTTCGTGTTTATTTTTCTGTGAAAAGTGAATCTTCAAGTGATGGTGAAGGAGATTTGTTGGAAGGCCAAAGCAGCAGCTGGCCCCGATGTAGGAGCTGAGCTCCAGTGGTGGCCCAATCAAATGGCTGCACCTGGCGCTTCATCACTTGTTACTCTTTGTCTCCCTGTTCTCCGTTGGTGTGTACATGCTAGGAATGTAAAAATGACTTACAAATTGTCAAAGCCTGCACTGATACTGATAATAACGCGGGAGCCAGTGAGGGAAGGGAAGGCACTCTGAAACGTTTTTTTTGAAGAGAAGAACAATAAGGCGCGCTCCTCAATATCAATGCTATGAATATAAATCTGCTTCGACATAAAGCTGCGTGTATGGCACTGTCTTTTGTGAGAGCTACTCTTTGTAGTTTTCAGGCTTTAATTTGACTTTCTTTTTGTAGACAAGCGACTTAATAGCTATTAAAATTTTTTTTTAAATACTTTGCCCACATCATATCAATATGTAATCTTCATGGTATACTGCATCAGGCCACATTCATCAAAACATTAAATAGTTAGCAACTCAGGCAAGCAACAGAAAGGTGTTACTGTGTATTATTTAAGATGTCCTTTCCCTGAGTGTATCGCCAAATAAAAAAAAACTTTCTAACACCCCAAAACATAAAATCTCCTTTCGCCTTAAAGTATTAAAAAAAGCAATTTTTCCAATGTCTGAGTAATAGCTACCTGATAAGCCATGTAATACATTAGACAACTGTAGGGTGGCCTCTTTCTATGCCATCAAATGGCTGAAAGGTGTTGGCATCATCACAGTGCCAAATGCCTGTTCTGCCTGTTCACTGCCCATGAAGGCACCCTGGAAAATGTAAACACTTTTGTGGCATTATTGTCTCAGACAGCCTCCAAATGCAATTGCTGCCATATTGCAGGGATATATGGGACTGGCGCACCCCCAAACATTACGTGTTATTTCATCAGTGCATAAGCAATGTGTAATCGTATGTGTCATTCTGAAGATGCTGCCGTATATTATGAAGCTTTCCATCCCATTTCTGCCTCTGACCAAGGATGCTTGGAAATCATGGGAGCTACATACAGTATCTTTACCTTGGAGCTACATGTATACAACCTGGTCTCATAGACTAGACCTAACATAGTAAATGTAAATCTGTGATCCTCAAATTAGTATGATATGTTACGTTTGGAATGGTTACATGAAGAGATTATCCTGTACTTTTGTAAGCTTTTTAGCCAGTAATTCAAATTAATCTTTATTTGTCACATGCTTCGTAAACAACAGATGTAGACTAACAGTGAAATGCTAACTTACGAACCTTTCCCAAACAATGCAAAAAATTAAGAGAAATAATAGATTTGAAATAACTGAATTAACCTGTTAGATCTCTAGGGGCGCTATTTCATTTTTGGATAAAAAACGTTCCCGTTTTAAGCGCAATATTTTGTCACGAAAAGATGCTCGACTATGCATATTCTTGACAGTTTTGGAAAGAAAACACTCTGAAGTTTCAGAATCTGCAAAGATTTTGTCTGTAAGTGCCCCAGAACTCATTCTACAGGCGAAACCAAGATGATGCATCAACCAGGAATTAGCAGAATTTCTGAAGCTCTGTTTTCCATTGTCTCCTTATATGGCTGTGATTGCGCAAGGAATGAGCCTACACTTTCTGTCGTTCGCCCAAGGTCTTAGCAGCATTGTGACGTATTTGTAGGCATATCATTGGAAGATTGACCATAAGAGACTACATTTTCCAAGTGTCCGCCTGGTGTCCTGCGTGGAATTCGGTGCGCAATTGCCAGCTGCTCGTACTTTTCCATTTGATATAGGGGAGAAACCATGTGTCCAAGAACGATGTATCAATGAAGAGATATGTGAAAAACACCTTGATGATTGATTCTAAACAACGTTTGCCATGTTTTCAGTCGATATTATGGAGTTAATTTGGAAAAAAGTTCGCGTTTTGAGGACTGAATTTTCGGATTTTTTTTGGTAGCCAAATGTGATGTATAAAACGGAGCTATTTCTAATACACGAAGAATCTTTTTGGAAAAACTGAGCATCTGCTATCTAACTGAGAGTAACCTCATTGAAAACATCAGAAGTTCTTCAAAGGTAAATTATTTTATTTGAAGGCTTTTTTGTTTTTGTTGAAATGTTGCGTGCTGGATGCTAACGCTAATGCTAACGCTAAATGCTAACACTAAATGCTAACGCTAGCTAGCTACTTTTACACAAATGATTGTTTTCCTATGGTTGAGAAGCATATTTTGAAAATCTGAGATGACAGTGTTGTTTACAAAAGGCTAAGCTTGAGAGATGGCATATTTATTTCATTTCATTTGCGATTTTCATGAATAGTTAACGTTGTGTTATGCTAATGAGCTTGCTGATAGATTTACACAATCCTGGATACATGGGTTTTTTCATAGCTAAACGTGACGCAGAAAACGGAGCGATTTGTCCTAAACAAATAATCTTTCAGGAAAAACTGAACATTTGCTATCTGAGAGTCTCCTCATTGAAAACATCTGAAGTTCTTCAAAGGTAAATTATTTTATTTGAATGCTTTTCTGTTTTTTTGTGTAAATGTTGCCAGCTGAATGCTAATGCTAAATGCTACGTTAGCCATCAATACTGTTACACAAATGCTTGTTTTGCAATGGGTGAGAAGCATATTTTGAAAATCTGAGATGACAGTGTTGTTAACAAAAGGCTAAGCTTGAGAGCTAGCATATTTATTTCATTTCATTTGCGATTTTCATGAATAGTTAACGTTGCGTTATGGTAATGAGCTTGAGTCTGTATTCACGATCCCGGATCCGGGATGGGGAGATCAGAAAGGTTAATACATAATGAGTAACAAAACTTGGCTATATACATGGGGTACCAGTACAGAGTCGTTGTGCAGTGACAGCAGCGTATGTGAGTTAGTGCAGAAAAGGTCAATGTAGATAGTTAAACAGTTAATAGCTTGCTGGACTATTTAGCAGTCTTATGGCTTTGCTTGGGGGTAAAAGCTGTTCAGGGTTCTGTTGATTGCAGACTTGGTGCATCAGTACCGCTTGCCATACAGTAGCAGAGAGAACAGTCTTGGTTGGCTGGAGTCTTTGATCATTTTTAGGGCCTTCCTCTGACACCGCCTGGTATAGAGGTCCTGAATGGTCACAAGTGACACACTACCCTCTGTAGCGTCTTGTGGTCGGATGCCATTTTGCCAAAGGAACACCTATGTGAGGCACGCCGGCATGACTCCAACACCATCATAAAATTTGCCGATGACACAGCAGTTGTAGGCCTGATCACCGACAACAACGAGACAGCCTATAGGGAGGAGGTCAGAGACCTGGCCTTGTGGTGCCAGGACAACAACCTCTCCCTCAATGTGATCAAGACAAAGGAGATTATTGTGGACTACAGGAAAAAGAGGACCGAGCACGCCCCCATTCTCATCGACAGGGCTGCAGTGGAGCAGGTGGAGAGCTTCAAGTTCCTTGGTGTTCACATCACCAACAAATTAATATGGTCCAAGCACACCATGACAGTTGTGAAGCAGGCATGGCAAAACCTGTTCTCCCTCAGGAGACTGAAAAGATTTGGCATGGGTCCTCAGATCCACAAAAGGTTCTACAGGTGCACCATCGAGAGCATCATGGTTGCATCACTACCTGGTATGGCAACTGCTTGGCCTCCGACCGCAAGTCACTACAGAGGGTTGTGCAAAAATGTCAAGTTCCTTGGTGTCCACATCACCAATAAACTATTATGATGCAAATACAACAAGATAGTCATGACGAGGGGTCGACAAAGCCTATTCCCCATCAGCAGACTGAAAGGATCATCGAGTGCATCCTGACTGGTTGCATCACCTTCTGGTACGGCAACTGCTCGGCATTCCAACCTCAAGGCGCAATAGAAGGTAGTGTGTATGGCCCAGTCCATCACTGGGGCCAAGCTTCCTGCCATCCAGGACCTCTATACCAGGCGGTGTCAGAGGAAGGCCCTAAATTTTGTCAAAGACTCCAGCTACCCTAGTCATATAATGTTTTCTCTGCTACCACACAGCAAGCGGTACCAGAGCACCAAGTCTAGGTCCAAGGCTTCTAAACAGCTTCTACCTCCAGGCCATAAGATTCCTGAACATCTAGTCAAATGGCTACCCAGACTATTTGCATTGTTAGTTAGTTTTTTATATATGTTTTACCTTTTAATGAACTAGGCAAGTCAGTTAAGAACACATTCTTATTTTCAATGACGGCCTAGGAACAGTGGGTTAATTGCCTTGTTCAGGACAACAGATTTTTACCTTGTCAGCTCTGGGATTTGATCTTGCAACCTTTTGGTTACTAGTCCAATGCTCTAACCACTAGGCTACCTGCCAAGAAATAAATCCACTGTTTCTATACATATAATAAAATCTTTAACATTTACTGCATAAAGAATGTTTTTTTTTTATAAATCAATATATTTGACGTAATATTTGGAGCATAACATTTTAGTTTTAACAGGCCAATTGGTATGGCCAATTTGTATGGCTTGTTAAAGAAAGGGTGATAGTTTAATTTTCAATTAGTTGGAAATAGCTGAGGTGCGGGAGGTCCCTCCGCCCCCCGGACATCGAGGGGGCTCCGGCGTACGCAGAGAGAACCATACTGGTTTCCAGGCGTCGGGTGAGGGGCCAGCAGTACCTCGTGGATTGGGAGGGGTACGGTCTGGAGGAGAGATGCTGTGTGCCGGTGGAGGACGTCTTGGATCCATCTCTGCTGAGTGAGTTTCACCGCCTCCATCCGGATCGTCCTGCCCCTCGTCCTCCGGGTCGTCCTCGAGGCCGGCGTCGGCGCGCGTCAGGAGGGGGGCACTGTCACGACTTCCACCGAAGGTGCCTCCTCTCCCTGTTCGGGCGGTGCTTGGCGGTCGTCGTCCCCGGCCTACTAGTTGCCACCAATCCATTTTTCCTTTGTGTCTGATTAGTTTATTAACCTCCACTGCCTGCTAGTCGTTTTGCAGTGTTAGCTCTGTTAGGGGTGCGTGTTTGCGCCACAGGTTTTTTTTCCCTCAGTCGTTGTACCTTTGGTACCTTATTAGGAGTAGAGGTTGCTCCTCCGTGAGTTTTGTGATTTTCCCCGCCTGTTGTTGGTGGGTTGGGACTTATAATAAACGACTGTGCCAACTGGAATTCCTTGCTCTCCTGCTCCTGACTCCTGCACCTATCAAAATGAGAAGCTGTAATCTGTATAAAGGCCATTTTTGAACAAAGGATGAACCTTTCTTAACCTGAGAGGTTAATCTACTGGAGAACCATTTAAGGTTTAAGTATAACTTTTGTATGAGTGAAGCTTTTAGTGAGATGTTTTAATTATTTAATATTTAACCATTTTTGCCCCGCAACCTCATAGTCATTATATAAAATGGCACATTTAATCTTGTCTGGCTTAGCATTCCAAATAAAGTTCATATTTTTTTCTTCTTCTGGATCGGTGTCCCTTCCACGGGAAGGTTGAGCTAATGCAATTAGCACGAGGTTGTAAGTAACAAGGACATTTCCAAGGACATAGACATACAGTGGGGCAAAAAAGTATTTAGTCAGCCACCAATTGTGAAAGTTCTCCGACTTAAAAAGACGAGAGAGGTCTGTAATTTTCATCATAGGTACACTTCAACTATGACAGACAAAATGGGAAAAAAAATCCAGAAAATCACATTGTAGTTTTTTTAATGAATTTATTTGCAAATTTGGTCAATAACAAAAGTTTATCTCAATACTTTGTTATATACCCTTTGTTGGCAATGACAGAGGTCAAACGTTTTCTGTAAGTCTTCACAAGGTTTTCACACACTGCTGCTGGTATTTTTGCCCATTCCTCCATGCAGATCTCCTCTAGAGCAGTGATGTTTTGGGGCTGTTGCTGGGCAACACGGACTTTCAACTCCCTCCAAAGATTTTCTATGGGGTTGAGATCTAGAGACTGGCTAAGCCACTCCAGGACCTTGAAATGCTTCTTATGAAGCCACTCCTTCATTGCCCAGGCAGTGTGTTTGGGATCATTGTCATGCTGAAAGACCCAGCCACGTTTCATCTTCAAAGCCCTTGCTGATGGAAGGAGGTTTTCACTCAAAATCTCACGATACATGGCCCCAGTCATTCTTTCCTTTACAGTGGCCAAAATCTAAATTGCAGCTTGGCTGGAGTAATACATTATTGCCTTTATCTTGCATTTCAAAGATGATGGTACAAAAAAAATACAAAGGAACGGTTGTTTTCTTTCTTTGTATTCTCTTTAACCAGATCTATGCTGTTATATTCTCCTACATTCCTTTCACATTTCCACAAAGGTCAAAGTGTTTCCCTTCAAATGGTACCAAGAATATGCATATCCTTGCTTCAGGGCCTGCGCTACAGGCAGTTGGATTTGGGTATGTCATTTTAGGCAACAACAAAAAAGGGGGCGTATCCTTAACTTCTCTAGGGCAGGGGGCAGCATTTGGAATTTTAGATGAAAAGCATGTCCAAATTAAACAGTTTTCTACTCAGGCCCAGAAGATAGAATATGCAGATAATTAGTAGATTTGGATAGAATAAATACTAAAGTTTCCAAAACTGATAAAATAATGTCTGTGAGTATAACAGAACTGATTTGGCAGGCGCAAACCCGAGAAAATTCCATTCCGGAAGTAGGAATTTTTGTTGTTGTTATAGTTTTCTATTCAATGCCATTACAGTATCCATTGACTTAGGACTCAAATTGCAGTTCATATGCCTTCCACTAGATATCAACAGTCTTTAGAAATTATTTCAGGATTGTATTCTGAAAAATGAGGGAGTAAGAGCAGTCTGAATGAGTGGACCCTGCAGTGTCACAGAGCTTTTTCATGCGTGCGACCAGAGAGAGTGCCTTTCTTGTTTACCTTTTATATTGACAACGTTATTGTTCAGTTGAAATATTATAGATTATTTAGGCTAAAAACAACCTGAGGATTGAATATAAACATCATTTGACATGTTTCTATGAACTTTACGGATACAATTTGGATTTTTTTGTCTGCCTGTTGTGACTGCGTTTGAGCCTGTGGATTACTGGGAAAAAAATGTGCAAACAAAACCGAGGTTTTCGGATATAAAGTGATACTTTATCGAACAAAAGGAACATTTATTTAGTAAATGAATGTCTTCTGAGTACAACCATATGAAGATCATCAAAGGTAAGGGATTCATTTTATCTCTATTTCTGACTTGTGTAACTCTTCTACTTGGCTGGTGACTGTTTGTAATAATTTGTCTGCTGGGCTATGTTCTCAAATAATCGTAAGGTATGCTTTCGCCATAAAGCATTTTTGAAATCTGACACCGTGGTTTGATTCACAAGCGTCCCACATACCCTAGAGAGGTTAAGTTAATAATGCAGCCAGTTGAGGACTTTTGAGGCGTTTGATTCTCAAACTAGACACACTAATGTGCGTGTCCTCCCACTCCTCTTTCTATTCTGGTTAAAGACTATTTGCGCTGTTCTGTGAAGGGAGTTGTACACAGCGTTGTACAAGTTCTTCAGTTTCTTGGCAATTTCTCACATGGAATAGCCTTCATATCTCATACCAAGAATAGACTAATGAGTTTCATTAGAAAGTCTTTGTTTCTGGCCATTTTGAGCCTGTAATCAAACCCACAAATGCTGATGCTCCAGATACTCAACTAGTCTAAAGAAGAGCAGTTTTATTTCTTCTTTAATCAGCACAGCATTTTTCAGCTCTGCTAACATAATTGCAATAGCGTTTTCTAAGGATCAATTAGCCTTTTAAAATTATAAACTTTGATTAGCTAAAACAACGTGCCATTGGAACACAGGAGTGACGATTGCTGATAATGGGTCTCTGTACGCCTATGTAGATATTCCATAAAAAATAAGCCGTTTCCAGCTGCAATAGTCATTTACAACATTAATAACAATGTCTACACTGTGTTTCTCATCAATTTGATGTTATTTTAATGCGCAAAAAATGTTCTTTCAAAAACAAGGACATTTCTAAGTGACCCCAATCTTTTGAACGGTAGTGTAGATCCAGTGTAGATCCATCCAAATCACACATTAATTGCAGTACATAGCCATCAGATATGGTCCCATCATCTACCAGGCGTGATCTGCTCATGAATCAGAAGAAATGATGTGAAACAGTGGGTTGGACAGTGGAGCTTCCCTAAAAAGAAGACACTATGAATCTCCATATTTTAGCATAAATCTATATTAAGTAGGAAGAATAGAGATTGACAATCATGCAGTAGATTGAAAAAGTAAAGTAATTTATAGGATCTCTGTGTGCACAATACACTAGACACGAGAAGGACTGTGACCAGGTTGTATCTATTATGTGTGTGGTTCTGTCTTCTCACATAGAAGTGCTGTATTTCATGACTCAGCAACCTCAAGGAATGTGTTGGTGTCACTGACCAGAAGAAGCAGCAATATCCTGAAATATATGGATAGAATCTCAGAGAGGAGTTTGATGAAAAGACTTATGGAGGTTTTTGATGATGATTCAATATGGAGAGAATCATGTGAAATAGGAGAGCAATATACTGGTAAACAAATCTCTACTTCACAGGAAAGTTTTCAGACTGAAATCCTTTGAACTCAGAATGCAAGCAGAGCTCTGCTTAATACAGTTTGATTTTTAATATGCATAAAAAATGGTATCCCCATGTTCCCTTGAAAAGCTCAACAGTTATTGTACTCCAGATGGAAACTATGGTTTGTAAATAATTAATCTGCTCCGGTATAAATCACAAATTAAAGTTGGGTGGGGGTGGGGGGGGGGGGGGGGGGGTGTAATGAGATCAGGAGTCAGGATTCAGACATAATAATCCTAATGAAGTATGCCTGATTATAGGAAATGCTATTTCCCCCTCAGAAGACCCAGAGTCCATTGAATGCATGTGTTTTTAATCAGACAGAGTCTGACATCTGTGCCATGGAATGTTCAAACACCTTACTCCAATCCATCAAACCTTATGGATCCCGCCACACACACCTCCCACCTCATCTCACATGCCTCCTCCCCACCGGCCCACTGAATATTACTGGTTTTACACTGGATTTTAAACATCACTGTAGGTATATTTGGTAATGTGTAATTAAAATCCCCAAGGCATATGCGTGTACCTTTGTAATTCACATACAAACAAAGAGGTTTGTCCGAGTCTCAAAGTAGCTATATGACTTCCCACAGGTGAAGGCGATGCTCTGACACACACCAACAACACTGTTGGTGTTGGGATGTACTGTATGTCTCCACTTCAGTGAGTCGAATAGTAAGCCTCCCAGCAGCAGTCTCTTCTGAAATAAACATCTATCCTATGCGGTGGTCTTCTCTGCTATGCTCTCCAGGCAGGCAGCTGAATAGATTGGGGAGACAGACAGGTAGATAAAGGCCTCATGTCCTCTCCACAAGGGAGATGCTTTGTGCTCACTACAACCAGGCCCAGCCCCTGTATCATTTGGTACACACAGTGTGTGGGGGGGAAAGGAGTTGAATCCTGTGCCAAGGGGCTGGGGCCCTTGTGTGTGAGACTGTGGGGGTTGCAGCTATAGCTGGTGATAGTAGTACGAGCATATGCCAGGCAGGCGTCAAGAAGCAGCCTGGCAGATCATCCAGTGTGCCCCCAGTGATGTACCAGAGAGCTTCCAGACTTCACAGACAGCTTGAGACCATACAAATGTAAACTGGAGACATCATCAGTTACCTTGGCTGAGCTCAGAAAACCAGAATCAGGCCCTACCAAAAGTACACTACACGGACCTATACTACCATGTAATGTACTATTGGTCCTGTTTTTTGTTGAGGGCATGTGGGAATATTAATAGTGGGTAGCACGCTATTCAGAAACACACAGGAAGCCAATTTTCTTTTGCTGTCATTTGTTCTTTAAGGAGAAAGGGGGTTAGGTTTAGGATTTGATGTGATTCTAACCACTGGTCCATCTTCTCTGACAGAGAATATTATGATGGACAGGAGCTATGCCTACTTTCTTCTCTCACATTCGTTCTCTATCCACAGTGCAGGATAAAAGTTCAACTCTGCGAACCCATCCTTCCACAATGGCCTGTAAAACACTATCTCCAAGGACACCGCCAAAGAATATGGTCAAACTTTTGTTTATTACAAAAATGATTGCTTTTCCCCATGCCTTTTCCTGGAAGTAGTATACGGCCTTGCCTTAGAGAAAAGCACATCTATAGCCCAAATGCCATGCCACAATTAAAACCATTATAAATAAGAACATTTTGAACATTGAAAAATAAACAGAATACCAGGTTATTCTTTCTTCTAGTGAGTTCTCTTAACAATCATCTTTTGAAAAGCTGTAATGCATGTCGAGACAACCCTATCGTCGCCTTTGTTACACTCTTCAAAAACTCTGCTGCCAGCCAAAATACCCTTGTCCATTTAGCATGGAATGTCTGAGCTTGCTAAACATATCAAGGATCTTGCGGACCGCTTCCCAAGTGGTGCTTAAGGTGTCACTACAGACCCGGGTTTGATCCCGGGCTGTGTCGCTGCCGGCCCGAGACCGGGAGACCCATGAGGCGGTGCACAATTGGCACAAGTTTAACCTTGCAGACTAGTTTCATCCCATTGGGCACACACATTTCAATGAAATTATGTTGAACCAACATGGAATAGACTTTGAGTTGACATCTCTGCCCAGTTTTATGGGATTAGTAGCCTCAAATGCAGATTACTTGCCCATTAATTAGCACATCAATATAACATCCCTGTCCCAGACAACTGGTCAAGAAATTGAAGGGTAAGTTATATTGAACAGAGAGCTCTATATCTGAATGTTGGCATACATTTAAGATGTAGAATATACACCCCCATTCCATGAATTCAACTCTGACCTACCAGCACCATCACCCACTGTCACAGGACACCACCCACTTTCCTCCTAGGCGGCTCAAATTACCCTGTCCCTATGTTCTATTTACCCCAAACCAGGTTAAGTTGTGCCAAGAGAAATTTAAATTTAAATTATGTTTACATGAATTCTGATTATTTCCAGGGATATACAGTACAACATTCTGAAATATATGTAGATGTCTTTGTTAGAAAAAATACTTTATTTCCCTTGACGTAGTGATGCTGAATGTAAACAATGTCTCAACATACCTCACTCTCCCCTATCTGTGCTGTCATAATCTTTGCTGTAGACAATGCGAGGATGTGTGTGACGAATGCAGGAAGGATAGCTTTCCACCACCCTAAGTGTTTATGTAGCCTTTGTACCTGTGTGGCCGTAGGGGCCGTACACATTCACCTCTTTCAAAACATGAACAATGCAATGATGTCATCTGTCATCCATCGTCTTGGGCTTGACACATATCGGAGGATAGCGTCTCTGAGGATAGCCTATCTGAGGATAGCAAGGTCAAGCTACTTCTAATAGCATGTGTGTGCCTGAGTCCGTGTTTTTTTGTATGGGGGAGGGCAGTATTTCTGTGTACAGTATGAGTGTGCGTGTGAGTGCGTGTGTCAACCCAGTGAAATGGTGGAATGGAAGATTGTATTTCTTCCCATCTTAAGGCAAGCCTGGAGAAAAAAACTCCCAGCTCATAAGAAAGCAATGTGAGGTTTCGTTTCCAATGCCAGCATTTGTCTCTAATTCTCTCCAAAAGCCCTGAAGCAAAGCAGCAGCAAGGAGTACTAATATTGAAAAGCATACCTGCATTCTATTTTCGTTTATGAAGAAAAATAAACCTGCTTATTTTGGTGCCTGCAAAGTTTCTCCTCTCACTTCCTCAACAGTAAATAAAATCTCTCTCATCCATTTCAGTTTCTGTTATTTTTTTCTCTTCTTTGCAATCACCAAGAGTCCAAGAGCTCAAACTCGTTCATTATGTCTTCATCTTCACTTGTTCATTGTTAGTTCATCATTTTCAAGGATATAGCTTGAAATCATTGTAGGTCACAACAATTCAAGCCACCAGTAAAGGTGATATGTGTATATAAAGCTTATTTCAATGGTATCAGGACAAGGACCATGAACAATGATCGGAAATGAGAATACTGCAACAAGGACATTCTACAGCCATCAAAGTCCTGTTCGAAGACAAAAGACCAATTTGGAGACGAATTGTTACTGTCAGAATGTAACCAGACTGATCAAGGTTGGGGCAGCTCCATTGTCCCCGAGAAAGGATCCGGAATTCCAATTCAATGAGCAATTTCCTGTGACTATGAGTTTGACAGAGAGGAGAAAGTAGTGAAAAAGCAGCCAAAGTCATCAGCTGAAGTATCTCAAGGTTCTTTGTTTTAACAAATAACTAAATTATGACTAAACTTTTAAAAAGCCCAGTGAGAAGATGGCTAAATGTGCACGAACAAACAATCAGAAATAAGTTGTGCAATTCCGCATCAGTCCAGTTTTCCGTCAAAACATTTCAGTTTTTTTTGCATCAAAGATAAGCTTTACTTTACGTAGAGATAGGACCAACTGTTTAAGTGTTGCAACAACAAAAGTACACAACACCTGTACAAGAAGAGGCCAATAGTTAGTAAGTTGGTGATTGAAGAAATCCCTCTAGTGGTGTGAGGGCTGTGTTTTGGCAAAGTGGGTGGGGTTATATCCTGCCTGTTTGGCCCTGTCTGGGGGTATCGTCAGATACAGACAGAGTGTCTCCCGACCCCTCCTGTCTCAGCCCCCAGAATTTATGCTGCAATAGTTTGTGTCGGGGGGCTAGGGTCAGGCTGTTAAATCTGGAGTATTTCTCTTGTCTTATCCGGTGTCCTGTGTGAATTTCTCGGAGGACCTAAGCCCTAGGACCATGCCTCAGGACTACCTGGCTGGATGACTCCTTGCTGTTCCCATCCACCTGGTTGTGCTCCTGCTCCAGTTTCAACTGTTCTGCCTGCGGCTATGGAACCCTGACCTGTTCACCGGACGTGCTATCTTGTCCCAGACCTGCTGTTTTCAACTTTCTAGAGACAGTAGGTGCAGTGGAGATACTCTGAATGATTTGCTATGAAGCCAACTGACATTTACTCTTGGGGTGCTGACCCTTTGTACCCTCTACAGCCACTGTGGTTATTATTATCTGACCCTGCTGGCCATCTATGAACATTTTAACATCTTGGCCATGTTTTGTTATAATCTCCACCCCGCACCGCCAGAAGAGGACTGGCCACCCCTCATAGCCTGGTTCCTCTCTAGGTTTCTTCCTAGGTTTCGGCCTTTCTAGGGAGTTTTTCCTAGCCACCGCGCTTCTACACCTGCATTTCTTGCTGTTTGGGGTTTTAGGCTGGGTTTCTGTACAGCACTTTGTGACATCAGCTGATGTAGGAACGGCTTTATAAATACATTTGATTGATTGAATAGTTCACCAATTTTTTATAGAAATTACTCTCTCTAATAAGGACTTTAAAAATCTCCAACATCTTTGATTTAGCTACAGCATTATGCCGCTGTTTTTATGTAAACACTGAGCACCTTGATAAATTGTGGCTCCTCTTGAAGTTGCGCTTTATTGCAACCCTCTCCTTTGTCTTGCTGATGGATTCGATTGGTCAATTAATGCACAAGTGCATTATAAATCATGATTACAGCCCTCTTTAGGAGCATGAATCACTGGGTGGATACTAGTGAAGAAGCTAACCTGGAATAGCATCGAAAGAAAGAAATGTATTTTCAGAGATGGTTGTTTTTTATGTCACTGTCCTGTACCTACACTAGCGTTTCCCAACCCTGGTCCTCGTGTACCTCCAACAGTGCACATTTTCACTGTAGCCCGGGACAAGCACACTTGATTCAACTTGTCAACTAATCATCAAGCCCTCAATGAGTTGAATGAGGTGTGTTATCCAGGGTTATGTAATACCCTTGTTAGAACCAACTATTGAGGTTATTTGTTATAATTCATTGGTATTAGATTTAAAAGGTGATTGAATTTCTATTGAAGAAATATTTATTTAATGTATAAGTGAATATGTTGATTTACTTTTCAGTTTATGTTTTCACCAATAAGGTCTCTTGTTAAGCTGGGGCCAATGGGAGTTGACCTGGTAACGGGAGGCCTGGGGAAAAAAAGAGATGGAGAGAGACGTTGAGAAAAGGATGGACATTACATGATGACTTTTATAAAAAGTAATTATTATAAAATTATACAATTATTTTTAAAAAGAACAAAACCCATACCTACCGAGTTTTGAAGGGAAATACCGATTTTTTTTAAAAATTAGTTGTTATAATTTTGAAAAGAAAGACTTAGTAAAGACTGAAGCTACTGTCTCATCGTGGAGGTATTTGACAGCCTTGAGGTTAGCCTAGCATTGTGTGACACCGAGAGAGAATTGCTTGGGAAAGATTAACGAGGTCATGTTCCCAAGGAATATTGGTTACTGCTAAAGAGTACTGTCTGCATTGATAGCTGTGTGTCACGTTCTGACCTTTATTTCCTTTGTTTTGTATTTATTTAGTATGGTCAGGGTGTAAGTTGGGGTGGGCAGTCTATGTTTGTTTTTCTATGATTTGGGGATTTGTATGTTTCGGCCTAGTATGGTTCTCAATCAGAGGCAGGTGTCATTAGTTGTCTCTGATTGAGAATCAATCATACTTAGGTAGCCTGGGTTGCACTGTTTGTTTGTGGGTGATTGTCTATGTTAGTTGCTTGTGTCAGCACAGGTCTCATTTATAGCTTCACGCTCGTTATTGGTTTATTGTTTTTGTATTCAGTGTTCAGTACTTTCTTTAATTAAATATTCATCATGAACACATACCACGCCGCATTTTGGTCCTCCGATCCTTCTCGCCTCTTCAGATGAAGAGGAGGAAGACCGTGACACTGTGCTTGCTGTGGATCTTGTGAGGAAACCTGCACGGAACTGCCATACTTCGCTGAGGGAATATCTATGAGTAGTGAGTAACCACAACGGTCGGGTGCTCCGGGACTTTATGTGTGTAGTAAAAAAAATTTATAGCTCCAACGTGCTCCAACGGGTTAAGCAAGCTCGAAATAATTTGGTCATGGGTTGTGCACGACTCATTGGGGATTATTATTTTTATTTATTTTGATGTGGTGCTTTGAAAATGTAATAATACACATCTTGAACCTTATGTATGTTGCCTTGGTGGAGTCATTTAATGTTTCAATTTCATTTAATGCATGGGAAAGTATATCCTTATACAATAACACAAATCTATAATCATTCCATCTGAAGTTAATACCCCAGTTGTCATCACCCTAGATAGTTTACAATAGATATTGGAGATGTCCTTCTCACCTAACATCCCATGCTGTTGAGATACTCTACGTAAGTTAATATCGTGAGAATCAAATTCGAGCCTGGTGAGAGGGTTACAGATACAACTAAAACGTGCATGGTTGGGGATACTCGAGGACCATAGGTTGGGAAACACTGACCTATACTACAGTAGATGATTATGTGGTTATACTGAAGTCAATTCTTACAAAGAAAAATGTTCTTAAAACGAAAAATACATGTCATGTGATGAATATGTAATATGAAAAAGTAACTTACAGAATTTGATAAACAATGTTAAAATATGACATTTGAATCAGTGTTTTATTTTATCTACTGTATTTAGCTGGCGAATCTCTGCAGAACTAAATGAGCTGTTCCATAGTTCTCATAAGCCCTATACTGTAGTCAGCTTTGATTTCCCTTGTTAGCATGGAGCCGTTCCCCGGCAGTCCCACCGCTGTTCTGAATCCCATCCCAGCTAAATGGAGCTCTGTGGGGCCAACATCTGTATTTAACTTGGCGAAGACCCAGCTCCCAGCCTGGCCACAGTGTCCAACATAACAAAGCATTTATAACATACCCACACCATCATTCTCTGGTTTAAAGAGACACTGCCATAAAAGCAAAGTGCACTACTGATAGAACCAGCCATCAGCTCTCTCTCTGTTGCCCATGTACTTGGTGTGCATCCCAAATGGCACCCTATTCCATATATAGTGCTCTACTTGGTCAGACGTAGTGCACTATAAGGGAATAGATTCCATTTGGGATGCAGACTTTTTTTTACTGGCCATGTGTGGTGGAAATTTGGCTTGGCAAGTCAGCTTCATGTTCTCCTACAGACAGCCCATCCAGGGAAGATTAAATAGTGAGCTCCTCTGCCAAGGCATAAGCCCAGGCATCCATGGCTGTGTTTTTAAAGTACGAACATGCAAAGAACTATTTTTTGGCTGGGGTTTTTGTTATACTTTTTGTGGCTGAATGGTCAATAGATACGGCTGGAATTTCCGAGAAAAGGAAAAAAGTCAAGAGGAAAGGAAAAGTGAGTGAAGCTCTCTCTTTGCACTAGTGGAAAGTTTTAAACCCCAACTTATTTGTGGTTTTGTTAAGTAGTGAGTCTCACAGTCAGAGATGGCTGAGAAAGGGAAACGCAGATGTTGAAGTGCTTGACCTTTTCACGCTTGAGTTCCAAATATCTCTAACAGTCTCCCCAGCGGGAGTTGTTTTATGCGAATGATGTCAGAATGCACTCACTGTTCCAAAAGGTGATTTTTACGCAACAGTTAACCCGCTCTGCCTGCTAATCTATCTATAGGCTATGTTTCAACTTGTCAATTTCAAATTATTTTCTAACAACAGTTTGAATTGAGGTGTGTTCCGCCTCCTCATTAATTCACATAGAAGTAGCCCATTTCACTGTTGCAGACAATTTATGTTTGAGGCCTTACTGAGCCGGACAAACTTTCACTTCTCGCCTGAGCACTTCCCCAGTGATTCTGCAGATCAAGTATGCAGACATTTGCGCAGTCTTGCACAAACATTTCCCCCTGGCACATTTTCTGTGGACATCTGTGCGTTCCTATCAAAGTAAGTGGCTTTTTTTCTGTATATCGTGTTGTCGTAGCATACAGTATGTATATATGTATGGAGCATAATGTATTTACAGTTTTATTCACGTTTTCAAGTACTGGTGCCAAATCATTCATTCCGATTATTGCATAGATTATAATGGACACCTATTTGGTATATTATGGGGATTAGCTGTTCCAAAAGCACCAGCTAGTCTTCCTGGGTTTCACACAAAACATGACATAATACAGAACATTAATAGACAAGAACAACTCAAGGACAGAACTACATGAATAAAAATTAAAAAGGCACACATATCAATACATACACACAAACTATCTAGGTCAAATAGGGGAGAGACGTTGTGCCGCGAGGTGTTGCTTTATCTGTTTTTTTTAAACCAGGTTTGCTGTTCATTTGAGCACGATGACATGCAACAGAGTTCAATGCAATAATGGCTCTATATAATACTGTACACTTTCTTGAATTTGTTCTGGATTTGGGGACTGTGAAAAGACCTCTGGTGGTGTAACTGTGTCAGAGCTGTGTGTAAATTGACTATGCAAACAATTTGGGATTTTCAACATTAAAAGAATAAGTGATGCAGTCAGTCTCTCCTCAACTCTCAGCCAAGAGAGACTGGCATGCATAGTATTTATATCAGCCCTCGGATTACAATTCAGGACAAGACGTGCCACCCTGTTCTGGACCAGCTGCAGCTTAACTAGGTCTTTCCTGCATTACTTGACCACACGACTAGACAATAATCAAGAATAGACAAAACAAGAACCTGCAGGACTTTTTGGAGTGTGGTGTCAAAAAAGCAGAGCATCCCCATTTTTATAACCATTGACTCTACAGTTGAAGTCGGAAGTGTCACGTCTGCTCCCGCTCTTCCCTTCCCCTGGCGATTGATTACCCTGCATCACAGGCTCCTGCCATCATCACTCACACCTGCCCTCCCTCGTCACTCGCTTCAGCGTTATAGGACACACCTGGACTCACTTATCACCTGTTATTTCCTCCCCTATATTTGTCTGTTCCCCGCTGCTGCATTGTATTGTTTTTGTCTTTTTTGAGTTTGTTTATGACGATGTTCCTGTCTCGTCTCTGTCCATTATAATTACATGTTTTACTCCACGTACCTGCTTCGTCTCAACAGCGTCATTCCGCGTGACAGGAAGTTTACATACACTTAGGTTGGAATCATTAACTTGTTTTTCAACCACTCCACAAATGTCTTGTTAACAAACTATAGTTTTGGCAAGTCTGTTAGGACATCTACTTTGTGCAGGACACAAGTCATTTTTCCAACAATTGTTTAAAGACAGATTATTTCACTTATAATTCACTGTTTCACAATTCCAGTGGATCAGAAGTTTACATACACTAAGTTGACTGTGCCTTTAAACAGATTGGAAAATTCCAGAAAAAGATGTCATGGCTTTAGATGCTTCTTATATGCTAATTGACATCATTTGAGTCAATTGGAGGTGTACCTGTGGATGCATTTCAAGGCCTACCTTCAAACTCAGTGCCTCTTTGCTTGACATTATGGGAAAATCAAAAGAAATCAGCCAAGACCTCAGGAAAAAAAATTGTAGACCTCCACAAGTCTGGTTCATCCTTGGGAGCAATTTCCAAACGCCTGAAGGTACCACGTTCATCTATACAAACAATAGTACGCAAGTATAAACACCATGGGACTACACAGCAGTCATACCGCTCAGGATGAAGACACATTTTGTCTCCTAGAGATGAACGATCTTTGTTGTGAAAAGTGAAAATCAATCCCAGAACAACAGCAAAGGACCTTGTGAATATGTTGGAGAAAACAGGTACAAAAGTATCTATAGCCACAGTAAAACTAGTCCTATATCGACATAACCTGAAAGGCCACTCAGCAAGGAAGAACCAACTGGCTTGTAAGCCGAAGAACTCCATCCCAACCATGAAGCACGGGGGTGGCAGCATCACTACCCTCTGTAGCGCCTTAGGGTCAGATGCAGAGTATTTGCC
Source organism: Oncorhynchus mykiss (assembly GCF_057628025.1). Lineage (NCBI taxonomy): Eukaryota > Metazoa > Chordata > Actinopteri > Salmoniformes > Salmonidae > Oncorhynchus > Oncorhynchus mykiss. The sequence continues at coordinate 39,494,387 of NC_143040.1, forward strand.
ATACCAGGCGGTGATGCAACTGGTCAGGATGCTCTCGATGGTGCAGCTGTAAAACTTTTTGAGGATTTCGGGGACACATGCCAAATCTCCTGAGGGGGAAAACGTTTCTTGTGCCCTCTTCACGACTGTCTTGGTGTGTTTGGAAATTATTGATAACAAGAATTTTCCACCTCTCCCACACTAACTTTATAAAATTCAACATTCACAGCTTCAGGATAATCCTCGTTGAGGAAGATATACGTTCCTCTCAAGTTCTTTGCTCTTTCCAGAACAGCTAGCTTGACCACTATCGGCCTGGGCCTATCACCTGGGCCGGAGGTTGTTTTTCAGCCTGTGTGCGCACTCCACCTCAAACTTCCTGTGGTCAATCTTCAATTTCTCATAGATAATTTCCCTTCCTTTGTCCTGAGACTACGTCCAGGTCTCATGTGGAGATTCTGCAAATCTGTCCACAACCAAGTTGTTCCGCCTTGATTGTCTGATTTCTCCGTCATTATTATTATCATGGATTCACACACAGAACGGATGTCCTCTCTCAATGACTTACAGAATGCTGTCATCTTGCCGTTCTCCTGTTTCAACTCATCGAAGCTGACCCTGGGAGAACTGCAAACTGTTCTTCAGGTCCTGGACCTCTCCTGTCAGGTTGTCCGTTATTTTATTAGTTGAATCCACAAGTATTCAGACAAAAACCCTTGAAGCTATTTTCTTCTTGTTGTAACAACTGCTTGTAGAGAGACACCACTGTCCTCAACGGTACTCCCGCCGGCTTTGATCTTTGTCATGGTAGCTAGCAACGTAGGTTATGCTCTTACTCCTCGCAGGGAAGATTGAAAACAACAACAGACAGCAGGGATCTAAACAGCCACAAACCCAGGAGAATCTGTGGTCCCGTGTCACAATGACTAACTGCGTCATGGGCTGTGTTCAAGCCCTCAAGAAAACAATGCCAGCTTGATAGGAAGCTAGCTCCAGAGAATAGCAGTCCCAGCAACTGATGCCAACTGCCAACTTGCGGGATCCTATGATGTGTGTAAAATACTTTTTTGATAGTACTGATTATGATGAGCTAATGCATTTTGGCAGCTATGTGTGGGGCCATGTTTGTTGACATTATACAATGCATTCTGGTTATCACGTAAGCGTCTGTCAGACCAAAGATGTTATAACAAAATGAAGTGAAGGAATGGCTCACTCATCTTTCAAGTAAACTTCTGGAAGTGAATGATTGTAGACGACACGCCCCCTTCAACATGCATACTGCAACAGACCAAACCCATCTTGTTTCCTCTTCTTATCTTTGGTTGATGTGAAAAACAAACATGGTGCCGAGCACAAACTACTCATCGTCAGATTACTTTCGATTTTTAGAAAGTGTTTTACTGAATTATTTCGATCAATAGTGATCTCACAAGTGATGTGATGATTTGTAAATGGTCATTAGCTAATTCATATTGTGGTTTCTGTCAGCCGAGAGTTAGCTAAATATGACCACTTGTGTTGCGTCAATTTTTCCTCAGTTAGTGCTAGGACTAATGTAACCTACTTTTTCCGGTTTGGATGATTGTGTTATGCTGTCGCTACTTCTGTGAATGTCTGAACATTGCATTCAAAAATAAACAGGTCACATTAAGGACATGACTGTGTTTGTGCAAAATGTTTCTGTGAAAAGAACTGTGTGGTCAGCTAAAATGGTATGGTATGGGTCAAAGGGTTAAAATGGGACCGAAGTCAAATAAAAAAATATAATTCCAACGATACTTTCTATTGCAGTCAATAAAACAGGATGTTTGTGTTACCAGGCCTAATACCCACCAAGTTAGATTAGTCCCTAGAAATTGAAATTTGTGTAAAATATTTGGAAAATTCACAAAGCTAATATGTTAAACTGTAAACTTTATAAATAATGAATCTCAATTATATGGTATTGGGCATGTAATCCTCACAGTTGCAAAATCCAAACCCCTTGATTCTATACTGTCAATTCCAATTGATTCAGCCAGACTCCTATCCCACATGAAATGTCCCTGTGCTCTGCTCACACATCAAGTCTTTTGACTACTCAACATGGGTAGCTACCTATATTATGATATGCCACCTTAAAATGAATACGTAACTCTATCTAAATAATTTTGCTCATGAATCCCACTGACGTGAATGGAGGAAATTGACTCATCTATTTTATATTTTGCATTTTAGTCATCTAAATGGAAGTAGTGTGTTGTGAGAAATAAAATCTGCGTCCCAAATGGCACCCTATTCCCTATATAGTGCACCACGTTTGACCACTGCTCTCTGCTTTGGTCAAAAGTTGTGCACTATATAGGGATTAGGGTGCCATTTGGGATGCATCTGAAGTGCTTTGTCTGTGATTTAAATGCTGCCAGGCACGAAGCCATGGTAGTGCTGACAGGATGCTGCCTGGATGTTTGATAAAGAGAGACATTAGGCAGGCAATGATCTCTGAATCACATAACTCACAGGAGGATCAAACGAAGGGGCGGAGAGATGGAGAGACAGACAGACAGACAGACAGACATAGAGAGACGAGAGAGACAGAGATAGATGGGGGTAAGAGAGGGAGAGAGAGAGTGAGATGAGAGGCAGAAGAGAGACAGAGAGAAGGAGAGAAAGAGGGGGAGGCTAAATGATAGATGGATCAGGAGAGAGAGGGAAATAGATGGAGAGATGCATATATGGAAAGGCAAAGAAAGAAAGGCTGAAAGTGGACAATGTACTTATTAAATTGCTTAGCTGTCTCTCAACAGGCGTCTAGATGTGTCAAAGGTGTTTATTTCTCTTCATATTAATTAGTTTTGTTAAAAGGGTTTCCTCTCTCTGATTTCCCCTCCTGTTGTGTCCGATTATTTTTGGGGGCTGCACACTGAGGGCGAACGCTGTATCCCAAATATCATCCTCTCCCCTGTATAATGAACTACTTTTGACCTTAGCCCTATGGGCCCTGGTCAAAAGTAGTGAGTAGTGCACTAAATAGGGAATACGGTGCCATTTGGGATGCAGACCCAAGGCTCCACTCGCAGGCCCAGCCTTGTCAGTCAACACCTTCAGTCCATGTCTCACAAACATGTATATCCCATGTGTCAAGAAAGTTCTCAAGTATATACGCACCACTTATTCCTTCTCTACCTGAACCCCTGACTCCTCTCTTCTTGAGGGCTTCAACTTTGTTCACGGCCCCTTTTATCACGCTGTAGGGTTGAGCAACAACTAATTACCAACATCGACCAGACGGCTGATTAACAGTGGAAATTGCCGGGTTGATGCTTTCTGGCTTGTAAGAATGGATCTCTTAGAAGGAAGTCAATGGAGCATACTCGGAATCCTAATCATGCACTTTCCTTTCCATGGTCAGAGCGCGACCCTGAGTCAGTTCAGAGGTTCAGAAATGGAGGGCAAAATCCATATCAACACCTTGCGTTTCCCAACGGATCATCATTCTGTCTGTGATCTCGGCAGCTAAAGACCGAGTACTGGAGCACATAGGTGCTGAAGACAAAAGGTTGGGGTCAATTCCATTTCTATTCCAATCGATTCACTAAAATAGCAGTAAGTAACTTCATGTTCCATTGCAGTATAAGCTATTTATACAGAATATGGATAGTTAGATTGGATCTTGGATCACCGTCCCAGATTGTAAGTTACCTGACAAAGGCGGACACATATTGCAAGAATGGGACAGAGAGATGGGAAGAGACGTAGAGTTGAGTGATTGAGTAAAGGGAGGGAGTAAAAGGGTTAGTAGATTGTGCACCACTAGCTCAAAAGAGTACACTCAAACAGTCAGTGGACATTCACTTTATTTTCATTTCTCTGTGACACTGTCCAGGGATGGTGATAAATTGCACCCTATTCCATATACTGTATAGCCCACATGGGCCCTGGTCAAAAGTAGTGCACTATATAGGGAATAGGATGTCTTCTGGGATATAACATTTACTGATGCTAAAACATGCTCTGCTCCTCACATGTTTACATTAACTGGCCTCTCCTCTTCATGACTGGTTTTACTCTCTTCACTTTCTCACACAGAAACACACGCACACACACACACACACACACACACACACACACACACACACACACACACACACACACACACACGTTTCATTGACTGACACTGTACACACGCATACACACATGCACACTTACCTCTCAGCAATGCATGACTAAGGCCCAGCTGTTCAGATGCCCAGTGCCAAACCCCGCTATCTCCTGCCCCAAGCCAAACATCTCCTGACTAAGGCAGGGCCAAGACACAGCCATCTGTGCTAAGCCTTATTTTGACTACAGACCACAATGGAAGAACTCAAGCTCAGCAGAATGACTCTATTATACTGAAGTGTCTACACGTTAATCCCTCATCTGTTGACTTTGGGTCAGTCAAGATGGACCAAAATGGATGAGGGTTTTTGTCTTGGATCCATGAGCAACTACCAAATGCTGACAGTATCCTTGTATGAATGCAGGCACTTACTGCTTCACAGCTGTGACCTACAGGGAAATCTCTTTGACCTGCAAAAATATGCATTTTACGATTAATTCAAGGACTGGAATCATTTTGACCTGTAAAAACGTACTGGCTTCAAGGATGAGTGATTTCATTTCCATTTCCACCACAGCCTATGGTCAAATGGCATTCCTTTTTAGAACGCAAAGGGTTAAAGTAACATACTCTGGGCTTACTGCATCAGACCAGACCTGCCGCAGCATTTCATCATATGCCAGGCCTGTATATTTTTAGACTGACTGAGAAGACCCAGCTCAAAACATGACATTTGAAAGCCATCTCTGACGTCCACACTACTTTCCTCTCAGACAGCAGATAAATTATACACAACAATAAAAGAGAAGAGCACCCAAGAGCATCCACGCTAAAGCACGGCTTTGATTCAGACCTCCTGTTGCGCTACACTGAGCGCTCATACCCTGGCATGGACAGTATGAAGTTCTCCCCAAGTTACATCTAGGCTTCAGGAAGGATGAATGGTTTAGCTCTTATGGAGAGTTGATGTTCTTTTGACAGCAACAACTGCATCCTAGCCTGCATGCAACAACATCAACCCTGACAATCCTTCCCCACATCATTGTCATGATACCCGACTTTGAGTGACACCCCTTCATGGATTCATGATGCTGTACTGTCTGTGTTTAATGTCAGTAGAGACATCTCCTGGCTTGTTTCGCCCCAGTTAACCCTTCTCTCTCATCTGTCATCCCTTCCCCTCCTCGCCTTTCTCCTCTCGCCTTTTTCCCCTCCCCTCTCTCATCTCACCCATCTATTCCCACTCTCTCCTCTCCCAGCCAGAGTCAGGTCTGATAAATGAATCAGTCACACCAGATCCGTCTCCGTCATGTTTTCTTTAGAAGTCCGCTACCGACTCTCCAAATGCTCCCGACGGCCAGACCGGGATACACAGTGGGATCAGAGGCCAAGGCCGCTATCTGGACTGATATCTAACGACGGGACGGGGGTTAGTCTACAGACACACACACACACACACACAGCAGTTTGGGTGGCTTATCTGAACCCATGATGAGTCAGTCTCTGCAGTGAACCCACTTTAAACCCGCTGCAGTCTGAAGTCTGATTAGGCTCAAAGAACATATCTGAGGAAGAAAGAGAGAGCGAGAAAGAGAGCGAGAGAGAGATATGCTTACCTTTGTCTTGATTCGACAGGCTTGTCCAGATCATGGCATTTGTAGTTATTTGTGATTAGCAGCTAATTAGCATTTCAAAGATGATGGTACAAAAAAAAATACAAAGAACAGTTGTTTTTTTCTTTGTATTATCTTTTACCAGCTCTATTGTGTTATATTCTCCTACATTCCTTTCACATTTCCACAAACTTCAAAGTGTTTCCTTTCAAATGGTACCAAGAATATGCATATCCTTGCTTCAGGGCCTGAGTTACAGGCAGATAGATTTGGGTATGTCATTTTTGGTAAAAATTTAAAAAAGGGGCAGATTCTTAAGTCTAGCTAGCTACATGCCAATGATTCGTTTAGCATAGCAATGTCTAATGAATAGAATTATTAGAAATAACAACTGGGTCAAAATATGATAAAATAACTAACAACAACCCCTCTTGGGTAACAACTTCAGAATGCAAAAACACATTTATGTTAATTTTTTTTTTTTTTACAAATATTTTTATAAATATGGCGGAAACCATTTTGTAAAAGCAGTAATTCCCTCAAACCCAGGAATTATTTGTGACAACTCCCTCCAAGGGCTGTATCCTGTCACAACTTCCGTCGAAGTTGGTGCCTCTCCTTGTTCGGGCGGCGTTCGGCGGTCAACGATCTACGTTTCTTTTTCCATTTGTTTTGTCTTGATTGTACACACCTGGTTTCCATTATGTTATAATTTATTCCCTATTAAACCCTCTGGTTCCCACATGGTTTTGTGAGTGTCTGTTCTTTTTTAAGTGGTCACTCGTTTGTGTCGAGTTGGAATATTTTTCCCTGCATTGAATTAGTTTGTGATTTATTTGAGTAAAGTACGTTTTTAATAAGTTCTGTGTCCTGCGCCTGACTCTGTCCTATCCGCTGCACACTGACACTTGACAGAAACACGCACCTCGAAATGGAGTCAGCAGGTACCCCCAGTCCTCCGTTACCAGTGGAGGAGCGCATCCAGCAGCACGCGACGATGCTCCAAAATCTTGGCACAGCCATGGATCGCTTGCTGCACACCATGGAGCGATGGGAGAGATGGGGTTTTCCCACACCCCCATCCACTTCACCCCAACGCACACCACTGTCCACTCCTCCGTCACCGGAACCCAGTGGGATTCGGCTCTCGCTCCCGAGGGCATATGATGGGACTGCTGCCGGTTGCCAGGGGTTCCTGCTCCGTTGGAGCTCTACCTGGCGACCGTCCACCCGGCTCCCTCGCGACACGAGAGCATGTCCGCACTCATCTTCTGTTTGTCGGGGAGGGCACTTGAGTGGGCGAACTCCCGTATGGGGGAGAGAAGGCGCAGTGTTGGTCCACTATGAGGATTTCACCCGCCGGTTCCGGGCGGTATTCGATCATCCACCTGAGGGGAGAGCGGCGGGGGAACGGTAGTTCCATCTTCAGCAGGGGATAAGGAGCGCACAGGACTAGGCACTGGATTCAGAACCCTGGTAGCCAGCGCGGGATGGAATGATAGACCATTACCGGTGCAGTCTACGTGAGGACGTTCGTCAGGAGCTGGCATGCAAGGACACCACCCTTAACCTCGACCAGCTGGTGGATTTATCCATCCGGCTGGATAACCTGTTGGCCACCCGCAGGCGTCCGGATCGGGGCACGTCCATTCCATCCCCCAGCACCTCCGACCCTACACCTATGGAGCTCGAAGGGGCTGCTGTAAGGGTGACCGGAAGGGGGGCCGTTTCTAGCACCACATGTGGCATCAGAGGGCACACAGATGGTCGGTGCTGGGGAGTTTCGCCAGGGAGTCGAGGCAGCAGGCAGGGCACTGGTGGATCATCCCAGGTGAGTAGGCACCCGACTCACCCAGAGCTTCCTGTTGCGCACATGTGTGTATGTACAGTGGGAAGAACAATTATTTGATACACTGCCGATTTTGCAGGTTTTCCTACTTACAAAGCATGTAGAGGTCTGTAATTTTTATCATAGGTACACTTCAACTGTGAGAGATGGGATCTAAAACAAAAATCCAGAAAATCACATTGTATGATTTTAAAGTAAATAATTTGCATTTTAGTGCATGACATAAGTATTTGATCACCTACCAACCAGTAAGCTCTCACAGACCTGTTCGTTTTTCTTTAACCTTTCTAAGATATCGGTTCCCATTTGGGACTCTACCCTCCCACGTTCAGATGGAACGGTGGCGCATGGAACGCAAAAATATTCTTAGAAATATTTAACCTCCACACATTAACAAGTCCAATAGCTCAAATGAAAGATAAACACCTTGTTCATCTAGCCAGCAAGTCAGATTTCTAAAATGTTTTACGGCGAAAACATAGCACATATATATGTCAAACCACCACCAGACACAGCTCATTTGAATAGCCAAAACATGCAATCAACAAACGCAGGATTAAAAAATAAATTGTTCACTAACCTTTTGAAAATCTTCATCAGATGACAGTAATAGGACATGTTACACAGTACATTTTTTTTTCTTCAATAATATGCCATTTATATCCATAAATGTCCATTTACAGTGAGTTCACGTTCAGAAATTACTCAAAAATGTCCGCAGGAAATCTAGGTAGCGCGGCAAGATAACGTAAATAGACATCATAAACTTTGACTAAATATACATGTTCTACATATAGTTAGAAAGATACACTGCTTCTTTATGCAACCGCTTTGTTAGATTTATTTTTAACGTTACAGAAATCGCACACTATTCAATATGCTGAGACGGCGCTCAGATACAAGCTACATTTCTACGTAATGTTGGAGTCAACAGAAACACAGATTTCAGCATAAATATTCCCTTACCTTCGATGGTCTTCGTTCAGAATGTTCTGGAAGGCTTCATACTTACCCAATACATCGTTTGGTTTCAAGTCTTGCGTCTTTGTATTAGCTACTGCTAATAACATCAGCTGAAATGCACCCAAAATGTCCTCTGGTCCGGAAAAGTTGCGCATCAAAACTTCAAAATTACATATTATATGTCGACTAAACAGGTCAAACTAAGTGCAGAAGCAAGCTTTATGATGTTTTAGACACACAAAACAAACTTCAATTCAATCGGCCATCGTCTGCCCTTCTCTTGAGTGCTGGAACAAAGGAATGGCTGGGACCAATTCGCGCCACAACGCACAACCTATTTTCTCGTGGCACGCACTAATTTCACTCCCATAGGGTCAATTCTCGCGGGATTTGAACGATTTAAAGGTCTACTGAAAGAGGACATCTAGCGGAAGACATAGAAAGTCTCCCCATAACTGGTTGGGAAGGGTGGGGGCGATGACGTCAAAGTTGCTCCAACTTTCATGACCACAAAAACTAGTTTGGAAGAATGCCTGCCCTGTGAGTTCTGCTATACTTACAGACATAATTCCAACGGTTTTAGAAGCTTTAGAGTGTTTTCTATCCAATAATAATTATTATATGCATATATTAGCAATTTTTGACAGATTTTTTTTTCAGTTTACTAGGGGTACCCAATCTCTCCAAAGGGGGCATATGTCTGCCATATCCTTAACAGGTTTTAAGAAGCCCTCCTGTTCTCCACTCGTTACCTGTATAAACGACAACTGTCCACTCACTCAATCAAACAGACTCCAACCTCTCCACAATGGCCAAGACCAGAGAGCTGTGTAAGGACATCAGGGATAAAATTGTAGACCTGCACAAGGCTGGGATGGGCTACAGGACAATAGGCAAGCAGCTTGGTGAGAGGGCAACAACTGTTGGCGCAATTATTAGAAAACGGAAGAAGTTCAAGATGACGGTCAATCACCTTCGGTCTGGGGCTCCATGCAAGATCTCACCTCGTGGGGCATCAATGATCATGAGGAAGGTGAGGGATCAGCACAGAACTACATGGCAGGACCTGGTCAATGACCTGAAGAGTGCTGGGACCACAGTCTCAAAGAAAACCATTAGTAACACACTACGCCGTCATGGATTAAAATCCTGCAGCGCACGCAAGGTCCCCCTGTTCAAGGCTCTGTTAACCTCGGCTCCCGTGCTGGCTCATCCTATGTCCAGGCCCGTCTGAAGTTTGCCAATGACCATCTGGATGATCCAGAGGAGGAATGGGAGAAGGTCATATGGTCTGATGAGACAAAAATTTAGCTTTTTGGTCTAAACTCCACTCGCCGTGTTTGGAGGAAGAAGAAGGATGAGTACAACCCCAAGAACACCATCCCAACCATGAAGCATGGAGGTGGCAACATCATTCTTTGGGGATGCTTTTCTGCAAGGGGACAGGATGACTGCACCGTATTGAGGGGAGGATGGATGGGGCCATGTATCGCGAGATCTTGGCCAACAACCTCCTTCCCTCAGTAAGAGCATTGAAGAGGGGTCGAAGCTGGGTCTTCCAGCATGACAATGACCCGAAACACACAGCCAGGGCAACTAAGGAGTGGCTCCGTAAGAAGCATCTTAAGGTCCTGGAGTAGCCTAGCCAGTCTCCAGACCTGAAGCCAATAGAAAATCTTTGGAGGGAGCTGAAAGTCCGTATTGCCCAGCGACAGCCCCGGAACCTGAAGGATCTGGAGAAGATCTGTATGGAGCAGTGGGCCAAAATCCCTGCTGCAGTGTGTGCTATCCTGGTCAAGAACTACAGGAAACGTATGACTCCAACCACGGTATAGGTGATGCAGCGGTTCTTAGGATTTGCCAACTACTACCTGTGCGACTGCAGTGGTCAGCTAGGGCGGACAGGGCTTTTGGTCACCTGAAGGCTCTGTTAACCTCGGCTCCCGTGCTGGCTCATCCTCATCCATCCTTGGCATTTATAGTAGAGGTGTACACATCCGAGGCTGGGATAGGAGCTGTGCTGGATCAGCGCAGTTGTCACATGGTTCTTCCGAGGTTCTCAGGCATTATTGCTGAAGAATTACACTTGAACTGCATATTCACCACTTCTCTCTACACTCATTCATATCTGCATCTCTATTGTAGATCAGAAACACACACTGGCCTGTTTATGTCTTAGACTTCTTTCATACAGACTATATCAAGAGCTTTACACTCCATGCATTCATTGGATCATTATGTTCCATCTATATACACACAGTTGTAAGGCATTGCACACAATAGCATATTTTATTCAGAGTAAACTGCCTTTCAGTGGATGTCAGTCAATTTAAAAAATCTGTCTATATTTTTCATGTGTTAAACTCAAAATATATTTTAATTGGTCAAGTTTTGGATATTGGATAAGCTCACCCCTCTTCCTGGACCTGTGTTTTCAAATCAAATCAAGTTGTATTAGTCACATGCTCCGAATACAGTGAAATGCTTACTTGGTGACATCACCAGGTGGTAAATTGGTTAACAGACCAAAAACAAAGCGAGTGTCCAACCTACTGTATGTTCCAATAAGAGCTAGTTCAAAGTCTTCCACTCCCAGACTTTCCTAGCTAAATTGTTTCTTGAGAAAAAAAAAATGTTTTTAAAAAGTTACTTTTGTAAATTTTACATTAAGGTTCTTAATTGTTACCCATACATTATTTAATATTGGGCCTTTAAAAAGGAATTGAACTCAAATAGAAATAAAATGACTGAAAGTGCAGGAGCCTCTTTTGACTCGATACAGGTGGTTAGGTTTTACTTAATAGCGCCAGTGGGACACCTATCGACAACTTCCGGTGAAATTGGAGGGCGCTCAATTCGTTACAATGATGGATATTAAACATCTAGGTACGTACCAGCGCCTTACATCGGTTAAAAGCTTAAATTCTCATTAATCTAACTGCATTGTCCGATTTACAATACGCTTTACAGCGAAAGCATGCCATGCCGATTGTTTGAGGACGGCGCCCCACATCAAAATATTTTTCAAAGAGCACAGGCTTCGTAAAATCACAAATAGTGATTAAATATTCACTTACTTTTTGAAAATCTTCCTCGGATTTGCAATCCCAAGGGTCCCAGATACAACATGCATGGTCATTTTGTTAGATAAAATCCTTCTTTATATCCCAAAAAGTCTGTTTAGTTGGCGCCATGTTGAGGAAAGAATCCAAAAAGCTACCGCTAAACTTTGTTAAAACAAGTCAAATCGCATTTCTATTACATCCCCGGGGACCCGAAAATGTAACTAAACAATAATATTAAATAGAAAAGTAAAATTATTCAAACTCAAAATTCTTCCCCGTTTGGGAAGAAACAAGCCTGAAACCTTGGTCAAAGACTGTTGACATCTAGTGGAAGCCATAGGAATTGCAATCTGGGAGCTGGAATTGCATGGGCTGTCTCAAAACAAAAACACGGTTTCATCATATTAGCATTAGATTTATTAAGATTTATTAAGAGGAATTCAAGACATTTGATATATCTTTGGGAAAATTCAAAACAATGTTTGGGTTACATGTTGTTGATCACCCCATTCTCCTCTCTCTGATATTATAAATGTTTGAGAACAGAAACACAATGTAACTAAGGTGAATATGTGAATTTATGGGATGTATTGGGAGGTTGAAACATTATGTTTAAAAAAACATGAAAACAGGAATTTAGGAAGTGCAATCATTCATTAAACCCTGAAAAAATAAAGGATATGCACCGCTTTTATTTTGAAATGAAACTTCTGATAACACAGTCTTCAAGGAAACGAAACAGAAAAGAAAACATTTGACACATACTGGTATTACATTTGTGTCTCTTTACGAATTTGGAATGCATCCAATAACGAGAAACTCTGTGATGTGATTTTCTATTCAAACACAACAATTAAAACAAATATTCTGCTTTATGGAAACCGAGGTTAGGCTCTTCTGCATCTTGAAACACTTATCCCCCGATGTTATTGGAATTCATGTTCATGCAAAAATGTCTATTAAATTCTCAGAAAAATACATTGCAATACCTGTAAAACAGAGGCGTGCATGACTGTTATACCAAAAAAGCCTTATTGCTGAAAACACGTTTAAGGAAAGACAAGAATATCTCTCCCTTCCTCTCCCTCTACACCTCTCTCTCTCCCTGCCCCCCTTAGTATTTTGCTCCAACATCAATCCTGTATGTGGTATAGGCACCACTTGACTGCACACATCAATTTGTCTGTCAGCTTCTGCATCTCTCCTTTCATGTCGAAAATCCAAACATGTTTTTTTCATTAAAGAAGCACACAACTGAATAAATATGACACTCAGAGCAATAAATCAACATATATAGTGTCACTCATTTTCATCATAGAAGGATGTGAAACCGTTTTCTGTGAAATTGTGATACATACAAAAATGTATGACCTTCTTAAAAGATAATGTCATTGCTAAGAAAAATGATGCAATAAGTACAATCGGACACATTTTCCTAATATTTTATGTTTCCTTTCATGTTTTCATCTTGATATTCTCATTTCCCGGTTGAGGTGCAGCAATTTGTCCAATGCCTAATGCCTATTTTCCTGGCCAGCTCACATGGTCAGAGACAACTGATGGGTTTAATTGCTAACTAAAGCTATATATATAGTTATTGTTTTCCCTGAGCATGTGACCAGACCAGGTAAAACTCCTGTCCCTACTAACCTCCTGACACTAATAATAATAAGTCTCAGGCTTCCCCCTAGTCAAAAATAGTGCACTATATAAGGGAATAGGGTGCCATTTGGGATGTAGCCTAAATGTTTACCAACACAGCCTTCCATTCACCCCAAAGTAGAGAAGGTCTCACCCTCCTGATTTCGGTTTTAACAGATGGCGGTTGGCATTTGCGATGTTTGTTTCATGGCCACTGAACGACAGGCTACATCTGGCTCTGGCACAGCCTGCAAACCAGCAGCAGATGTACCAGCCACATATACCTGCCACTCATCGGGAGCCACAGCTACATAAAAGCATCATTTAGCAACACAGCATCTTAAAGGTCCCTCACATCACCCAGGGATATTGAACATGTTGGTGGAGAGGAGAGGAGAGGAGAGGAGAGGAGAGGAGAGGAGAGGAGAGGAGAGGAGAGGAGAGGAGAGGAGAGGATGAGAAGGATTGGATCTGAAGGGAATGATTGTATGTATGAGTCACTGTGCTCTGCTCTGAAATGTGTATAAACTTGTGTGATTCTCTGTTGTAACATCAATTATTCTTGTTGTGGACGGTTTGGCTGCTTCCACCCTATTCCTTACATAAATAGAGCATTATATCTGACAACGTTCTTACGAAACCAATAACTAGCCTATTGATTTTGCTGCACTCATTATGTCTCTGTATCTTAGGCCTAGCTACATGGTCTGTAACCTGATTTTGATGTGTGCATAAATCTGAGAAGTAAGTGTACGCGACCAGGTGCTGAATGTATGTACCCAGGACACAGCAACCTTATCAACCAGCTCCTTCTTGGCCTCTTGGCCAGCCAGTCCGAGCGGATTATTAGTTGTTTAGATGGTGACAAAAATAAACATTAAAACTTAACTACAAACAGGCATGCCCAAACTAAAGACTCAAAACCAAACACAAGGCCTCGTGGCCTTTTACATCTTGATGTAAAACCTTCAACGCTACAATTTATTAAAGGATATATTCGGATGAGTCTTGAAAACGCTGAACAGTCATTAGAATCCTCACACCGTGCTTAGATTCAACAGATGAATCTTAAATGAATGACATCACAAGGTTTGTGTGTTTGACTTTACAGAGAGTTATCCTGTGAATAATGACTCAACACAATAACATTTGCACCGTCCTGTAAATAAGGACTATGACTCCACTCAATACAATACACAGACTGCGCTAACTAACTGGAGGAAAGGGATCTGTAGGGATGGAATTCATTTAAGGTATGTGTCACAAATTGCACACTATTCCCTACATTTGACCAGAGCCCAATTGGCCATGGTAAAAGAGAGTGCACTATATAGTTAATACATTGTTATTTAGGACGCACCCTAACTGTCACGTCCTGACCTTAGATCCTTGTTTTATGTCTCTATTTTAGGTTGGTCAGGGTGTGAGTTGGCGTGGGCATTCTATGTTTTGTTCTATATTTGTATTTCTATGTGTTTGGCCTGGTATGGTTCCCAATCAGAGGCAGCTGTCAATCGTTGTCTCTGATTGAGAACCATACGTGAGGCAGCCTGTTTTCGCCCTTGAGTTGTGGGTAGTTGTTTTCTGTTTCGTATCTGTACCAGACAGACCTGTTTCGGTTTCGTTTGTTCACGTTGTTGTTTTTGTATTTTTCAGTGTTCTATTAAAATAATTATGAATGCTTACCACGCTGCATATTAGTCCGATCTTGACTACTCTTCCTCAGATGAAGAAAATAATCGTTACACTAACCAAATGTAATAAACTTTGCAGAAGAATCCGTTTCTTTCAGCCTTGGATTGAGAATTATCATGAAAAAGAATGAATGACTGTGCTGACAAAAAGGAGTGTAGTATTTGTCTCACATGTCACCTATAATGATGTAATGTGTTTAATTGATAATCTGACGTTCAATCGAATAAAAACTTTACTGAATAAGTGATGAAATGTCCTTGTTAGTTTGATTTAGTCATGCCTAATTGCTTACCTTTCCTGAAGAGTTTAAGGTCCTCAACTGCTGAAAAACGCTTTTCAAGATGACGGCAGAAACATTGATGTGTATTAGACACCATGCTTGCTGTTCAAATTCCAATTATTATTTTCAGGGTGCCTGAATTTGTCAAATTTATTTTCAAATCAAATGTATTTATAAAGCCCAATTTAGATCAGCTGATATCTCAAAGTGCTGTACAGAAACCCATCCTAAAACCCCAATCAGTAAGCAATGCAGGTGTAGAAACACGGAGGCTAGGAAAAAATCCATAGAAAGGTCGAAACCTAGAGAGGAACCAGGCTATGAGGGGTGGCCAGTCCTCTTCTGGCTGTGCCGGGTGGAGATTATAACAGAACATGGCCAAGATGTTCAAATGTTCATAAATGACCAGCATGGTCAAATAATAATAATCACAGTGGTTGTCGAGGATGCAACAGGTCAGCAACTCTGGAGCAATTGTCAGTTGGCTTTTCATAGCCGATCATTGAGAGAATCTCTATGAGAGAATCTCTCCTGCTGTCTCTAGAGAGTTGAAAACAGCAGGTCTGGGACAGGTTGGCACGTCCGTTGAGCAGGTCAGGGTTCCATAGCCGCAGGCAGATCAGTTGAAACTGGAGCAGCAGCATGGCCAGGTGGATGGGGACAGCAAGGAGTCATCATGGCAGGTAGTCCTGAGGCATGGTCCTAGGGCTCAGGTCCTACGAGAGAGAGAAAGTAAGAAAGAGAGAATTAGAGAGAGCATATTTAAATTCACACAGGACACCGGATAGGACAGGAGAAATACTCCAGATATAACAGACTGACCCTAGCCCCCCGACACATAAACTACTGCAGCATAAATACTGGAGGCTGAGACAGGAGGGGTCAGAAGACACTGTGGCCCCATCCGATGATACCCCCGGACAGGGCAAAACAGGCAGGATATAACCCCATCCACTTTGCCAAAGCACAGCCCCCACACCACTAGAGGGATATCCTCCTCTAGGGACATGGAAGAGCCCCAATAAGCCAGTGACTTAGCCCCTGTAATAGGGTTAGAGGCAGAGAATCACAGTGGAGAGAGGGGCCAGGCAGAGACAGCAAGGGTGGTTCGCTGCTCCAGTGCCTTTCCGTTCACCTTCACACTCCTGGACCAGACTACACTCAGTCATAGGACTTACTGAAGAGATGAGTCTTCAATAAAGACTTACTCGAAATATAACAGCTCTATAAATATTATTTTGTGGTGTCCCGACTCTCTAGTTAATTACATTTACATGATTAGCTCAATCAGGTAATATTAATTACGGATAAATTATTTTATAGAATAGCATGTCATATTACTTAGTCTCAACCTTTAATTAAACTCTTAAAGACCTAGTAATATTTTACATCAATAGCCCTCTTAATTCAGTCTCATCTGAAAGTTGTAAATTCTTGGTTATCTGCACAAACCCTGGCTAACAAGTTGAATCAGCAATACAAATTGGGTTTGATTATTTATTTACTAAATACCTAACTAATCACACAGAATTACACATACACATAATTAAATCGTAACTTGATTACAAATTACATCATAAAGGATAACGTCCCTAGCGGGCGGAACAGATATGACAGCTTGTTACACAAAAGAAAAGGGCTGGGTTTGAGTGAAAGAGCGGGAAGACTGAGGAACAAATGGCAAAGCTGTGCTATCGTAAATACAAAATCTTATGCATTCTAAATTACCGCCCATTTGGAAAAGGAAAATGCAATAAATATTTACTCTGAGCTGCGCTTCGGTAAGTTGGTGGTAGATGCAAGGCCGTGTTGCCCAACCAAGTCCTTTGAAGAATGTCCCTGCTGGTAAATTGCATACGTTGTAGTAATGTCGTTGTGTGGTAGACGGGATACTCTGTCTGTTCCTTCCAAACCCTTGTTTGCATCTGCTGTGGCTAACTCAACGGCTAGGAGGTATCATTTCTGTAGTGAATAAGAGTTCAAAGTTCATACCATTCGCAACAAAAGCTCACGCTGATGTTGGCTTCGTTCTGTAGTTATTATCTGAACCATTCTGACATCGGACCGTCGTCCAAACATCCTCGGAACAGGAGGTTATATTGTCGTCAAGGCTTTATATAGGAAGGGAGAGGGGGCGTGTTTGAAAAGTTTTATAGCCCATGTCCCTTCACAGGGGCAGGCCACTGATTGAGCAATTTTAGAAGCTAAAATCACATTTCATCCCATCACGAATAATTTATAATATATAATATATAATTATAATTTATAATTTAAATTGAACAACAATTCCATGTGAATCCGATAACTCTGTGTAGACTTTCCACTGTAGAGTTTGTCATCTGATCATTGATGAGAATGTCTCAGATGACAACCGAACTGACATCATATTCATTAAGTACCACCACATATGTTCAATTGGTCAGATTACCAGAATATTGTTCATTTCCCCCCATCTTCTGATGTTCCTAGAATCTCTATGTTAACCAAGGGTTTGCAAATGTAACATCAGTAGGGTAGAGAGAGGAAAAAGGGGGGGGGAGGTATTTATGACTATCATAAACCTACCCCCAGGCCAATGTCATGACAGTAGGCAGACCATTCCATAAAAATGGAGCTCTATAGGAGAAAGCCCTGCCACCAGCTGTTTGCTTTCAAAATTCTAGGGACAATTAGGAGGCATGTGTCTTGTGACCGTAGCGTACGTGGCGGTATGTGCGGCAAGACCAAATTGAAAAGATAGGTAGGAGCAAGCCCATGTAATGCTTTGTAGGTTAGCATTAAAACCTTGAAATCAGCCCTTGCCTTAACAGGAAGCCAGTGTAGGGAAGCTAGCACTGGAGTAATATGATCACATGATCACAAGTCACCACTAACTGAAGTTTATTTCGTGCTTTTGCCGGGTAGCTGGAATGTAGAGCATTGCAGTAGTCTAACCTAGGAGTAACAAAAGCATGGATATATTTTTTTTGCATAATTTTTGGACAGAAAATTAATGATTTTTGAAATGTTATGTAGATGGAGAGAGAGATCAGGGTCCAGAGTAACGCCGGGGTCCTTCAGTTTTATTTGAGATGACTGTACAACCATCAAGATTCATTGTCAGATTCAACAGAAGATCTCTTTGTTTCTTGGGAACTAGAACAAGCATCTCTATTTTGTCCGAGTTTAAAAGTAGAATGTTTGCAGCCATCCACTTCCTTATGTCTGAAACACAGGCTTCTAGCGAGGGCAATTTTGGGGCTTCACCATGACTCATTGAAATGTACAGCTGTGTGTCATCCGCATAGCAGTGAAAGTTAAAATTATGTTTTTGAATGACATCCCCAAGAGGTAAACTATATAGTGAAAACAATAGTGGTCCTAAAACGGACCCTTGAAGGACATTGACATTTACCGTTGATTTGTCAGAGGACAAACCATCCACAGAGACAAACTGATATCTTTCCGACAGATAAGATCTAAACCAGGCCAGAACTTGTCCGTGTAGACCAATTTGGGTTTCCAATCTCTCCAAAAGAATGTGGTGATCGATGGTATCAAAAGCAGCACAAAGGTCTAGAAGCACGAGGACAGATGCAGAGCCTCAGTCTGACGTCATTAAAAGGTAATTTACCACCTTCACAAGTGCAGTCTCAGTGCTATGATGGGTGTCACGTTCGTTGTATGAGTGACACCAAGGCGCAGCGGCATATGCTTACATTCTCCTTTTAATGAATGAAACACTTAACAAAACCAATGCCCGAAATGTGAAGCTATAGAAATTAGTGCAGACAGGCAACTAAACATAGTCAAGATCCCACAACACAAATAAGGGAAATGCCACTTTTAGTGAGTTTGGTACACATCCGATGGATAGAGAGCCGTTTATTATTTTCAACATAGGAGGGCCAAGCACAGGAAGCAGCTCTTTCAGTAGTTTAGTTGGAATAGGGTCCAGTATGCAGCTTGACGGTTTAGAGGCCATGATTATTTTCATCATTGTGTCAAGAGATATAGTACTAAAACACTTTAGTGTCTCCCTTGATCCTAGGTCCTGGCAGAGTTGTTTTGGATTGTTCTTATTTTCCTCAATTAAGTTCGAAAAATAGGATGATCGAGCAGCAGTGAGGGCTCTTCGATACTGCACGTTACTTGCCAAGCTAGTCTGAAGACTTCCAGTTTGGTCTGGCACCATTTCCGTTCCAATTTTCTGGAAGCTTGCTTCAGAGCTCTGGTATTTTCTGTATACCAGGGAGCTAGTTTCTAATGACAAATGGTTTTAGGGGTGCGACTGCATCTATGGTATTGCACAAGGTTAAATTGAGTTCCTCAGTTAGGTGGTTAACTGATTTTTGTCCTCTGATGTCCTTGGGTAGGCAGAGGGAGTCTGGAAGGGCATCAAGTAATCTTTGGGTTGTCTGAGAATTTATAGCATGACTTTTGATGATCCTTGGTTGGGTTTTGAGCAGATTATTTGTTGCAATTGCAAACGTAATAAAAGGGTGGTCCGATAGGAAAGGATTATGAGGAAAAATATTAAGATCCACAACATTTATTCCATGGGACAAAACTAGGTCCAGAGTATGACTGTGGCAGTGAGTGGGTCCAGAGACATGTTGGACAAAACCCACTGAGTCGATGATGGCTCCGAAAGCTTTTTGGAGTGGGTCCGTTGACTTTTCCATGTGAATATTAAAGTCACCAAAAATTAGATATTATCTGCTATCACTACAAGGTCCGATAGGAATTCAGGGAACTCGATGAGGAACGCTGTACATGGCCCAGGAGGCCTGTAAACAGTAGCTATAAAAAGTGATTGAGTAGGCTGCATAGATTCATGACTAGAAGCTCAAAAGACGAAAACGTTTTTTTATTTTTTTTATTTTAAATTTGCTATCGTAAATTTTAGCAACACCTCCGCCTTTGCGGGATGCGCGGGGGATATTTTAAACAAGATATTTTGTCACGAAAAGATGCTCAACTATGCATATAATTGACAGCTTTGGAAAGAAAACACTCTGACGTTTCCAAAACTGCAAAGATATTATCTGTGAGTGCCACAGAACTAATGCTACAGGCGAAACCAAGATGACATTTCAAACAGGAAATGCCCCAGATTTTGGAGGCGCTGTGTTCCAATGTCTCCTTATATGGCTGTGAATGCGCAAGGAATGAGCCTACACTTTCTGTCGTTTCCCCAAGGTGTCTGCAGCATTGTGATCTATTTGTAGGCATATCATTGGAAGATTGACCATAAGAGACTACATTTACCAGGTGTCCGCTTGGTGTCCTCCATCGAAATTATTGCGTAATCTCCAGCTGGGTGCATTTTTCCATTTGGTTCAGAGGAGAAACCAAACTGCCACGAGTGATTTATCATCAAATAGATATGTGAAAAACACCTTGAGGATTGATTCTAAACAACGTTTGCCATGTTTCTGTCGATATTATGGAGTTAATTTGGAAAAAAGTTTGGCGTTGTAATGACTGAATTTTCGGGTTTTTTTTCTTAGCCAAACGTGATGAACAAAACGGAGCGATTTCTCCTACACAAATAATATTTTGGGAAAAACTGAACATTTGCTATCTAACTGAGAGTCTCCTCATTGAAAACATCAGAAGTTCTTCCAAGGTAAATTATTTTATTTGAATGCTTTTCTTGTTTTTGTGAAAATGTTGCCTGCTGAATGCTGGACTTAATGCTATGCTAGCTATCAATACTCTTACACAAATTCTTGTGTAGCTATGGTTGAAAAGCATATTTTGAAAATCTGAGATGACAGTGTTGTTAACAAAAGGCTAAGCTTGTGAGCCAATATATTTATTTCATTTCATTTGCAATTTTCATGAATAGTTAACGTTGCGTTATGCTAATGAGCTTGAGGCTATAATTACGCTCCCGGATACGGGATTGCTCGTCGCAACAGGTTAACACAGTAAATTCATCAGGCTTAATAAGCCATGTTTCACAGTCAGGCCAATCACATCAAGATTATGATCAGTGATTAGTTCATTGACTATAACTGCCTTGAAAGTGAGGGATCTAACATTAACCTCTCTGAACCACCCAAAACGGATCCGGGATAATTGTCATCAGCAACGCTGAATAATATAGCGCCACAGTCAAATAATATTACTAGAAAATATTCATATTCATGAAATCACATGTGCAATATTGCAACACACAGTTTAGCCTTTTGTTAATCCACCTGTCGTCTCAGATTTTTTTAATTATGCTTCACAGCGAAAGCAATACAAGCGTTTGTGTAAGTTTATCGATCGCTCGACAAAACAATAAGTACACTTAGCATCAGGCAACTCGGTCACGAAAATCAGAAAAGCAATCAAATGAATCTTTTACCTTTGATAATCTTCGGATGTTTTCACTCACGAGACTCCCAGTAAGACAACAAATGTTCCTTTTGTTCCATAAAGATATTTTTTATATCCAAATACCTCCGTTAGTTTGGTGCGTTATGCCCAGGAATCCACCGGAAAGAGCGGTCACGACAATGCAGACAAAAATACCAAATTATATCCATAATGTCCACAGAAACATGTCACACGTTTTTTATAATCAATCCTCAGGGTGTTTTTCAAATATCTATTCGATAATACATCAACCGGGACAGTTGGCTTTGCACTAGAACCGGGAGTAACAATGGCCGTCTTTCTCTTTTGCACACAATTCACTCTGAGAGCCCCCACCTATCTACTTACGCAATGTGGTTGTTCACGCTCATTCTTCAAAATAAAAGCCTGAAACTATGTCTGAAGACTGTTGACACCTTGAGGAAGCGATAGGAAAATGAATCTGGTTGATATCCCTTTAAATGGAGCAATGGGAGGCTATGGAACATGGAGTTTTCAAAATAGAAGCCACTTCCTGGTTTCATTTTTGTCAGGGTTTCGCCTGCAATATCAGTTCTGTTACACTCACAGACAATATTTTGACAGTTTTGGAAACTTTAGAGTGTTTTCTATCCTATTCTAGCATCTGGTCCTGAAAAATAGGCTGTTTACTTTGGGAACGTTATTTTTCCAAACATAAAAATAGTGCCCCCTAGCTTCAAGAGTTTAAGTAGCCCTATTTTGAGATGTGAGGTATCACAATCTCTTTCAATAATGGCAGGAATGGAGGAGGTCTTTATTCTAGTGAGATTGCTAAGGCGAACACAGCCATGATTAGTTTTGTCCAACCTAGGGCGAGGCACAGACACGGTCTCAATGGGAATAGCTGAGCTGGATACACTGACTGTGCTAGTGGCAGACTCCACTAGCTGGCAGGCTGGCTAGCACCCTATTTCATTATGGAGCTAGGGGAGTTAGAGCCCTGTCTATGTTCGTGGATAAGATGAGAGCACCCCTCCAGCTAGGATGGAGTCGGTTACTCCTCAACAGGCCAGGCATAGTCCTGTTTGTGGGTGAGTCCCAGAAAGAGGGTCAATTATCTACAAATTCTATCTTTTGGGAGGGGCAGAAAACAGTTTTCAACCAGTGATTGAGTTGTAGAGCTCATCACTCCCCCTAACTGGGAGGGGGCCAGAGACAATTACTCGATGCCGACACATCTTTCTAGCTGATTTACACGCTGAAGCTATGTTGCGCTTGGTGACCTCTGACTATTTCATCCTAACATCATTGGTGCCGAAGTGGATAACAATATCCCTATACTCTACACTCGCCAGTTTTAGCTTTAGCCAGCTGTAGTGGTCTGGGTGTAGCTGGTGCAGAGGAGTCAGGCGCAGGACAGTAGAGATTAGTAACACAAGTAACTTTACTCAAATATTCCAATAACATGTCGTAATACCGAGCCCACAATAACAGACTGAACATACATAAAACAATCACGCACAAAAACTATGGGGAAAACAGAGGGTTAAATAATAACCAGGTGTGTAAAACAAAGACAAAACAAATGGAAAATGAAAACTGGATCGGCGATGGCTAGAAGGCCGGTGACGTCGACCACCAAACGCCACCCGAACAAGGAGAGGGACCGACTTCGGCGGAAGTTGTGACACCAGCACCATCTTCAGATTAGCCTTAATGTCGGTAGCCCTGCCCCCTGGTAAACAGTGTATGATCGCTGGATGATTTGTTTTAAGTCTAATACTGCGGGTAATGGAGTCGCCAATGACTAGGGTTTTCAATTTGTCAGAGCTAATGGTGGGAGGCTTTGGCGTCTCAGACCCCGTAACAGGAGGAGTAGAGACCAGAGAATGCTCGGCCTCCTACTCCGACTCGCTGCTTAATGGGGAGAACCAGTTGAAAGTTTCTGTCGGGTGAATGAGCGACACCGGTTAAGCATTCCTACAGCATTTCCCTCGAGAAGCCATGAGAAAGTTCTCAGGCTGCAGGGACCGTGCGAGGGGATTTATACTACTATCTGTACTTACTGGTGGCACAGGCGCTGTTTCATCCTTTCCTACACTGAAATTACCCTTGCCTAACGATTGCGTCTGAAGCTGGGCTTGCAGCACAGCTATCCTCACCACAAGGCGATTGTTCTCCTGTATATTATGAGTACAGCGACTGCAATTAGAAGGCATCATGTTAATGTTACGATTTTGTTTCGGCTGGTGGAGGTCCTGACGAACCATGTCCAGATAAAGCGTCCGGAGTGAAAAAGTTGAATGATAAAAAGTTGAGTGAGGGGAAAAACAAAAAATAACCATGAAAAACAGCCCCAGATAGTGACGTGTATTCATGGATGCCAAACAAAACCAAGCTTTGACCAAGAAAAAGGAAAATAAAGTATCTATCTTCTCTCTGTGTTTCATAATTTTCCTTCAATTCGCAAGAGGCTGAATGTATCTCACAGGAGAAAGCATCTGAGTGAGCTAAACAGCGCCCCTCTGTTTCTCTATGTGTAGGCCATCTATCTGATGCTGTCTGGTCCAAATGAGTATGACATTGTTGCCGCCTGTAGCACTGAATGCAAGAGAAGCCAGTGAGCACTTGGCCTTCCTTTGACAAAAAAAAGTATAAACTTGATTTAAACTGAGCGAGCTCAACTGTGAATGTTCCTGGCGAGAGAAAAAAGTGTCAAGGGATTTGGCATCCCTCCCGTCAAATTGCTTTGATTTAAAACGCTATTAACAGAAACATTTGAATTGTTGCATCTAATTTAGTTGTTGTCTTCCGGTGGCTAGCTAGCTAGATAAAACTGGCCCTTTCCTAAATTAGCCATGGATGGAGATAGGGATTTGGACATGTGGTTTTGCTTATTTTTCCGTACTGGCCAATGATTATAACAGCGATTCTGATTCAACCATTAATTCAATTCATACATTGTTGTGCCCCTGGCCTGAGAGGATGAAAGTTGCTAGATGTAGAACTTGTGTAGCTAGATGTAGAAGGCTAATGTTAACTAGCTAACATTGACCATGAATGGAAGTTAGGCTAGCGAGCAAGCATTTTAGCCAGGTAGCCTAGTACAACAAAAAATGAATGTGAATCAACGTGTTTTTCCACTTGCACACACAGAAATCAGAACAATGGACAGCCACATAAGTTTTACCTTTAGTTGATTGGACTACATTGTTTTTGGTATCTTTTAGTTGTCACTGTATTAGACTAAGCAGATTTGATTGTATGGCTGTGTGCTCGATTTTATACACCTATCAGCAACGGGTGTGGCTTATATAGCCAAATCCCCTCATTTGAAGGGGTGTCCACATACTTTTGTATATCAACATCTATACTGATTGCACAACCATTTGACAGCCCAATCATTTACTGTGAATGCATCCCAAATGGCACTCTATTCCAATTATTATTCTTATTCTTATTATTTAAAAAAAAAAATTTTATTAACCAGGCAGGTCAGTTAAGAACAAATTCTTATTTACAATGATGGCCTACACCGGCCAAACCCGAACGACACTGGCCAATTGTGCGCTGCCCTATGGGTCTCCCAATCATGGCTGATTGTGATACAGCCTGGATTCGAACCAGGGTGTCTGTAGTGATGCCTCTAGCACTGAGCTGCAGTGCCACTGAGCTACAGTGCCTTAGAGTGTTGCGCCACTCGGGAGCCCTATGGGTCCCGAGTAGCGCAACGGTTTAAAGCACTGCATTTTAGTGCTAGAGGCGTCACTACAGACACCTTATTTCAAATCCAGGCTGTATAACAACCCTATGGGTCCTGAGTGCACTACTTTTTACTAGAGCCCTATGGGTCCTGGTAAAAATTTGTGGACTAGAGTTCAGACAGATAAAGATCAAGGTCAGGGAGATAACACCAAGTTTAAATATGACAGTAACGTATAAAAATGACAATAATTTAATTGAAATGAAAAGCATGAAAAATATTTTCACAAAGCAATACAAAGCTCTATTGAGATGGTTTCAAGTGTCATGTAGAAACCAGATTACATTCTTATGAAAATATTTCTGGAGCATCTCACATCAAATTGTCTTTATCACAATTGAGCTCATTGATTCTGTTGTTTGATTTTATTTTTATCCCTCTACCTACCTATGATGGAGACATTGATGCCTGTGTGGATGTGTTGGGTGTGGAGCCAAACTCATTATTAACTTTGACAGTGTGTCTCCATGTTCCCTCTGTCCCAGGATGGACCCTCTTTAAAAAGCTTCTTCAGGATTGGTGGGTCACCTGCGGGACGGTTGAGCTAACGTAGGCTAATGCAATTAGCATGAGGTTGTAAATAACAAGAACATTTCCCAGGACATAGACATATCTGATATTGACAGAAAGCTTACATTCTTGTTAATCTAACTGCACTGTCCAATTTACAGTAGCTATTACAGTGAAATAATACCATGCACCTAATACCTTTGTATATTTTTTTAACCAGATCTAATGTGTTATATTCTCCTACAATCCTTTCACAATTCCATGAACTTCAGTGTTTCCTTTCAAATGGCACCACAAATATGCATATCCTTGCTTCAGGGCCTGAGCTACAGGCAGTTAGATTTGGGTATGTCATGAAAAAAAGGGGCCATGGACTCCTGACTATCTATGAATTATTCAAAGGTAATTATACTCATTTAATTTAAACTATGGATTCATAAATTGACTTTTTAGGTGGTGTTTTAGGAGAGCTGTACAGGTCTAGACACTAATAAGAGCTAAAAGTGGAAAAGTGGACAGGTAGACATGAGGTCATTCTGAGAGAGGGACCTCATTGGACATGGTGGGAGCCGGTGGAAGCTGTCTCAAATGGCACGCTATTCCCTATGTAATGCACTACTTTTGACCAGGGCCCTGCACTACATAGGGAATAGGGTGCTATTTGAGATATACCTTGCTGTTCTGTGGGGACTTACGCACCTGGATTGACAAGTTCACACCCGGACGTCAGAAGATATTTTCACAGAGCGAGCGTCAGGGAGTTTGACATTAATTGAATTTATATCTTCGCCAGAAGTAGTTTCCATCAATTATTTTTAATTGAATTGGATTCGCATCTGTGGCGTTTATTCTCTGAAAATATGCATGAAACTGACACATTTTAATATTTGATTTTTGGACCCCGAGGGTTCAGAAAAGTATGAAGAGTAATATTTCTTGCCATCTGCCTCAGAAAGACACTCAAGACCTCTGACTTGATGACCTGTCTATAAATATGCTTATGGTTTTACCTTGAAAAGGCATGGCCATAACACACCATTACCATCATTCCTAATTAGAAATAAATCATCAAACCACTTTTGACAGTTGCTTTGAAATGGCTGCTTGTTCATATCAGGCGTAAATCCATTTATCATTATGCAGGCACAGAGGGAGGCATGTCAAAGGGCGATTTGGATATTGATTTATGCTGTGAATGCCTAATGAATTATCTAACCTTGGCAACATATTAAAATAGGTTCAATCAGTTACACATGGGAGAGGGTGAATAATGCATTAACGACCAAAACAAAACAAACAGTGCTAAAAAGCCTCTGAATAAATTAAATGGCTGAGATCGCTGCGAGGTCACAACCTCTGTTTCATTAGTGGGAGCTTTCAGAGTCACAATTCTCCACGGTTCTTAGAGAGCCAATCCACACTCTAGATTCAGTCAACAATGAACATAATCTATTCAAAAAAGGGTTCCTTTGCGCGACAGAGAAACACACCTGAGAAATGTCACTGAAAGTACTTGGCCTAATGTACTTGGTGGAAAAAGGCTGGACAAAGTCCAAGTATTTATTTTGCACAGGGGTATTATGTTCCATTATATTGGTATGTGATTTAATTGAAAATGATCTATATGCTGTAATTGAATACGTGTAAGTGTCCTCCTATTGACATTAATTTCCAAGAATTGCTTGTTTTACATCAGCCACTGGTTTATTTGAGGATTCAGCGCTGGACTTGAAAACATTTTGGACCTACAATATATCACCAAGTTCAGAGATAACAGCTATAGAGGCCACAGTCCGGTTTCATTAAATCCCTGTTTGGATAACAATACCTAGAAAGCAGGGGTGTACAGAGACAATGATGGTGAAGTACTGTACAGTCGTGGCCAAAAGTTTTGAGAATGACACAAATATACATTTTCACAAAGTCTGCTGCCTCGGTTTGTATGATGGCAATTTGCATATACTCCAGAATGTTATGAAGAGTGTAAAGACCCTCTTTGCCATGCAAATGAACTGAATCCCCAAAAAACATTTCCACTGCATTTCAGCCCTGCCACAAAAGGACCAGCTGACATCATGTCAGTGATTCTCTCGATAACACAGGTGTGAGTGTTGACGAGGACAAGGCTGGAGATCATTGTCATCCTGATTGAGTTCGAATAACAGACTAGAAGCTTCAAAAGGAGGGTGGTGCTTGGAATCATTATTCTTCAAATCAAATCAAACTTTGTCACGTGCGCCGAATATAACAGGTGTAAATCTTACAGTGAAATGTTTACTTACAGGCTCTAATCAATGGTGCCAAAAAAAGATGTGTGTGTGTGTGTGTGTGTGTGTGTGTGTGTGTGTGTAAGTAAAGAGATAAAACAACAGTAGAAAGACATTTGAAAAAAGAGTAGCAAACCATTGGTTACCTGTTCAGGAGTCTTATGGCTTGGGGGCAAAAACTGTTGGTTTGATTTGTTTGTCAATCATGGTTACCTGTGAGGAAACACATGCCATCATCATTGCTTTGCACAAAAAGGGCTTCACAGGCAAGGATATTGCCAGTAAGATTGCACCTAAATCAACCATTTATCGGATCATCAAGAACTTCAAGGAGAGCGGTTCAATTGTTGTGAAGAAGGCTTCAGGGTGCCCAAGAAAATCCAGCAAGCGCCAGGACCATCTCCTAAAGTTGATTCAGCTGCGGGATCGGGGCACCACCAGTACAGAGCTTGCTCAGGAATGGCAGCAGGCAGGTGTGAGTGCATCTGCACGCATAGTGAGGCAAATCTTTTTGGAGGATGGCCTGATGTCAAGAAGGGCAGCAAACAGTAAAGCATCCTGAGACCATTCATGTGTGGGGTTGCTTCTCAGCCAAGGGAGTGGGCTCACTCACAATTTTGCCTAAGAACACAGCCATGAATAAAGAATGGTACCAACCACATCCTCCGAGAGCAACTTCTCCAATCCATCCAGGAACAGTTTGGTGATGAACAATGCCCTTTTCAGCATGATGGAGCCCCTTGCCATAAGGCAAAGTGATAACTATGTGGCTCTGGGAACAAAACACCGATATTTTGGGTCCATGGCCAGGAAACTCCCCAGACCTTAATACCATTGAGAACATGTGGTCAATCCTCAAGAGGCGGGTGGACAAACAAAAACCCACACATTCTGACAAACTCCAAGCATTGATTATGACAGAATGGGCTGCCATGAGTCAGGATGTGGCCCAGAAGTTAATTGACAGCATGCCAGGGCGGATTGCAGAGGTCTTGAAAAAGAAAGGTCAACACTGCAAATATTGACTCTGCATCAACTTCATGTAATTGTCAATAAAAGCCTTTGACACCTATGAAATGCTTGTAATTATCCTTCAGTATTTCATAGTAACATCTGACAAAAAATATCTAAAGATACTGAAGAAGCAAACTTTGTGAAAATTCATATTTGTGTCATTCTCAAAACTTTTGGCCACGACTGTATATACTCATTGACATAAGAGCTGAAAACATACACTGAACCATCCATTTAAATCTTGGGATCCTTGTCTGACAGCCTTGTCTGACAGTTCTCACACAGGACTTACAGTAAATCACCCAGGCAAGATAGTATGTATGAACAGCTCCTAGAACTCTCCTATGATTGGGAGCAGCACACACCTAAAGAGGCCAGCCTGTCCTTCAAGATCATTTACTATGTTCTGACATCCATTAATTCATGCACGTACCAAGAGACATGTTGGCTGGAGTTTTACTGTTATCTATTTCCAGGGAAAGAGAGTTGTGACAGGTTTAGTGGGATATTGGCAAATAGTATACTGTATATAACGCAATACTAAGAAAACAGCTTTAATCTGTCCAAGGCATAGGTGGGTTAGATATGCTGTAACATCAGTCTCACAAAAGCAATACCATGCCATTAAATAGAATATTCATACGTTTCTGCAAATATTTTCTTGATCAGGTCACATGGTCAGGGAACGCCCCAGCCCCCACAAATTAGAGTAAACACCATGTGCCACATCCATGCCTATAACGCAACATAGACAGGCAGGATACGAATGGAGGATTGGTGAGTGCCGTCTAGCCTCCTGTAGCTTCCCCAGTAGGGAGGGTCCATATGTGTCTGGCACAGGCCTTTCTGTTTGAGTTTGGGCCAGGCTTATCACATGCCTTGGTATGTGCCCCTACCGTTCCTGGACAGCTGTTATTACAGCTGGATTAATTATGGCGGAGGGAGACGCTCACACACACTGGACACATACATAAACACACAGAAAATTGGCCAGTGTTGCCTAATGTTGATTCTTCTGTGCAACATTTCTAGAGTTGATTCAGGTGTTAAATTAACAATGTAAGTGTAGAATTAACACTCATTGGTGTAAAAGACACTGTTGGTGTTAATAACCAGTGTTAAACCAAACCAAACATCATATTTCCCAGCATGCTCTATTGCAAGTTTATCTAATTTTTTGTTAAAAATGTTTTTTCAACATCAATGTTTATGCATGTACAAATTATGCTAATGTTATGCTACTCAAATGTTTAAAAAACAGAGTTTTCTAAACTAATTCAATCTGTTACTTGGATTTATTGCACTCATTATTGAAATATTGTCTCATGTCTTAGACTTCCCAACCCCGCAGGTGAATAAAAATGTAAAATGTTGAATACCCCCACTATTGCTGGATTCTAATAGGAATTACACATCACTTTTCAAGATAGCATAATATGACTTGCAGGCCTGAAAACCCTGAGTTTAAGGCCGCTGTATTAGGGATGCATAGGCCCTTAAAATAAGGCCTTATTAAAAGTAATGAACAGCCAAAATCATGTTTTTCATGAAATTGGATGACATTTGGAAGAAACCAGATTAAGGTATGATGACCAAAGTATAAAATAACTGTTGCTTCTACATTAATAAAGTTTGATCATTCAGGAGGCTGGATTAATAAGGGGGTAGGGTGACATCACCCTAACTCTAATTTTAATACACCGATGGTAACATAATTGTCTCTTATCTAATTTAAAGAAGTACCGCCTTATAACCAACATTGGAGAAGGCGTGCTGGCAGAGGGTTGTGGTTTATATAGCAAGATAGCTACTCTACTGGTGGCAAAATTTGACTGCAAGGTGTCATCAAATATAATTAAAAGTTTACAATATTCATCTTTGGCAAAGATACTTAAATTCTTCCCCTTTCATCTGTGTCTGGTGTTAGCTAGCTAAGTTACTGGTTAGCTATGTCTTCAGACAGCATGGAACAAAAGGGGGGGGGGGTCATGTCAACACATCCATCAGCGCGGCTGTGAACCGCATCACAAGAGAAATTCCAAATGGGAGATGTATATAAAAAATGTACATCATGATGCAATTTCAATGTTGTTTGAGTTGCTTTGTATGTCACCAAATTAGCATGAGATGATTTTACTGCGACACTGCTCACTGCATCCAAGTTTCTTGACTTCGGTATTTCAAAGAGCTGTCAGTCAAGGCGAGCTCACGAATGTAAGCGCTCCGCCCACTCAGCCTGTCTTTTTAAACTTCCTGGTAGTTAGCCATGTGAGAAAGTACTTCTTCAAAAATGGAAATTGCATTTCTATCCCCAAACAATATTATGGGTGATATTTAAGTCACTGAAAAAGCTATTTTACATAGGAATCAGAATGACTGTTTGGGACCTTTAAATACTTGTGTTGAATACTTTAATTTCAATGATGACATATTCACTTAGGGTCTCACAACAACCATGTCTCTGTCACTAACAAATACAGTGGTAACTCTAATTCACCAGAAAGCAATGCTTTCTTGGAAATATGAAAATAAGGCTTTACGCTAAGCAGTGTGTACATTTAACACTCTCAGTGTTGATTTAACACTGGAGAATGTACTGCACACACACACACACGCTGAGATTTGGCCTGTTTATTCAAAACGTGGCCTGCTGCTGCGTCATACATCATATTTCTTTCACCTGGTGATAATATGCCCTCCGGGCTGTTTATTATTATTTTGTGGGAGTATACATTTTTCAGGAGCCAGACCCCTCATGCTCTTCAGGCAAAGCACAGAAACAACATCTCTGCCACCCATTGCTAACACAATAATCTTTGGGCTAGGTACAGCACCATTATCTTTTTGTTCTCCCTACCACCAAAACAATGCCTACTGCACTCTTTCATAAACATTCATTATCACCTCAGAGCTTATTTTTTAAAGCGTTCCACTCAGTAGCTACCTGAACCACAAACACTGAGAATAATGCATTTCCACCGGGCCTATTTGTAAAATCTATTTGTCTTATAAATCCATCC
Source organism: Oncorhynchus mykiss (assembly GCF_057628025.1). Classification (NCBI taxonomy): domain Eukaryota; kingdom Metazoa; phylum Chordata; class Actinopteri; order Salmoniformes; family Salmonidae; genus Oncorhynchus; species Oncorhynchus mykiss. The sequence goes on from NC_143040.1 coordinate 39,526,442, forward strand.
GTGTTCTCAACCCGTTGATGGAGCATTAAGGCTGTAGTTGGGAGGGTAGTAATCAAAATGTATGTTTTTCTCTCCCTCTCGCTCTCAACATTAGAAATTCATTATTTATTAGGGTAGACACAACTAGTGACTCAAACCTCAAAGAGCATTTTTGGAAGCGGTAGCAGTTGTGCCGTACTAATTAATCAAGCATGTTAGCTAGATCGTTCCTCGCCCTGTACCACGAAGGGCAGCGAGAACACAGGTTTTGTCTCAAATGGCACCCTTTTCACTTTATAGTGCATTACTTTTGAATAGGGTACCATTTGGGACAGAACCCGGCTCTTCAACCAGTCACCTTAATCAATGTGGGCTGCGGTATCGATGGAGACCCTTTCAAAGACATCCATACAGGTCCCAAGTCCTAAAGGCAGAGGAGCCCAGACTACCCAGGTGAAACAAACTCAATATTGAACAAACTATCTCACTGGTTCACTGAAAGTTTACATCACATAAGATATGACATTAAGTCTATAAGACACCGTCTTGAGAAACAAGTGCATGCACAAACACTTGTATGCACACGCACACAGACAGACAGACAGACACTCAAATAGATGACTGGTGGGTAAAGAGAATTTGTTTGATGATTTACTTGGCAGTAATTTGTTTCACAAAAATGAAAAATAAAGTGCGAAATTAGCCATGCATTTTCTGCTTGCTTAGATTAGAGGTTTGAGTTTATAAAAGTATTGTATTGACGTAGCTTTCGGGTTTATTTACGTAGCTTTCCTTTCAGTTTAGAAAGGATTGCATTTCGTGCCCTACCAAATAGCTAATGAACTGCGATGAAAAATGTACAACAAAGGAAAAAACAGGAATCAGGAGCAGCAACCTGTAAAGCAAGCGTTGATGATAATAATACACATCCTATTCCAGACATATACTTTGCAAATACGTTATTGATTTATTTTTAAGTGATGAGAAATGTGGGCTTGTATTTCAACCGGATGAAATTAACAAAAACAAACCACATCTCTAGAGCCAAACCAATAATGCTTCTCATCTATCCTTAATTACTAAACCTTCAATTATCATTAAGAGACTTGTCTGTCAAGCCATTTGTATGCAGAATGAAATAATACACTGTGTATAATATTTAAAACATTTCACAATGAAGATATCCTGCCCATTCACCTTGGCTGTAACTAAATGACAGATTCATAAATTAATAAACAGAAACATACAGGGCACACTTTCAATGGGGAAAGGGGGACATGCCCCTGGGCTCTGGCTGGGCCACTCAAGGACATTCAGAGACTTGTCCCGAAGCCACTCCTGTGTAGTCTTGGCTATGTGCTTATGGTCATTGTCCTGTTGGAAGGAAAATCTATGCCTTAGTCTGAGGTCCTGAGCAATCTGGAGCAGGTTTTCGTCAAGGATCTCTCTGTACTTTGCTCCATTCATCTTTGCCTCAGTCCTGACTAGTCTCCCAGTCCCTGCCACTGAAAAACATCTCCATAGCATGATGCTGCCACCACCGTGCTTCACCATAGGAATGGTGCCAGGTTTCCACCAGACGTGACAGTTGAAATTCAGGCCAAAGAGATCAATCTTAGTTTCATCAGACCAGAGAATCTTGTTTCTCGTGGTCTGACGGTCCTTCGGGTACTTTTTGTCAATCACTAAGCGAGCTGTCATGTGCCTTTTACTGAGGAGTGGCTTCTGTCTGGCCACTACCATAAAGACCTGATTGGTGGGGTGTTGCAGAGATGGTTGTCCTTCTGGACGGTTCTCCCATCTCCACATAGGAATTCTGGAATTATTTCAGAGTCACCATTGGGTTATTGGTCAACTCCCTGACCAAGGCCCTTCATCCCCCAATTGTCAGTTTGGCTTGGTGACCAGGAAGAGTCTTAGTGGTTTCAAACTTTTTCACATTTTTGGTACCCTTCCACAGATCTGTGCCTCGACATAACCCTGTCTCGGAACTGTACAAACAATTCCTTTGACCTCATTGCTTGGTTTTTGCTCTGGCATGCACTGTCAATTGTGGGACCTCATATAGACAGGTTTGTGTCTTTCCAATTCATGTCCAAGCAATTGAATTTACCACAGGTGGAAACATCTCACGGATGATCAACGGAAACAGGATGCACCTGAGCTCAATTTCGATTCTCAAAGCAAAGGGTCTGAGTAATTATGGAAACAAGGTATCTGTTTTTATATTGTAATACATTTGCAAAGATTTCTAAAAAGCTGTTTTTGCTTTGTCATTATGGGGCTTTGTGTGTAGATTGATAAGGGAAAAAAGTAACTGAATCCATTTTAGAATAATGCTGTAACATAACATATTGTGGAAAAAGTCAACATGTCTGAATACTTTTCCGATTACACTGTATATATATGTCATCCGTTAACCGCTCACTTCCTTCCGAGCTATTCCAGACTCTAGTAAATACATTTGATTAAATGTCAACTTAAAATGAAAGGTTATCCAAAGAAGTTTGACGTTATGGGATGTGAACTTCAAAGAACACAAAATTATTTCAACAGTTTCTGCCTGTTATATTCCAGGACAAAATTAAAACCCAATCCCAAGGTTGTACCTATATGAATTTATCTGCATAGGCTATGTATTGACCAAATATGTATTGATCTTCTTTATGGAGGTCTGAGGGGGTATGTTGCTTTGCAAAACAGAGCAATGTCCCAAATGGCACCATAATTCCTAAAGAGTGCACTACTTTTGACATGAGCCCTGATCAAAATAGTTGCATCATGTAGGGAATTGGCTGCTATGTGGGCCACTGCCCAGAACTGAGCTGCACAGCACCAAGCACTCCAGGGCTTTTGAATTAATTAACGCTACGACTAAACTGCTGCATCAACATAATCATGTATCAATTGGGGCAACAATTAAGTTAACATTGTTCTTTAAGGACACCATGCTGGGTTCATATTTCATTGTTCATACACACTTTGCAGGGAGGTAATCACTTTACATGGTTTGCTTGCTTTGCACAGTAGTTCAAAAAATACAACGAATTTGGTAATACGTGTGAAAATGAGAGCCAGATACAATCTTAATGGCTACATGGTTTGTATACCCATCCTTTACATATATTTCCTATTTCCTGATATTAGGCTGTGTAAGAACTTCCTTCCGCTCAACAAATGAACATTGATGAAACCAAAGTCCAAGGATACACGTGCACTATACAGTACACTCAGAAACTTTTCAGACCCCTTGACTGTTTACACATTTTGTTACATTACAGCCTTTTTCTAATGGATTAGATATTACCCCTCCTCGTCAACCTACTCACAATACACCATAATGACAAAGCAAAAACATTTTTCTTTTTACATTTTTGCTAATTTATAAATAAAATGTATGAAGGCATTATCACATTTAAATATGTATTCAGACTCAGTACTTTGTACTTTGTTGAAGCACCGTTGGCAGCGATTACAGCCTCGAGCCATCTTCGGTATGAAGCTACAAGCTTGGCAAACCTGTATTTGGGGAGTAGCTCCCATTCTTCTCTGCAGATCATCTCAAGCTTTGTGAAGTTGGATGGGGAGGGCTGCTGCACTGCTATTTTCAGGTCTCTCCAGAGATGTTCGATCAGGTCCAAGTTCAGGTTCTGGCTGGGACACTCATGGCCACTCATATACTTGTCCCGAAGCCACTCCTATGTTGTCTTGGCTGTGTGTTTAGGGTCATTGTCCTTATGGAAGGTGAACCTTTGCCCCACTCTGAGGTCCTGAGCGTTCTGGAGCAGGTTTTCATCAAAGATCTCTCTGTACTTTGCTCCGTTCATCTTTACCTCAATCCTGACTAGTCTCCCAGTCCCTGCCGCTGAAAAACACCCCCACAGCATAAGGCTGCCACCACCATGCCTCACCGTAGTGATGGTGCCAGGTTTCCTCCAGACATGACGCTTGGCATTCAGGCCAAAGAGTTCAATCTTGGTTTCATCAGACCAGAGAATCTTCTTTCTCATGGTCTGAGAGTCTTTAGGTGCCAAACGGGCTGTCTGATTGGTGGAGTGCTGCAGAGATGGTTGTCATTCTGGAAGGTTCTCCCATGTCCACATAGGAACTCTAGAGCTCTTTCAGAGTGACCATTGGGTTCTTGGTCACCTCCCTGACCAAGGTCCTTCTCCCCGGATTGCTTATTTTGGCCGTACAGCCAGCTCCATTTAACAATGATGGAGGCCACTGTGGTCTTGGGGACCTTCAATGCTGCAGAAATGTTTTAGTACCCTTGCCCAGATCACTGCCTCAACACAATGCTGTCTCAGAGCTCTACATACAATTCCTTCGACTTCATTGCTTGGTTTTTGCTCTGACATGCACTGTCAACTGTGAGACCTTATATACTTGTAGACAGTTGTGTGCCTTTCCAAATCATGTCCAATCAATTGAATTCACCTCACGTGGACTCCAATCGAGTTGTAGAAATATCTGAAGGATGATCAATGGAAACAGGATGCACCTTAGCTCAGTTTCGAGTCTCATAGCAAAGGGTCTGAATACTTTCATAAATACATTTTTAAATTGGCCAACAATTCTAAGAACCTGTTTTCACTTTGTCTTTATACGGTATTGCGAGTAGATTGCTGAGGATATATTTTTATTTAATCCATTTTGGAATAAAGCTGTAACATAACAAAATGTGGAAAAAGTCAGCGCGTCTGAATACCTTCCGAAGGCACTGTATGTACAAAAGTACTTGGACACCCCTTCAAATTAGTGGATTTGGCTATATCAGCCACACCCATGGCTGACAGGTGTATAACATTGAGCACACAGCCATGCAATCTCCATAGAACATTGGCAGTAGAATGGCCTTACAGAAGAGCTCCGTGACATTCAATGTAGCACCGTCATATGATGCCAACTTTCAGTTCGTCAGATGTCTGCCCTGCTTGAGCTGCCCAAGTCAACTGCTTTATTGTGAAGTGGAAACATCTAGGAGCAACAACGGCTCAGCCGCAAAGTTTTGGTCCACATAAGCTCACAGAACAGAGTGCTGAAGTGAAAATCATCTGTCCTTAGTTGCAACATTCACTACCGAGTTCCAAACTGCCTCTGGAAGCAATGTCAGCACAAGAACTGTTCCTCGGGAGCATCAAGAAAGCCTAAGATCAACATGCGCAATGCCAAGCGTCGGCTGGAGTGGTGAACTTCTTAAGGTATAGGGGGCAGCATTTTCACTTTTGGATAAATAGCGTGCCCAATTTCAACTTCCTGCTACTCATGCCAAGAAAATAAGATATGCATATTATTAGTATATTTGGATAGACAACACTCTTAAGTTTCTAAAACTGTTTGAATCATGTCTGTGAGTATAACAGAACTTATGTAGCAGGCAAAACCCAGAGGACTAACCGTTCAGAATTTTTGTTTTTTGAGTTCTCTGTCTGTTCAGTGTGATCTCATTGGGAAACGATATTTCTTAGGCACTTGTTTTCAGTTCCTACCGCTTCCACTGGATGTCACCAGTTTTTGCAATTTGGTTGAGGTTATTCCTTTGCGCAATGAAGAAGTACGGCCATCTAGGAAATGGGTAACACTGTTGAGAGTTGCGCAAGGCTTGAAAAGTAGCGTTGATCGATTATTAACATTTAAAAATACCTAAAGTTGTATTACAAAAGTAGTTTGCAATGTTTTGGCAAAGTTTACAGGCAACTTTTGAGATATTTTGTGGTGCCCTTGCGCAATTTGGAAGCTGTTTTTTTCTGGATCAAACGCGCCAAATAAATGGATATGTTGGATATATATGGACGGAGTTAATCGAACAAAAGGAACAATTGTGATGTTCATGGGACATATTGGAGTGCCAACAAAATAAGTTTGTCAAAGGTAAGGGGTGTTTTATATTTTATTTCTGTGTTTTGTGTAGCTCCTACAGGGTTGAAATATGCTACTCTCTTTGTTTACTGTTGTGCTAATCATCAGATACAGTGCCTTGCGAAAGTATTCGGCCCCCTTGAACTTTGCGACCTTTTGCCACATTTCAGGCTTCAAACATAAAGATATAAAACTGTATTTTTTTGTGAAGAAGCAACAACAAGTGGGACACAATCATGAAGTGGAACGACATTTATTGGATATTTCAAACTTTTTTAACAAATCAAAAACTGAAAAATTGGGCGTGCAAAATTATTCTGCCCCCTTAAGTTAATACTTTGTAGCGCCACCTTTTGCTGCGATTACAGCTGTAAGTCGCTTGGGGTATGTCTTGGGGTATGTGTTTTGCACATCGAGAGAATGACATTTTTTCCCATTCCTCCTTGCAAAACAGCTCGAGCTCAGTGAGGTTGGATGGAGAGCATTTGTGAACAGCAGTTTTCAGTTCTTTCCACAGATTATTGATTGGATTCAGGTCTGGACTTTGACTTGGCCATTCTAACACCTGGATATGTTTATTTTTGAACCAGTCCATTTTAGATTTTGCTTTATGTTTTTGATCATTGTCTTGTTGGAAGACAAATCTCCATCCCAGTCTCAGGTCTTTTGCAGACTCCATCAGGTTTTCTTCCAGAATGGTCCTGTATTTGGCTCCATCCATCTTCACATCAATTTGAACCATCTTCCCTGTCCCTGCTGAAGAAAAGCAGGCCCAAACCATGATGCTGCCACCACCATGTTTGACAGTGGGGATGGTGTGTTCAGCTGTGTTGCTTTTACGCCAAACATAACGTTTTGCATTGTTGCCAAAAAGTTCAATTTTGGTTTCATCTGACCAGAGCACCTTCTTCCACATGTCTGGTGTGTCTCCCAGGTAGCTTGTGACAAACTTTAAACGACACTTTTTATGGATATCTTTAAAAAATGGCTTTCTTCTTGCCACTCTTCCATAAAGGCCAGATTTGTGCAATATACGACTGATTGTTGTCCTATGGACAGGCCTCTTGGCTGCATCTCTGATCAGTCTTCTCCTTGTATGAGCTGAAAGTTTAGAGGGACGACCAGGTCTTGGTAGATTTGCAGTGGTCTGATACTCCTTCCATTTCAATATTATCGCTTGCACAGTGCTCCTTGGGATGTTTAAAGCTTGGGAAATCTTTTTGTATCCAAATCCGGCTTCAAACTTCTTCACAACAGTATTTCGGACCTGCCCGGTGTGTTCCTTGTTCTTCATGATGCTCTCTGCGCTTTTAACGGACCTCTGAGACTATCACAGTGCAGGTGCATTTATACGGAGACTTGATTACACACAGGTGGATTGTATTTATCATCATTAGTCATTTAGGTCAACATTGGATCATTCAGAGATCCTCACTGAACTTCTGGAGAGAGTTTGCTGCACTGAAAGTAAAGGGGCTGAATAATTTTGCACGCCCAATTTTTCAGTTTTTGATTTGTTAGAAAAGTTTGAAATATCCAATAAATGTCGTTCCACTTCATGATTGTGTCCCACTTGTTGTTGATTCTTCACAAAAAAATACAGTTTTATATCTTTATGTTTGAAGCCTGAAATGTGGCAAAAGGTCGCAAAAGTTCAAGGGGGCCGAATACTTTCGCAAGGCACTGTAATAGCTTCTTATGCTTTCGCCAAAATTCACGAGTGTAGCTTTAATTTAGTATCTTACATGTGTGATTTAATGAAAGTTTGATTTTTATATCATTTCATTTGAATTTGCCGCACTGCATTTTCCCTTGCTTTTGGCCAAGTGGGACGCAAGCGTCCCCTATACCATAAGTAGTTTAAGAGTGACTCCGCCATTGGACTCTGGAGCAGTGGAAAAGCGTTCTCTGGAGTGATGAATCACGCTTCTTCATTTGGCAGTCCGACAGACAAATCTGGGTTTGCGGATCCCAGGAGAACGCTACCTGCCCGAATGTATAGTGCCAGCTGTAAAGTTTGGTGTCGGAGGAATAATGGTCTCTACAGCATACAATAACATTCTAGACGATTATTTACGTCCAACTTTGTGGCAAAAGTTTGGAGAAGACCCTTTCCTGTTTCAGCATGAGAATGCACCCGTGCACAAAGCAAGGTCCATACATGAATGGTTTGTAGAGATCGGTGTGGAAGAACTTGACTGGCCTGCACAGAGCCCTGACCTCAACCCCATCGAACACCTTTGGGATGAATTGGAAAGCTGACTGCGAGCCAGGCCTAATCGGCCAAGATAAGTGCCCGACCTCACTAATGCTTTTGTGGCTGAATGGAAGCAAGTTCCCCCAGCAATGTTCCAACATCTAGTGGAAAGCCTTCACAGAGGAGTGGAGACTGTTATAGCAGGAAAGGGGGGACCAACTCCATATGAATGCTCATTGTTTTGGAATGAGATATTAGACTAGCAGGTGTCCACATACTTTTAGTAACATAGACCATAATGTACCTCTTCTGGAGCATGAAAAGGGATTTTACCTTCAGAAAAGAAACTCCATCCATCTTCAAAGATAGATTGTACGTCTAATGATAAAGACATTTAGGAATTGTGAAGCCGTTTATTCCTGAGTGCACTTACTATTCTTATCAGGGTTGCATTCTCTATGTAATTACAACATGCTTCACCCTCAATAGAGTGCTTCACCCAACGTCATGTTGTATAAAGTCCCAGCTCAATAATTGCCAGCATTCAGCACACAAGACATACATCGCAGCTACAATGACCATCTGTCTTCATTGGACCAAGTTACCCCGAAACAACATGTGCATCTTTTGTGTATTCACAGAGAGACAACACAAAGAGAACGGGGGTTTCTTGTGACGTCCTTTCCCATCAACAGTTGACCAAATAAAAGTAATTTGAGGTGAAGACATGTCTACGTTAACGTCATTAGTCTAACAGGGGGAGCAACATACACAATTTATCTGAGCCAATGCTCACCGACTGATAAGGTCAAGTGTAAGACAATAAATACACACACACACACACACACACACACACACACACACACACACACACACACACACACACACACACACGCATTACTATACTATACTTGTGAGGACTTTTTGGGAACCATCAATAGATTCTCATTCAAAATCCTATTTTCCCAAACCCCCTTAACCTAATTCTAACCCTAAACCTAAACTTAACCCCTAAGCCTAAAATAACCTTTTTTATTTTTTAGGGCTGCCCAAATGTCCTCAGTTTGACCTTTTCTCCTTGGTTTACTGTTATTGTGAGGACTTCTGGTTCTCACAGGGATAGTAAAGCAAACAAACACACACACAAACCGTCTGCAATTGGATAATTTAAAACTATCTTGTCAAAATAAATACGTTTTCCCAATAACATTGTTTCATCTTTGCACAGATCTGGTACATCCCCTCGGAGATGTTTCAATATTTAAATAGACAAAATACTTATCATGCTGCCTAGTGGGCCTAACGAGGAATTTTCTTCTCAGGATCCAACAGTTCTATGCAGAAGCCACGTTCAAAGGTACAGTGAAAGAGAACAGTCATTACTATTCAAAGTTCTCTCAGAAAACCACTTGTCATTTCATTGCATTAAGCATATTTTACAGATGCAGTGTATTTCTTTTCTGTATTTCCTGCAAATCGTCCCTTGATGCTGAGTTCATTTTTGACAGGATAGTTCAACGTTAACACACCTGGCTATCATGAAAGCAGGTGTTCTTGGTATGGGGCAGAGAGTATGCAGGCTATACATGAATACTGCTATTCCTTGGCTTTCAACCTGCATGTGATGTCTCACTTTAGATGCCCTGAGGAAAATTTCAACTAAGGCATAATACTTTATTAGATAGACTTAGAGCCAATAAACAAAAACATTTAACATCTGTCTGCAAAGTTTAGTTTAGTTAAATAAACATGATCTAGTTTGCAGAATAACTTGTGGCTTTTTATGTGGAAACACAAGTCAATATATGACCTACACATTTTCAGTTTGATACACTTTGAATATGGATTCCTTCCCTGTATTAATGATCTTGCCACAACTTTGAACCACTGTAAAAATAGAGATGGTAGAGCACACAGAGTTGACACTTTTTTTCTGAATGAATATGGTGCTTAATCATCTATTTCGCCCATGTAAGCCCACATACTGCCCTCTTCATCTGTTTCAGGGTGCTTTGAAAGCCACATGAGTGAATGGCAAATTCTCTTACACATCTCAAAAAAGTAAATCCACAACCTTTTTAAATGAGTTTCACGTCTAACAGTGATCAATTGCAGCTAATCTTGTGAGGTCAATGTTGGCCAATACATGTATTTACTGTACCTTGTACAATACTAGTCAAAAGTTTGGACACACCGACTCATTCAAGGACTTTTCTTTATTTGTACTATTTTCTACATAGTGAAGGCATCAAAACAATGAAATAACACATATGGAATCATGTAGTAACCAAAAAAGTATAAAATATCAAAATATATTTTATATTTGAGATTCTTCAAAGTATCCACTCTTTAACTTGATGACAGATTTGCACACTCTTGGCATTCTCTCAACCAGGTTGATGAGGTAGTCACCTGGAATGCATTTCAATTAACGGGTGTGCCTTGTAAAATTTGTTGAATTTCTTTCCTTCTTAATGAGTTTGAGCGAATCAGTTGTGTTGTGACAAGGTAGAGGGTGGTATACAGAATATAGCCCTATTTGGTAAAATACCAAGTCCATATTATGGCAAGAACAGCTCAAATAAGAGACAGAGACAGTAATAAGAGAAATGACAGTCCATCATGACTTTAAGACATGACGGTCAGTCAATCTGGACATTTTCAAGAACTTATAAAGTTTCTTCAAGTGCAGCCGCAAAAACCATCAACCACTATGATGAAACTGGGTGTTTTGAGGACTGCCACAGGAAAGTAAACCCCAGAGTTACCTTTGCTGCAGAGGATAAGTTAATAACCAGCCTCAGAAATTGCAGCCCAAATAACAGACAAGATCAACTGTTCTGAGGAGACTGTGTGAATCAGGCCTTCATGGCTGCAAAGAAACCATTACTAAAAGACACCAATAAGAAGAAGAGACTTGCGTTGCCCAAGAAACACTAGCAATGGACGTTAGACTGGTGGAAATCTGTCCTTTGGTCTGATGAGTCCAAATTTGTGAGACGCAGAGTAGGTGAACGGATGATCTCCGCATGTGTGGTTCCCACCGTGAAGCATGGAAGAGGAGGTGTGATGGTGCTTTGCTGGTGACACTGTCAGTGATTTATTTAGAATTCAAGGCACACTTAACCAGCATGAATTAGCATTCTGCAGCGATGCGCCATCCCATCTGGTTTGCGCTTAGTGGGACTATAATTTGTTTTTCAATGACCCAACACACCTCCAGGCTGTGTAAGGGCTATTTGACCAAGAAGGAGAGTGATGGAGTGCTGCATCAGATGACCTGGCCTCCACAATCACCCGACCTCAACCCAATTGAGATGGTTTGGGATCAGCTGGACCGCAGAGCGATGGAAAAGCAGCCAACAAGTGTTCGGCATATGTGGGAACTCCTTCAAGACTGTTGGAAAAGCATTCCAGGTGACTACCTCATGAAGCTGGTTTAGAGAATGTCAATAGTATGCAAAGCTATCATCAAGGGAAAGGGTGGCTACTTTGAAGAATCTCAAATAAAAAATGTATTTTGATTTGTTTAACACTTTTTTTTGGTTAATACATGATTCCATATGTGTTATTTCATAGTTTTGATGTCTTCACTTCACTATTATTCTTTGATGTCTTCACTATTATTCCTTGAATGAGTAGGTGTGTCCAAACTTTTGACTTGTACTGTATATGTACCATCTAATTCATAATTCAACGATGATTGACATCTAATTAAATAATTGAATGACATGATCAGTATGGAATTCACGGCTCCCTTATGAAGATGCTCTAACATCAATGTCATGAAGAAGAATGACAGCCATAATGCAGTCATCTGCCAACTGATAAAAAACATAGATTTTGTTATTCACCAAACAGGTGTTTGTGATTACAATGTTGCTTCCTGTAGGTGTTTTTATAATTACCTCTCCGAATTTACATTATAATGAACATCCTACCATTCCAAAATACTGTGTATGAACTGAATATAACCCATTTAATAATGAAATAAACAGTCCATACGGAAAGTATTCAGATCCATTAACTTTTTCCACATTTCGTTACATTACAGCCTTATTCTAAAATGTATTAAATCATTTATTCCCTCATCAATCTACACACAATGTCCCATAACGACAAAGCAAAAACAGTTTATTTGTGCAAATGTATTTGTCACGCCCTGACCATAGTTTACTTTGTATTTTCTATGTTTTGATTGGTCAGGGTGTGATCTGAGTGGGCATTCTATGTTTCATGTCTTGTTTGTCTATTTCTATGTCCGGCCTGATATGGTTCTCAATCAGAGGCAGGTGTTAGTCATTGTCTCTGATTGGGAACCATATTTAGGTAGCCTGGGTTTCACTGTGTGTTTGTGGGTGATTGTTCCTGTCTATGTGTTTTCACCAGATAGGCTGTTTAGGTTTTCGTTACGTTTATTGTTTTTGTAGTGTTTGTGTTTAGTGTGGTTTTTCATTAAACATGAATCGCAATCTACACGCTGCATTTTGGTCCGACTCTCCTTCTCACGAAGAAAACCGTTACAGAATCACCCACCACCAACGGACCAAGCAGCGTGTCAACAGGCAGCAGCAGCAGCGTAAAGAGGAATGGACATGGGAGGACGTTTTGGATGGCAAGGGCTGTTACACTTGGGAGGAGATACTGGCTGGAAGAGATCGCCTCCCATGGGAACAGGTGGAGGCACTTAGGAGAGCAGAGGCAGCCGGAGAGAGGAGCCGGCGATATGAGGGAACACGGCTGGCAAGGAAGCCCGAGAGGCAGCCCCAAAAATTTCTTGGGGGGGGGCTAACAGGGAGTATGGCTACGCCAGGTAGGAGACCTGGGCAGACTCCCTGTGCTTACCGGGGGGCTAGAGAGACCGGACAGGCACCGTGTTATGCAGTGGTGCGCAAGGTGTCTCCAGTGCGGGTGCATAGCCCGGTGCGGTATATTCCAGCTCCGCGTGTCGGCCGGGCTAGATTGAGCGTCGAGCCTAATGCCATGAAGCCGGCTCTACGCAGCTGGTCCCCAGTGCGTCTCCTTGGGCCGGTTTATATGGCACCAGCCTTGCGCTCGGTTTCTCCGGTTCGCCTGCATAGTCCAGTGCGGGCTATTCCACCTCGCCGCACTGGCAGGGCGACCGTGAGCATTCAACCAGGTAAGGTTGGGCAGGCTCGGTGCTCAAGAGCTCCAGTGCGCCTGCACGGTCCGGTTTTTCCAGTACCACCTCCACACCCCAGCCCTCCGGTAGCAGCTCCCCGCACCAGGCTTCCTGTGCGTGTCCTCGGCCCAGTACCACCAGTGCCAGCACCACGCATCAGGCCTACAGTGCGCCTCGCCTGTCCAGCGCTGCCAGAGCCTCCCTTCTCTTCAGCGCTGTCAGAGTCTCCTGCCTGTTTAGCGCTGTTAGAGCCTGCCTTCTCTACAGCGCTGCCGGAGTCTCCCGCCTGTTCAGAACTGCCAGTTAGCATAGAGCTGCCAGTTAGCATAGAGCTGCCAGTTAGCATAGAGCTGCCAGTTAGCATAGAGCTGCCAGTTAGCATAGAGCTGCCAGTCTGCAAGGAGCCGCCAGAGCTGCCAGTCTGCAGGATGCCGCCAGAGCTGCCAGTCTGCAAGGAGCCGCCAGAGCTGCCAGTCTGCAAGGAGCCGCCAGAGCTGCCAGTTAGCATGGAGCAGCCAGGGCCGCCAGTCAGCATGGAGCAGCCAGGGCCGCCAGTCAGCATGGAGCAGCCAGTCAGCATGGAGCAGCCAGTCAGCATGGAGCAGCCAGAGCAGCCAGTCAGCATGGAGCAGCCAGAGCTGCCAGTCAGCATGGAGCAGCCAGTCATCATGGAGCAGCCAGAGCAGTCTGCCAGCATGGAGCAGCCAGAGCTGTCAGTCAGCATGGAGCAGCCAGAGCAGCCAGTCTGTGTCGACCAGTCTCTTCCAGATCTGCCAGTCGTCCAGACTCTTCCAGATCTGCCAGTCGTCCAGACTCTTCCAGATCTGCCAGTCGACCAGACTCTTCCAGATCTGCCCGTCGTCCAGACTCTTCCAGATCTGCCAGTCGACCAGACTCTTCCAGATCTGCCAGTCGACCAGACTCTTCCAGATCTGCCAGTCGACCAGACTCTTCCAGATCTGCCAGTCGACCAGACTCTTCCAGATCTGCCAGTCGACCAGACTCTTCCAGATCTGCCAGTCGACCAGACTCTTCCAGATCTGCCAGTCGACCAGACTCTTCCAGATCTGCCAGTCGACCAGACTTTTCCAGATCTGCCAGTCGACCAGACTCTTCCAGATCTGCCAGTCGTCCAGACTCTCTCAGATCTGCCAGTCGTCCAGATTCTCCCAGATCTGCCAGTCGTCCAGATTCTCCCAGATCTGCCAGTCGTCCAGATTCTCCCAGATCTGCCAGTCGTCCAGATTCTCCCAGATCTGCCAGTCGTCCAGATTCTCCCAGATCTGCCAGTCGTCCAGATTCTCCCAGATCCGCCAGTCAGCCAGGATCTTCCAGAACCGCCAGCCAGCCAGGATCTGCCGGATCTAACCACCTGCCTGAGCTTCTTCTCAGTGCTGAGCTTCTTCTCAGTGCTGAGCTTCCTCTCAGGGCTGAGCTACCCATCTGTCCCGAGTTACCTCTGTCCCGAGCTGTCCCTCTGTCCCATGTTATCATTGTGGTGGGTAACCTATTTAGGGACGTTTAGGAGGGGGATTAAAACTGTCATGGAGTGGGGTCCACGTCCAGCGCCAGAGCCGCCACCGCGGACAGATGCCCACCCAGACCCTCCCCTATAGGTTCAGGTTTTGCGGCCGGAGTCCGCACCTTGGGGGGGGGGGGGTACTGTCACGCCCTGACCATAGTTTACTTTGTATTTTCTATGTTTTGATTGGTCAGGGTGTGATCTGAGTGGGCATTCTATGTTTCATGTCTTGTTTGTCTATTTCTATGTCCGGCCTGATATGGTTCTCAATCAGAGGCAGGTGTTAGTCATTGTCTCTGATTGGGAACCATATTTAGGTAGCCTGGGTTTCACTGTGTGTTTGTGGGTGATTGTTCCTGTCTATGTGTTTTCACCAGATAGGCTGTTTAGGTTTTCGTTACGTTTATTGTTTTTGTAGTGTTTGTGTTTAGTGTGGTTTTTCATTAAACATGAATCGCAATCTACACGCTGCATTTTGGTCCGACTCTCCTTCTCACGAAGAAAACCGTTACAGTATTGCCTAAAATGACATACCCAAATCTAACTGCCTGCAAATCAGGACCTGAAGCAAAGTTATGCATATTCTTGATACCAATTTGAAAGGAAACACTTTGTTTTATCTAATATTCACCTACATTAATTTCATATTTCCACGAACTTTAAAGAAAAAACATTTATTTTAAAACATTTTTGTAATGCAAGAGAAATGCCATAAGGTATTATTCCAGCCAAGGTGCAATTTGGATTTTGGCCACTAGATGGCAGCTGTGTATATGCACAGTTTTAGACTGATCCAATGAACTACTGCATATCTGTTCAAAATGCAGTATCAAGACTGCCCAAATGTGCCTAATTTGTTTATTAATACAGTTCATAATTGTGCACTCTCCTCAAACAATATCATTGTATTATTTCACTCTAATAGCTACTGTAAATTGGACAGTGCAGTTAGATTAACTAGAATTTAAGCTTTCTGTTTATCAGATATGTCTATGTCCTGGGATTTGTTTTTGTCACTTAAAACCTCATGCTAATCACATTAGCCCACGTTACCTCAACCGTCCTGTGGGGGAGACACCGATCCCGTGGAGACTAAAAATTAAAAACAGAAAAATAAAATTCACATAAGTATTCAGACCCTTTTTTCAATACTTTGTTGAAGCACCTCTGGCCTTGAGTCTTCTTGGGTATGACGCTACAAGCTTAACACACAACTGTATTCGGGAAGTGTCTCCCATTTTTCTCTGCAGATCATCTCAAGCTCTGTCAGGATGGATGGGGAGCATCGCTGTGCAGCTATTTTCAGGTCTTGCAAGAGATCAAATCAAATCAAATTTTATTGGTCACATACACATGGTTGGCAGATGTTAATGCGAGTGTAGCGAAATGTTTGTGCATCTAGTTCCGAGAGTGCAGTAATATCTAACAAGTAATCTAACAATTCCCCAACAGCCACCTAATACACACAAATCTAAAGGGGTGAATAAGAATATGTACATATAAAAATATGGATGTGCGATGGCCGAGCGGCATAGGCAATGTGCAATAGATGGTATAAAATACAGTATATACATATGATATGAATAATGTAAGATATGTAAACATTATTAACGTGGCATTATTTGAAGTGGCATTGTTTAAAGTGACTAGTGATCCATTTATTAAAATGGCCAGTGATTTGGGTCTCAATGTAGGCAGCTGCCTCTCTGAGTTAGTGATTGCTGTTCAGCAGTCTGATGGCCTTGAGATAGAAGCTATTTTTCAGTCTCTCGGTCCCAGCTTTGATGCACCTGTACGGACCTCGCCTTCTGGATGGTAGCTGGGTGAACAGGCAGTGGCTCGGGTGATTGTTGTCCTTGATGAACTTTTTGGCCTTCCTGTGACATCTGGTGCTATAGGTGTCATGGAGGGCAGGTAGTTCGCATCACGCGTTGTGTAGACCGTACCACCCTCTGGAGAGCCTTGCGCTTGAGGGCGGCGCAGTTGCCGTACCAGGCTGTGATACAGCCTGACAGGATGCTCTAGATTGTGCGTCTGTAAACATTTGTCAGGGATTTAGGTTACAAGCCAAATTTCTTCAGCCTCTTGCGGTTGAAAATGCACTTTTGCGCTTTCTTCACCACGCTGTATGTGTGGGTGGACCATTTCAGTTTATCTGTGATGTTTACGCCAAGGAACTAAAAACGTTCCACCTTCTCCACTGCTGTCCCTTCGATGTGGATAGGGGTTGCTCCCTCTGCTCTTTCCTGAAGTCCACGATCATCTCCTTTGTTTTGTTGACGTTGAGTGAGAGAGTGTTTTCCTGACACCACACTCCCAGGACCCTCACCTTCTCCCTGTAGGCTGTCTCGCCGTTGTTGGTAATCAAGCCCACTACTGTTGTGTCGTCTGCAAACTTGATGATTGAGTTGGAGGCGTGCATGGCCATGTAGTCGTGGGTGAACAGGGAGTACAGGAGGGGGCTGAGCACACACCCTTGAGGGGCCCTAGTGTTGAGGGTCAGCGAAGTGGAGATGTTGTTTCCTACCTTCACCACTTGTGGTGCGACCAATCATAAAGTCCCGGACCCAATTGAATAGGGCGGGGTTGAGACCCAGATGTTCGATCGTGTTCAATTCCGGCTCTGGCTGGGCCATTCAAGGACATTCAGAGACTTGTCCCAAAGCCACTGTTGTGTTGTCTTCGCTGTGTGCTTAGGGTCGTTGTCCTGTTGGAAGGTGAACCTTCACCCCATTCTGAGGTCCTGAGTGTTCTTGAGCAGGTTTTCTTTAATGATCTCTTTGTACTTTGCTCCGGTCATCATTCCCTTGATCCTGACTAGTCTCCCAGTCCCTTCCGCTGAAAAACATCCCCGCTGAAAAACAATTTCCTCCAGACGTGACACTTGGCATTCAAGCAAAAAAACGTTTAATATTGGTTTCACCAGACCAGAGAATCTTGTTTCTTATGGTCTAAGGGTCCTTTGGTGCCTTTTGGTAAACTCCAAGAGGGCTGTCATGTGCCTTTTACTGAGGAGTGGCTTCCGTCTGGCCACTACCCTAAAGGTCTGATTGGTGCAGAGATGGTTGTCCTTCTGGAAGGTTCTGCCATCTCAACAGAGGAACTCTGGAGTTCTGTCAGAGTGACCATTGGGTTCTTGGTCACCTCCCTGATCAAGTACCTTCTCCCTCGATTGCTCAGTTTGGCCGGGCGGCCAGCTCTAGGAAGAGTCTTGGTGGTTTCAAACTTCTTGGGGTTCTTCAATGCTGCAGAAATGTTTTAGCACCCTTTCTCAGATCTGTGCCTCGACACAATCCTGTATTGGAGCGCTACAGTAAATTCCTTCAACCTCATGGCTTGGTTTTTGCTCTGACATGCACTGTCAACTGTGGTGTCTTATATAGACAGGTGTGTGCCATTCCAAATCATGTCCAATCAATTGCATTTACCACAGATGGACTTCAATCTAGTTGTAGAAACATCAAGGATGATCAATGGAAACAGGATGCACCTGAGCTCAATTTCGAGTCTCATAGCGAAGCCTCTGAATACTTATGTAAATAAGGTATTTCTGTTTTTTATTTGTAATACATTTGTTTTCGCTTTGTCTTTATGGGGTATTATGTGTAGAGTGTTGAGAAATGCTTAATTTAATCCATTTTAGAATAAGGTAATGTAACAAACTGGAAAAAGTCAAGGGGTCTGAATACTTTCCAAATGCACTGTATATGAATTGAATATAATCCATTTAAATCTGTGAAATGTATATGAATATAGTCCAAACAACTTCAGCGGCTCAAGAGCAAAGATGGTTAATCACTCTACCCAGAACCTTTCACAGATAGATAAATAAATAAATAAGCTTGGTTTCTGCCAGGTGCTTATGTATGAAGAATAATTACAGTTGCCAAGCTTCGCTCACCATGTAACACAGTGTTGAGACACTCCCATGGAGGTTAACAAATGAGAACAAGGTACCGTAAGGTACCGTAAGAACCTGTTTCATGTCTGCGGATAGGATAATAATGATAAAATATGTTTCGCCTGTGTATTTGTGCCATATTCCCATATACTGGATGTCTTACCTCAGGGTCAAGGAATATGCCTGGAACTAATTTAAATTGGTTGCAAGTGACATATGTTTGGGATACCTCCTAGATAAGGCACCTATTTAATATACGTTTTTTTTTATTTAAAATTAACATAAACCCCTTGTATATCAAATCCAAACCTGATTATAGTCTGTTTATCTTTGTTTGATAGGGTATCCTAGAAACAGTTTATGCACACAATGTAAGTGTACACAATGTAAGCCCACAGATATGAATATCAGCAAATATGCAAGAAAAGCTTTCAGTTATACTGTATTCTACCTTGTAGGCAGTCAACACTCAACACTCAACAGAGGATTTTTGTCATAATAGTCCCTTATACATTTGCCCACAAATTAGTCCCCAAAGATCTAAAAGTGTGTATTGATATTTTGGTGGTAGACAATGAAATAAATAAGTGATTCAATTAGTGGGCTCCTGCTCTGTCCCTCTTGGCCTCCCTAAGGGGTGATGAGCCTTTCAAAACGCAGTGTTTATTCTGCACTAGGAATCAATGCTATGGCTCCTTTTACTGTGCTAACAACCTGAACAATTGGCTAATTTAAAAAGTTTGATGTGTAACTTTTATTCACCCCTTGATATCCAAATCAGGCGATGGTCCCTGTACATCAGCCTCGTTAATACATTGTTATCCAATATGCCCCTTTAATAATTTAAATCAATTTCTGTACAGAAAACTTGCGATAAAACAAATGCATGTAAACATTTGTAAAACTAGATTATTTTGTTATTTTGAAGAGAAACAAAGTTTAGTATGTTATGCAATGTAATGTTTGTAAAGTGGCCGCTTTTAGTTTAGTTCCTGATGAGTTATCGCATGACCTTGGATGTCAGTCCTACTATCAATGTTTGAACAGCCTCACTTAGGCCGAGCCATATCATACGCTTGGTTGGTGACATGAAAAATGTGTTTCTTTCTGAGTCTCTAAAACGCCCAGAGTTGTTAGGCCCAGAGTTTTTCTAGACCACGAGACATGCACATTAAAACTCTGGTCCCCAGTTATGATGTATCACATTAACTACATTTTGTGTTGGTGAATGAATGGCTTGCAGGCATTGAGTGATTTGATGACATTGAGTGATTTGATGGGAAGAATTCAATATTTATGATTGAATCATTGTGTTTTGGAGTAACAACTGCACGTCTGTGGAAAAGTGAAACATACATGTGCATCAAATGAAGGATTGGTCTGATAGAGCCTCACACCTGTCTCTCATCCACAATATTGTCCACTGCTCTGATACTGTATATTACCACCACAGGCTATTCCTTCACAGCCCCAAAGCATGATGTTTCCACCCCCTTGCTTCACAGTAGGTATGGTGTTCTTTGGATGCAACTCAGCATTCTTTGTCCTCCAAACACGACGAGTTGAGTTTTCCAAAAAGTTATATTTTGGTTTCATCTGACCATATGACATTCTCCCAATCTTCTTCTGGATCATCCAACTGATCTCTAGCAAACTTCAGACGGGCCTGGACATGTACTGGCTTAAGCAGGGGGACACGTCTGGCACTGCAGGATTTGAGTCCTTGGCGGCAGGCTTTGTTACTTTGGTCCCAGCTCTCTGCAGGTCATTCACTAGGTTCCCCCGTGTGGTTCTGGGATTTTTGCTCACCGTTCTTGTGATCATTTTGACCCCACGGGGTGAGATCTTACGTGGAGCCCCAGATCGAGGGAGATTATCAGTGGTCTTGTATGTCTTCCATTTCCTAATAATTGCTCCCACAGTTGATTTCTTCAAACCAAGCTGCTTACCTATTGCAGATTCAGTCTTCCCAGCCTGGTGCAGGTCTACAATTTTGTTTCTGGTGTCCTTTGACAGCTCTTTGGTCTTGGCCATAGTGGAGTTTGGAGTGTGACTGTTTGAGGTTGTGGACAGGTGTCTTTTATACTGACAACAAGTTCAAACAGGTGCCATTAATACAGGTAACGAGTGGAGGACAGAGGAGCCTCTTAAAGAAGATGTTACAGGTCTGTGAGAGCCAGAAATCTTGCTTGTTTGTAGGGGACCAAATACTTAATTTCCACCATAATTTGCAAATAAATTCATAAAAAATCATACAATGTGATTTTCTGGATTATTTTTCTCATTTTGTCTGTCATAGTTGAAGTGTACCTATGATGAACATTACAGGCCTCTCATCTTTTTAAGTGGGAGAACTTGCACAATTGGTGGCTGACTAAATACTATTTTGCCCCACTGTACTCTTCCTGGGGTCCACAAAAAAACACAAAACATGACAAGTAACAAAACACTGATAGACTGATAGACAGTCACACAAATTGTAAATACAAAGATATACGAACAATACAATTAAAAACAATACAACAAAAGCATTTGTGTTTTATTTATTTTTTATTTATTTCACCTTTATTTAACCAGATAGGCCAGTTGAGAACAAGCTCTCTTTACAACTGCGACCTGGCCAAGATAAAGCAAAGCAGTGTGACACAAACAACAACACAGAGTTACACATGGAATAAACAAATGTACAGTCAATAACACAATAGAAAAAAATCTGTATCTGAACACTGGTGTGATAGATGTGCAGAAGATGAATGTGCAAGTAGAGATACTGGGCTGCAAAGGAGCAAAAAATAAAATAAATAACAATATGGGGATGAGGTAGTTGGATGGGCTTTTTACAGATGGGCTATGTATAGGTTCAGTGATCTGTGAGCTGCTCTAACAGCTGATGCTAAAAGTTAGTGAGGGAGATATTAGTCTCCAGCTTCAGTGATTTTTGCAATTCGTTCCAGTCATTGGCCGCAGAGAACTGGAAGGAAAGGCAGCCAAAAGAGGAATAGGCTTTGGGTGCCTGTGTGTGTGTGTGTGTGTGTGTGTGTGTGTGTGTGTGTGTGTGTGTGTGTGTGTGTGTGTGTGTGTGTGTGTGTGTGTGTGTGTGTGTGTGTGTGTGTGTGTGTGTGTGTGTGTGTGTGTGTGTGTGTCCACTCACAGTCCCCACCGTTCCATGAGATTTTTTAAAACACATTTTTTAAGGTAATCTTGGTGTTTTCTTGAGAAATTGAAGATGGGAGTTCCATGCGATCATGGCTCTGCAGTGAATTCGTTTTGGACGCTGGGACTGTGAAGAGACTGCTGGCGGCATGTTTTGTGAGGTGTTTGATGAGTAACATTTGCTGGATGTTCTTTGATTATGCAGTCAATCTGGCATTTTCATCACAGTAATAGTTCTCATAAAAACTAGAAGAAATGCAGTTAATCTCTCGTCAACCCTCCACCAGGAAAGACTGGCATTCATGTTGTTAATGTTAGTTTTGTATGTGCAGTTAAAGGCAAGGTGTGCTGCTCTTTCTTTGCTGTACTTGTCCCATCTTGACTACTGTCCAGTAATATGGTCAAGACCAGAGCCTTAAAAACTAGTACAGTTGATTGTTGTGTGAAAACGCAGAACATCTTTCTATAACAGACATACCCGTCCCCATCTTCACAACAACTTTGTCAATTTGACATGGCCTTGATAATTGATCAGCCAATGTTATGCTTAGGAGTTTAGCCTTCTCAACTTGCTCAATGGTCACACCCTTTATGCACAACTCCAGTTGAGGCTTAGGTCTCAGAGAATGTTTTGAACGATATACAATGCCTTTAGTTTTAGATGCATTTAACACCAGTTTATTATTAATGACCTATTCTGGTACTGACTGTAACACCTTATTTAGAATGTCAGTGAGCTCACTGACTTTGGGTGCTGACATGTAGAGTGTGGAATTATAGTCATTCTAGCTTTGTGTAAGACCAGTGGCAAATAATTTGTAAAAAAATAAAGAGTAACGGCCCAAAGCAACTGCCCTGAGGGACACCACATTGTACATATCTGTTAGAGAAGCTTCCATTGAAGAACACTCTCTGAGTTCTGTTGGATAAATAACTCTCCAACAATGTGATGTCAGGTGTTGTAAAGCCCTAGCAAGTGAGTTACTTCAATAATAATTTATGATCAAAACAATTAAAGGCTGCACAAAAATTTAACAATACAGCTCCAACTATCATCTTATTATTCATTTATTTTAACCGGTCATCTGAGTCAGTGCAGTAAAAGTTGAGTGTCTATGCTGAAAGTCAGTAGTTAACTTGTTCTGTGGAACAGCGTTGTATTTGGTCTAAGAACAATTTATTTCAGAGTAAAACAGTGATTGACCAGAGTCCACCACAGGCAATGGAACGATGAGGGTGCATGAATCCAGAGCTGTCAGGTGATGGACAGATTCGCCAAGGATATATTTACAGCTGTCGTACATGCAACAGCATGCCACTGCACTGTTCTTATGCCTTGAAGGCACAAACTGTCATGTGACGTCTGTTGTATATCTTTTTTTTTTACATCAACACTGGTTAGGGTATGTCCTCTGGTTATACTTATGTACAGTCACCCATTGAACTATTGGTGTCACGATGAAAAGACATGCTATTATACCAAACATGTGTTGTAGTACTACTTTACTTTGAATTGATTGAAACCAAGAGCCTTGCCTTATCATGCATATGTTAATTAGCCGAAGTTCATGACATTAAGTAAAGTAACCTCTGCGTGTATTTGGCTAACTAACCCAAACCAACAGGAGATTTTGTTCATGGGGAGAACACATGTTGCCTTAAGACCTTAACACCACGCTGTAGGGAAGCAAAATGACCTGTGCCCTCCTTGCGTCCAGATTTAGGAAATTCTATCAGAGGTCATCTTTCCCAGGATGGGGTGTAAGATAATAGTCTTAGAGGGGCCAACTGTTCAAACGAGAAACAGAACCAACCTGGACCAGAAAATAAATCTAATCCAAGGGGGACAAGCCCCCGCACACTCACATACAAGTAGAACTCACATCACAAAGAATCGGCAATATACAGTTTCAAATGCATATACAGTTTCTTTAAACACACAATTGGCGGCTGCTCCATTTGAACTCTGGACATTTGATTTACAAGACTTGTCAGGTTATCAGAGATGACAGGAAATGATGGCTGACAGAATCAAAAGAGCCTGGTGGATTAAGGGCTGTTTGGTTTTACCTACCTCCCTCTCACCTCCTCATTGCTCCGAGTCAGAGGTGTATGTTATTACAGGGAGGCCCGCTGGGCCTGCTTGTCTTGGCTTACATATATCACTGGCATTTCCTCCATGTACAATATATACGTTTTTCCACTCAGAGAGAGGTTTGGCGCAGTGCCATCATCTTACATTAAGGCGCATTGGCTTGTGCATTTGTGCTGCGTTAAGGTTAATAGATTCTGCTTAAGATGGGCTTTGGTAAACCGCTCCGTTGAACATGTGGCAATCGCTGTTAATCACATCAGATGGTTGTTGTGTATTAAGCGGTGAGGTCAGGGAATGCTATAGTATTGAGGAAATACAGTCCAAATGTATTCACTCTTAGTTAACAATCTTAAGCAACCATATGCCATACCGTCAGCCAACGAAGCTTATTACCGTCAACTATTTTAGTAAATTCAAGTACAGCACACTGTGGGCACGCCTTGGGTGGATATACTGCAAGTATAGCAACTCGCTACAACTACTTCTGCTCAGTTAAATAATGATTTGTGAAAGTTGCGATGCTGGAAACTCCAAAAAATGTATCTCAGGGAGATCCAGCCAACATACTAACACATACTAACAGACTCACGGCCAGCCCACTCATTAGACAGGATTAGGTGGGCCGCCTTTGGCGGCAGATTGAGGAGGGTGGTATTTTCCAAACTAAACTGACCAAGATGCACCTCCAACAACAACACGTAAAACCTCACATAATCCTGCCCAAAAACAATGACAATTTCTCTCAATCAGTGACATATGGGCTTTTTAGGTGAGCGCTGATGGCGCCCTTTGATAAGCATTGCCCACTTTGTCAATGGCAGGGGTGCAAAATATTGTGCTTGTCCGTTCCCAGCGCGCCTCTCCAGGGTAGTGCTGGAGAGATGCATCTCTGCAGCGCTCCACCAACATACCTTCATAAAAATGATCTAACATAAATGATATCATAGAAAGAGTATGTGGCCTTTTCTGTAGCCTACAGGCTGGAGATAAAATGTATGACAATGTAATGAGACTGACACTTTTTACATCATGCAGGTTTCTCCGATCAAATAGGCTAACCTAAATGGTGCTCAATCAAATTTTTATTTTATTTTACCAGGTAAGTTGACTGAGACCACATTCTCATTTGCAGCAACGACCTGGGGAATAGTTACAGGGGAGAGGAGTGTGATGAATGATCCAATTGTAAACTGGGGATTATTAGGTGACCGTGACAGTTTGAGAACTTAGCCAGGGTTAACTAACACCCCTACTCTTACGATAAGTGCCATGGGATCTTTAATAACCTCAGAGAGTCAGGACACCCATTTAACGTCCCATCCGAAAGACGGCACCCTACACAGGGCAGTGTCCCCAATCACTGCCCTGGGGCATTGGAATATTTTATTAGACCAGATGAAAGAGTGCCTCTTACTGGCCCTACATCCAGCAGCATCTGGTCTCCCATCCAGGGACTGACTAGGACCAACTCTGCTTAGCTTCAGAAGCAAGCCAGCAGTGGTATGCAAGGTGGTATGCTGCTGGCAAATAAAACATTTGCTGTCATGTTAACAAAATGGAATGGACAATTGCAGGAGTTTCACCCCATTGCCAGTGGTTTCAAGTTTGTATCCGTCAATTTTTGACAAGCTAATCGTAGTAAAAAAAATACTTCTGCATTTCCCAGTGTGTAAACACATTGCAAATAGGCTCGTGATAAATACTGATGAAGTTAGGTAGCTGATATTCAGAGCTTAAATAGCCAAATTGATTAGGCACAGGAATCAGGACTAATAAAGCCAATGCAATTACCTGTTTTACAAACCGTGGGCCTACCACATGGGTGGGCATTCATAAAATTCAATTGCATGTTAACATGGTAGGCTACACCCCAGTAAGCACAAGCCAATGTCTTTAGGACATATCTTTATTTGTCCTGTTGGGACGGTGTTTTTTTGTTTGTTTTACAAATGGTAAGCTTACCATATAGATGGGAATTCATAAAAATGTATTTCAGACAACACTGTAGGCTACACCTCAGTAAGTACGGACCGACGCCGATGTCTTTCGTGCATATTTTTTTGTTGCAGGTCCAGACTGGCCATAGACATCAATGTTTGGTTCAGATTTTGTTTGGTCTGGACCAGCCTTGATTTGGCCCAAACATACAGTGGGGCAAAAAAGTATTTAGTCAGCCACCAATTGTGCAAGTTCTCCCACTTAAAAAGAGGAGAGAGGCCTGTAATTTTCATCATAGGTACACTTCAACTATGACAGACAAAATGAGAGGAAAAATTCTCCAGAAAATCACATTGTAGGATTTTTTATGAATTTATTTGCAAATTATGGTGGAAAATAAGTATTTAGTCACCTACAAACAAGCACGATTTCTGGCTTTCACAGACCTGTAACTTCTTCTTTAAGAGGCTCCTCTGTCCTCCACTCATTACCTGTATTAATGGCACCTGTTTGAACTTGTTATCAGTATAAAAGACACCTGTCCACAACCTCAAACAGTCACACTCCAAACTCCACTATGGCCAAGACCAAAGAGCTGTCAAAGGACACCAGAAAGAAAATTGCAGACCTGCACCAGGCTGGGAAGACTGAATCTGCAATAGGTAAGCAGCTTGGTTTGAAGAAATCAACTGTGGGAGCAATTATTAGGAAATGGAAGACATACAAGACCACTGATAATCTCCCTCAATCTGGGGCTCCACGCAAGATCTCACCCCGTGGGGTCAAAATGATCACAAGAATGGTGAGCAAAAATCCCAGAACCACACAGAGGGACCTAATAAATGACCTTAGGAGAGCTGGGACGAAAGTAACAAAGCTTACCATCAGTAACACACTACGCCACCAGGGACTCAAATCCTGCAGTGCCAGACGTGTCCCCCTGCTTAAGCCAGTACATGTCCAGGCCCGTCTGAAGTTTGCTAGAGAGCATTTGGATGATCCAGAAAAAGATTGGGAGAATGTCATAAGGTCAGATGAAACAGTGTGTGAAAACCTTGTGAAGACTTACAGAAAACATTTGACCTCTGTCATTGCCAACAAAGGGTATATAACAAAGTATTGAGATAAACTTTTGTTAATGACCAAATACGTATTTTCCACCATAATTTGCAAATAATTTCATTAAAAATCCTACAATGTAATTTTCTGTTTTTTTTTCTCATTTTGTCTGTCATAGTTGAAGTGTACCTATGATGAAAATTACAGGCCTCTCATCTTTTTAAGTGGGAGAACTTGCACAATTGGTGGCCCCACTGTAGATGTCTATAAATGGCCTATTTTCAACTTTCATTCAGAACCAAAAATGAGCCTGTTTTCAACATCCGTAAAACACATATTTTGCAACGTCCTGGAATATGTTGCTTACTGGGACTATTCTAGGTTTGTGGGGGAAAGCATTTTTTGGTCTTGTCTATGGCAGCAGAATGGCACAGACCGGCCCTGAACAGACTGATCAATTCTCCGAACATCCTTGACTTAACCTTAACATCATATTGTAGAACTAACTTCTCTAGTAGTGGGTTTTCCAGAGGATTTGTCCTTGTGTAACGTTTACTACATAAGTCCTCTTTGTCTTACAACCATGTGATTAAAAAAAAGTGTGTTTTAAATTAAACAAATGGCAGATAATTGCTATACATATTGTCAGTATACTAGTTCAAATCAAGTTTTAATTTCTCTATCCCCAAAGATAACGACTTGGGCTTTAACAGATGAACACTGAACAGGCTATTACTTACTACGGTATAGAAACATACTATAATGCTTTAAACTGATTAGTCTTGATGCAAAAAAAATTGAACGTAAAAATGCTAAATTATGTACAGTAGTTAAAATATATTACTTAGTAGCAGAAATGATCTAAGGGGTTAATGAACTGAATATGGTAGTTAAGCTCAGTGAAAACACACTCAGTCATGTTGCGGTGATGTCGGGTTCACAAGGAGCTCAATTAAGAATACACTTCTAGCAGTCAAACAATCACAGAAACGCTGCAATCTCATACATGGAAAAATAAGCCAAGTAACGTAATTGACCCTTCAACCCTGAATATCCACTTAATGAAATATAGTTACAGGGAAAAGGGAGACTACAGGACATACTTGTTCGATCATGTCCACTCACTAAAATCAGTTCATCCAAAAGTATGCTTCATTTGAACTACTACAGAGATCTGGAATCATTTACTTTCATCACGAGGGGAGAAAAAAAGTGCATTAAATGTATGACATATGGTGAAATATATTACTTTCACGAGTTATTGATGGGGCACTTGGCTTGATCATAACTTCACATTTTGCTTTAAAAGGCAATGCTTTCTATGAATTTGATCAACACTAGATTAATTGTGTTTACTGAAAATACATACGCCATCTGCTAAAACTGAGAGGTTTAAAGTGAGATGTGTGAAGAAAATATGTTAGATGAAAGCTATGACAACAGTAACTGTATTTTACTGAACCACAATATTACGCTTTTTATGTATATTGTTGTCCTAATAACTGAGACAACTCTATACGAGTTTTAAATTGAAATGGTCTAAAATATAAGGTTTGATTTATGTCACTGTAAGTAAACAATAACCGTACAGTACAGTGCCATAGAGATGGTACTCCTAGATGTACATATAGGACATGGGAAGAAGTAAATTATAGGATATCTAAGAGAGTACCTGTAATATCACTGCTATATTACCGTGTTAGTTACTTCCCATCTCAGTGTGTGAGTAATGGTGGTTAGCCTCTGGGGTTCAAGAGACCATTACAGATGTGCCTTTAAAAGACATCTGCTGACAGGCTCTCCAAGATGCATTTAACCTCTAGATCAGTCTGACCATTTCATAAAGTAACTACAAGTGGGGTAAAAGGTAAGGCTCTTATACTGTCATCCATTCATCAGTGATATATGATAAGGGTTTCCTAGAGTGCCTTTCGGTCTGAGAAAGGCTGCTCCAATCCTCATCCAGGTCTTGAGTGCCGGTTGAGTGCAGCTGATTTCTGCTGTAATCAGAAACATCAGGTTCACTGTGATGAGGGAGGAATCAATGTTTGAAATACAAATGGAATTCATTCCATTCCATCAAATGGAATTCATTGTATGTGGGGAAGCATGGCCGCATTTCCTCTAGGCGTATGGCCTAGTGCACTAATTTATTGACTGATTTTTTATTTTTTTTATAATAAAATAATTGTGACTTATCAGGGGGTCCCCCTTCTTCCCAGGGCTATGTGGGGAAGATCTATTATTGACAAGACAGTAGTAAGATAATGTTACCAGATGTATCTTCTATGACCCAAACCATGTGTTCCTGCTCTTTTTATTTCAGAAAAAAGATGTCAAAAGGTTTATCAGTTTGTTCTCCGGACAAAAGACTGAGAAAGTATAGACTTTATAACCGATGTGTTGCTTTTGCAGTGTTCCGTAAATTACATTCAGTTTGCTCTGCAAGGTACAGTAGGGTTATCAGTACATTCCTCAACATTAATACTGAGAATGGAAATATGCATTGTTAAACATTTGCTTGCACTGCATTTCCAGACAGCTAACGACCACTAAGACATTCTCCGTTCTGTCAGTTGACAGCTCTGTTACTGTTTATCACAAAGTGTGTAAGGGTGGCGCAGGGGAGGACTTACTCTCCCCGCTAATGGGGCTTGGATTTCTGGAAGATGGTTCATATCTGATAATTGTGCCTCTGGAAACCTGGGCAAGGGGCTGGGCCTGGATGTGGAGCAGTCTACCCCTCTCCTTCCACTGGCTTAGGGGGCTTGATTAGAATTCACCCTGGCCGGTGTTTGGGAGCTGCACTTGTGTTTCACACAGCTCTGATTAAGGGTTTCTGTCACACACAAGTACACACACGCATGCACGCTCACACACACACACACACACATGTGGGTTACAGAAAAAAATAAGTAAATAAATAAAATTGTAGCCTCAACATCCTCTCACTCCTTGCGTGTGGCCTTACATGAATGCACCTGGTGCTGAGGACAGACAGAGAGTGAGAGAGGAGCCTTGGGTACCGTTGATTGCAAATATGGAGGCCTTTTACATTTAAGTAAAATGTAAGTTAGAGAGTACAGTGGTGGAAAAAGTACACAATTGAGCAAAAGTAAACATACCTGTATAGAAAATGACTCTAGTAAAAGTGAACATCACCAAGTAAAATACTACTTGAGTAAAAGTCTAAATGTATCTGGTGTTATTAAATTTACTGAAGTATCAACAGTAAATGTAATTGACAAAATATACATCAGTATAGAAAAGTAAATGCTATAAATAATTTCAGACTCCTTATATTAAGCCTCCTTACATCCCAAACATGCTCAATTGGTTACATGTCTGGTGCGTATGCAGACCATGGAAGAAATTGGGACATTTTCAGCTTCCCAGAATTGTGTGCAGATTTTTGCGACATCGAGCAGTGCATTATCATGCTGAAACATAAGGTGATGGAGGTGAATGAATGAAACAACAATGGGCCTCAGGATCTCAGCATGATATCTCTGTGCATTCAAATACTCATCGATAAAATGCAATTGTGTTTGTTGTCCATAACTTATGCCTGCCTGCCCATACCATAACCCCACCGCCACCATAGGGCACTCTGTTCACAACGTTGACATCAGCAAACCGCTCGCACACACAACACCTGTCATGTACTGTCATGTTGTGTCTTGTCTCTGTCCTTTCCCTTCACCCTGTCTCCCTCTGCTGGTCGTTGTTAGGTTACCTTTTCTCCCCCGCTTTCCCCCAGCTGTTCCTTGTCTCCTCTTGACTACCTCGTCACCCCTTCTCCCACCTGTTCCCCTTTTCCCTCTGATTAGTCCCCTATATCTCTCTCTGTTTTTGTTCCTGTCCTTGTCGGATTCTTGTTTGTTGTGTTTCATGCCTGAACCAGACTGTCGTCATGTTTGCTGTAACCTTGTCTTGTCCTGTCGGAATCTGCCGGCCCGTCTGAGCCTACCTATGTTTGGTAATTAAAGAAGCTCTGTTTAAGTTAATTCGCTTTTGGGTCCTCATTCACGCACCGTAACAGAAGAATCCGACCAAGAATGGACCCAGCGACTTCGGATCCTCTCCACTCAGCCGTCGGGATCCAGGGAGCGATGCTAGGCAGACACGAGCAGGAAGTGTCTGCTGCTCGACATGCCGTTGAGACCCTGGCCACCCAAGTCTCCAACCTCACAGAACAGGTTCACCATCTCCGCCTCGATCCACCGGCCACTTCCAGGGCTTTCGAATCTCCGGAGCCCAGAATCAATAACCCGCCGTGTTACTCTGGGGAGCCCACTGAATGCCGCTCGTTCCTCACCCAGTGTGATATTGTGTTTTCTCTCCAGCCCAACACTTACTCCAGGAGCACTGCTCGTGTCGCCTACGTCATATCTCTCCTTATTGGACGGGCTCGTGAGTGGGGCACGGCAATCTGGGAGGCAAGGGCTGAGTGTACTAACCAGTATCAGGACTTTAAGGAGGAGATGATACGGGTTTTTGATCGATCTGTTTTTGGGGAGGAGGCTTCCAGGGCCCTGTCTTCCCTATGTCAAGGCAATCGATCCATAACAGACTACTCTATTGAGTTTCGCACTCTTGCTGTCTCCAGTGGCTGGAACGAGCCGGCCTTGCTCGCTCGTCTTCTGGAGGGTCTCCGCGCAGAGGTAAAGGATGAGATTCTCTCCCGGGAGGTTCCTTCCAGCGTGGATTCCTTGATTGAACTCGCTATTCGCATTGAGCGACGGGTTGATCTTCGTCACCGAGCTCGTGGAAAGGAGCTCGCGCTCTCCGTCGCTCCCCTCTCCGCATCACTACCATCTTCCTCTGCCGGCTCGGGTGCTGAGCCCATGCAGCTGGGAGGTATCCGCATCTCGACTAAGGAGAGGGAACGGAGAATCACCAACCGCCTCTGTCTCTATTGCGGTTCCGCTGGTCATTTTGTCACTTCATGTCCAGTAAAAGGCCAGAGCTCGTCAGTAAGCGGAGGGCTACTGGTGAGCGCTACTACTCCTGTCTCTCCTTCAAGATCCTGCACTACCTTGTCGGTCCATCTACGCTGGACCGGTTCGTCAGCTTCCTGCAGTGCCTTAATAGACTCTGGGGCGGAGGGCTGTTTTATGGACGAGACCTGGGCTCGGGAACATGACATTCCTCTCAGACAGTTAAAGGAGCCCACGGCCTTGTTCGCCCTGGATGGTAGTCCTCTCCCCAGGATTCAGCGTGAGACGCTACCTTTAACCCTCACTGTTTCTGGTAATCATAGTGAAACCATTTCTTTTTTAATTTTTCGTTCACCTTTTACACCTGTTGTTTTGGGCCATCCCTGGCTAGTTTGTCATAATCCTTCCATTAATTGGTCTAGTAATTCTATCCTCTCCTGGAACGTCTCTTGTCATGTGAAATGTTTAATGTCTGCTATCCCTCCTGTTTCCTCTGTCTCTTCTTCACAGGAGGAGCCTGGTGATTTGACAGGGGTGCCGGAGGAATATCACGATCTGCGCACGGTGTTCAGTCGGTCCAGGGCCACCTCTCTTCCTCCACACCGGTCGTATGATTGTAGTATTGATCTCCTTCCGGGAACCACCCCCCCCCCGGGGTAGACTATACTCTCTGTCGGCTCCCGAATGTAAGGCTCTCGAAGATTATTTGTCTGTAGCTCTTGACGCCGGTACCATAGTCCCCTCCTCCTCTCCCGCCGGAGCGGGGTTTTTTTTTGTCAAGAAGAAGGACGGGTCTCTGCGCCCCTGCATAGATTATCGAGGGCTGAATGACATAACAGTGAAGAATCGTTATCCGCTTCCTCTTATCTTGTCTTCAGCCTTCGAGATCCTGCAGGGAGCCAGGTTTTTCACTAAGTTGGACCTTCGTAACGCTTACCATCTTGTGCGCATCAGGGAGGGGGACGAGTGGAAGACGGCGTTTAACACTCCGTTAGGGCACTTTGAATACCGGGTCCTTCCTTTCGGCCTCGCTAACGCTCCAGCTGTCTTTCAGGCATTAGTCAATGATGTCCTGAGAGACATGCTGAACATCTTTGTTTTCGTTTACCTTGACGATATCCTGATTTTTTCACCGTCACTCCAGATTCATGTTCAGCACGTTCGACGTGTCCTCCAGCGCCTTTTAGAGAATTGTCTTTTTGTGAAGGCTGAGAAGTGCACTTTTCATGCCTCCTCCGTCACATTTCTCGGTTCTGTTATTTCCGCTGAAGGCATTAAGATGGATCCCGCTAAGGTCCAAGCTGTCATTGATTGGCCCGTCCCTAAGTCACGCGTCGAGCTGCAGCGCTTTCTCGGCTTCGCGAACTTCTATCGTCGTTTCATCCGTAATTTCGGTCAGGTGGCAGCTCCTCTCACAGCCCTTACTTCTGTCAAGACGTGCTTTAAGTGGTCCGTTTCCGCCCAGGGAGCTTTTGATCTCCTCAAGAATCGTTTTACATCCGCTCCTATCCTTGTTACACCTGACGTCTCTAGACAGTTCGTTGTCGAGGTTGACGCGTCAGAGGTGGGCGTGGGAGCCATTCTTTCTCAGCGCTCCCTCTCTGACGACAAGGTCCACCCATGCGCGTATTTTTCTCATCGCCTGTCGCCGTCGGAACGTAACTATGATGTGGGTAACCGCGAACTGCTCGCCATCCGGTTAGCCCTAGGCGAATGGCGACAGTGGTTGGAGGGGGCGACCGTTCCTTTTGTCGTTTGGACTGACCATAGGAACCTTGAGTACATCCGTTCTGCCAAACGACTTAATGCGCGTCAGGCGCGTTGGGCGCTGTTTTTCGCTCGTTTCGAGTTCGTGATTTCTTATCGTCCGGGCTCTAAGAACACCAAGCCTGATGCTTTGTCTCGTCTCTTCAGTTCTTCAGTAGCCTCCACTGACCCCGAGGGGATTCTCCCTGAGGGGCGTGTTGTCGGGTTGACTGTCTGGGGAATTGAGAGGCAGGTAAAACAAGCGCTCACTCACACTCCGTCGCCGCGCGCTTGTCCTAGGAACCTTCTTTTCGTTCCCGTTCCTACTCGTCTGGCCGTTCTTCAGTGGGCTCACTCTGCCAAGTTAGCCGGCCACCCTGGCGTTCGGGGTACGCTTGCTTCCATTCGCCAGCGTTTTTGGTGGCCCACCCGGGAGCATGACACGCGTCGTTTCGTGGCTGCTTGTTCGGTCTGCGCGCAGACTAAGTCCGGTAACTCTCCTCCTGCCGGCCGTCTCAGGCCGCTTCCTATTCCCTCTC
This sequence comes from Oncorhynchus mykiss, assembly GCF_057628025.1. Lineage (NCBI taxonomy): Eukaryota > Metazoa > Chordata > Actinopteri > Salmoniformes > Salmonidae > Oncorhynchus > Oncorhynchus mykiss. Next base: position 39,560,516 of record NC_143040.1, read on the forward strand.
GACCGTGGTCTCACATCGCCTTAGATTTTGTCACCGGACTGCCTTCGTCAGCGGGGAAGACTGTTATTCTTACGGTTGTCGATAGGTTCTCTAAGGCGGCTCATTTCATTCCCCTTGCTAAGCTTCCTTCTGCTAAAGAGACGGCACAAATCATCATCGAGAATGTTTTCAGAATTCATGGCCTTCCGTCAGACGTCGTTTCGGACAGAGGTCCGCAATTCACGTCTCAATTTTGGAGGGAGTTTTGCCGTTTGATTGGGGCTTCCGTCAGTCTCTCTTCCGGCTTTCACCCCCAGTCTAACGGTCAAGCAGAACGGGCCAATCAGACTATTGGTCGCATCTTACGCAGTCTTTCTTTTCGCAACCCTGCGTCTTGGTCAGAACAGCTCCCCTGGGCAGAATACGCCCACAACTCGCTTCCTTCGTCTGCGACCGGGCTATCTCCTTTTCAGAGTAGCCTCGGGTACCAGCCTCCGCTGTTCTCATCTCAGTTCGCCGAGTCCAGCGTCCCCTCCGCTCAGGCTTTTGTCCAACGTTGCGAGCGCACCTGGAAGAGGGTCAGGTCTGCACTTTGCCGTTATAGGACGCAGACTGTGAGGGCTGCTAATAAGCGTAGAACTAAGAGTCCTAGATATTGTCGCGGTCAGAGAGTTTGGCTCTCCACTCAGAACCTTCCCCTTAAGACGGCTTCTCGCAAGTTGACCCCGCGGTTCATTGGTCCGTTCCGTATTTCTCGGGTCATTAATCCTGTCGCAGTTCGACTTCTTCTTCCGCGATACCTTCGTCGCGTCCACCCAGTCTTCCATGTCTCCTGCATCAAGCCCGTCCTTCGCGCCCCCGCTCGTCTTCCCCCCCCCCCCATCCTTGTCGAGGGCGCACCCATCTACAGGGTCCGTAGAATTTTGGACATGCGTCCTCGGGGCCGTGGTCACCAGTACCTCGTAGATTGGGAAAGGGGACGGTCCTGAGGAGAGGAGTTGGGTTCCCTCTCGGGACGTGCTGGACCGTGCGCTGATCGAGGATTTCCTCCGTTGCCGCCAGGTTTCCTCCTCGAGTGCGCCAGGAGGCGCTCGGTGAGTGGGGGGGTACTGTCATGTACTGTCATGTTGTGTCTTGTCTCTGTCCTTTCCCTTCACCCTGTCTCCCTCTGCTGGTCGTTGTTAGGTTACCTTTTCTCCCCCGCTTTCCCCCAGCTGCTCCTTGTCTCCTCTTGACTACCTCGTCACCCCTTCTCCCACCTGTTCCCCTTTTCCCTCTGATTAGTCCCCTATATCTCTCTCTGTTTTTGTTCCTGTCCTTGTCGGATTCTTGTTTGTTGTGTTTCATGCCTGAACCAGACTGTCGTCATGTTTGCTGTAACCTTGTCTTGTCCTGTCGGAATCTGCCGGCCCGTCTGAGCCTACCTATGTTTGGTAATTAAAGAAGCTCTGTTTAAGTTAATTCGCTTTTGGGTCCTCATTCACGCACCGTAACAACACCATACATGCTGTCTGCCATCTGCCCAGTACCATTGAAACTCAGATTAATCTCCGAAGAGCACCCTGCTCCAACGTGCCAGAGGCCATCAGAGGTGAGCATTTTCCCACAGAAGACGGTTACGACGCCAAACTGCAGTCAGGTCAAGACCATGGTGAGGATGAGGAGCACGCAGCCAAGCTTCCCCGAGACGGTTTCTGACAGTTTGTGCAGAAATTCTTTGGTTGTGCAAACCCATAGTATCATCAGCTGTCTGTGTGGCTGGTCTCAGACAATCTCACAGATGAAGAAGCCGGATGTGGAGGTCCTGGGATGGCATGGTTGCGTGTGGTCTACAGTTGTGAGGCCAGTTGGATGTACTGACAAATTCTCTAAAACAACTTTGGAGGTGGCTTATGGTGGAGAAATGAACATTCAATTCTCTGGCAACATCTCTGGTGGACATTACTGCAGTCATCCAATTGCACGCTCCCTCAAAACTTGAGACATCTGTGGCAATGTGTTGTGTGACTAAACTGCACATTTAAGAGTGGCCTTTTATTGTTCCCAGCACAAGGTGCTCCTGTGTAAACAAATTTATGCACACAATTTGAGATAAATAAGCTTTTTGTGCATATGGCCAATTTCTGGGATCTTTTATTTCAGCTCATGAAACATGGGAGCAACACTTTACATGTTGCATTTATATTTTTTGTTCAGTATTATTTACGGATAGCCTTGCGACATACTCCAAAACTCAGGCATCATTTACAAACAAAGCATTTGTGTTTAGTGAGTTTTCCAGATCAGTGGCAGTAGGGATGATCATGTGTTCTCTTGATAAGTGTGTGATTTGGACCATTTATCTGTTCTGCTAAGCATTCTAAATGTAACAAGTACTTTTGGGTGTCAGGGAAAATGTATGGGAGGAGCAGAAACCCGAAGACACTCGGCCCTCCGTCCAATGAGTTTGACACGTGTGACCTACAGCTGAAGTCAGAAGTTTACATACACCGTAGCCAAATACATTTAAACTCAGTTTTCACAATTCCTGACATTTAATCCTAGCAAAAAAATCCCATTTGGAAGACCCATTTGCGACCAACCTTTAACTTCCTGACTGATGTCTTGAGATGTTGCTTCAATATATCCACATAATTTTCCTACTTCATGATGCCATCTATTTTGGGAAGTGCCCCAGTCCCTCCTGCAGCAAAGCACCCCCACAACATGATGCTGTCACCCCCGTGCTTCACGGTTGGGATGGTGTTCGTCGGCTTGCAAGCCTCCCCCTTTTTCCTCCAAACATATCAATGGTTATTATGGCCAACAGTTATATTTTTGTTTCACCAGACCAGTGGACATTCCTTCAAAAAGTATGATCTTTGTCCTCATGTGCAGTTCCAAACCGTAGTCTGGCTTTTTTTATGCCAGATGTGGAGCAGTGGCTTCTTCCTTGCTGTGCGGCCTTTAAGGTTATGTCGATATTGGACTCGTTTTACTGTGGATGTAGTGTATTTTGTACCTGTTTCCTCCAGCATCTTTACAAAGTCCTTTGCTGTTGTTCTGGGATTGATTTGCACTTTTCGCACCAAAGTACGTTCATCTCAAGGAGACAGAACAATTCTCCATCCTGAGCGGTATGACAGCTGAGTGGTCCCATGGTGTTTATACTGTACTTGCATACTATTGTTTGTACAGATGAACATGACACCTTCAGGCATTTGTAAATTGCTCCCAAGGATGAACCAGACTTGTGGAGGTCTACATTTTTATTTCTGAGGTCTGGGCTGATTTCTTTTGATTTTCCCATGATGTCAAGCAAAGACGCACTGAGTTTGAAGGTTGGCCTTGAAATGCATTCACGGGTACACCTCCAATTGCCTCAAATGATGTCAATTAGCTTATCAGAAGCTTCTAAAGCCATGACATACAGTAATTTTCGGGAATTATCCAAGCTGTTTAAAGGCACAGTCAACTTAGTGTATGTAAACTTCTGACCCACTAGAATTGTGATACACTAAATTATAGGTGAATTCATCTGCCTGTAAATAATTATTGGAAAAATTACTTGTGTCATGCACAAAGTAGATGTCCTAATCGACTTGCCAAAACCATAGTTTGTTAACAAGAAATGTGTGGAGTGGTTGAAAAACACATTTTAATGACTCCAACCTAAGTGTATGCAAACTTCCAACTTCAACTGCACATAATGATATTATCATGGGCAAGAGCTAAGCCAAGCATCGATTATAATTTTACCGACACAAAAAGATCCCACCTTGTCTAGCATATTTTGTTTTGTCGATGTTTACTGAAACATTTTATATTTCCATCAGGCCTGTCGTGGCATGTTTATTCCGACATACACTTTACTCTTGTACAAAATTTGGATGGAAACCTGGTTAGTGACAATTATTTTATTTTTGGGCTCTGTACTCCATAACTTTGGAAAGATACAATGAGTTTAAAGTGCATGCTGTCAGCTTTGGTTTGAGGGTATTTTCATCCATATCCGGTGAACGGTTTCGAAATGTCAGCATATTTTGTACATATTTTAGGGGACAAATTCACTTATATGTGTGTTAAAGTAGTACAACGTTAAGTGTTTGGGCCCATATTCATAGCAGGCAATGACTACAAATTTGTGACTACAAATTTGTTAGACGCATTTGCTGTTTGTTTTGGTTGTGTTTCAGATTATTTTGTGCCCAATAGAAATTAAAGGTAAATCATGTATTGTCATTTTGGAGTCACTTTTATTGTGAATAAGAATACAATGTTTCAAAACTCTTCTACATTAGTGTGGATGGTACCATGATTATGGATAATCCTGGATGACTTGTGAATAATGATGAGTGAGAAAGTTACAGACGCACAAATGTCATACCTCCTTTAAAACGCTAACTTCCCCATGTTATTGTAATGGTGAGAGGTAAGCATGTCTTGGGGGTATGACATGTGTGTGCTGCACTGAAACACAGAGACAAAACAACAACAAATATGTGACTGTCCCAATACTTTTGGAGCTCACTGTATCATTAGCCTGTACTGGTTTAAACCAGTTCGCAAGTGTTTTGTTTAATTCTGTTGAGCCATTTTCTTTGGTCAAATTAAGTTCCAACTCTAGTGTTGTGTTTGCCGCAATATAATATCCCTATAAACAATGACTTAACTTACTTTTGATTTTACCCTAATAAAGTTCAGAAAACTTTTGTGATGGTTTGGTATGGTGTGGCTATTAGCCTATTATACTGCAGGACTATGATATAAAGGCAGTGCCTCAACTGAACTTGAGGTGAGGAAAAATGTTTTAGGCCTAAAAGAGTTACTCCTATAATCTGACAATATAATGCTTATCTCTATAAAAAAATATGTATATAAATGATCCTCCTTCTGCACACCTGTATCTATATGGCAGACGCAGTAGCCAATCTGACAAGGGGTAAGACATGCATGTTGGTGTCATAGCATGCCACCGGCATATCTCTCTCTCTCTCTCTGGGGCTAGGCCTAAGCTTCTCTTCCTTTTTATATTTATTTGTTAAATATTAATATCATACAGTGGACACCTAAGCCTATAGGCCTACGCACACAATGCCCAGATGTGTTTAGTGCTCAGATCTCCAACAGCTGAACCGCGAGGTGGATAATTATTATTCTAGAAACCAATAAAACAATATGCTTCAAAGTTTTGCATGTGCTACACATCGAAACACAATGAATAGTGTTTTTGCAATTTGTTCTAGGCTGTTTTCAAGGACATGTAAATGTGGCTCATTTGGCCAACATCCCTTGTTTATTGATGGCACTGGCTGCATGGGTGGATGCCCAAGGAAGTTACGTACCTAATGCATATGTCCGATAAATGACAACATTCCCGGTTACTTGACCTGCACCCTGACACACACGGGTCAAACCCACTTAATTCTGCTCCTCTCTTCTCACCACCCTAGCTGCTACAGGGAGGGGAGGCAGAGGAAAAGTTGTGTACTGGTAGATAAATTAACACGAAATGTAAAATTATTTGGGAAATGGCCAATCAAATCCTCGGAGAGGGCTGACAAGTAAATTGCTGGTGCTACCGCTACAACACAATGAGGGCTTTGTGTGCGTGCGTGCATGCGTGTGTGTGTGTGTGTGTGTGTGCGTGTATGTGTGCTTACATACGGCTACTGTCCAATAGCCCACATTCATAACTTACATGGTTCTCCACAAGGCCACTAGCAGCAGTATTTGACAATTTAAAGGCAGATTTTATGCAGCCGATTGTATTTTTTCAAGAGTGTCGAGGGGCGAGATGCTCTGATGGTAATCGTCTATCTCCTCAGGGCGGGAACCAAAAACAAGATGAGCCTCCTCTCCACGGCACTCTGCTCTAATACAGATGTCACACACACACACACACACACACACACACACACACACACACACACACACACACACACACACACACACACACACACACACACACACACACACACACACACACCACAGCCCTCCACTCTAAGATGGATGTTTCATAACCTCTTGAGACACACACAAACATACTCAAGAACATGGAAAATTCTCCAGATTTGAATTAAGTGATTGCTGATTCTCTTGCTGAGTCTCTTAGAAGGTACTGCATATCTTATTTGTTCTAGAATATGTTCATACATATTATGTAGCAGACACAGTTGATCGTGCACACTGATTGAAAGTTCATGTTTTGAAATATAATATGTCTACTTTTATGTCTACTACACAGCTGGTGTGACATGTCTCAGTAACAATGCACTATGCCATAGTTTTTTTTAGCTTGGATTAAATAGACTATTAACCTATACACACTCACTTTTCAATGTTGGGACTGAAAACACCCACAGCTTAGTTGATGATCAACGGAATTGTTACAATACATGCCCAGAGGTACATTTCTGCCCAGTACCCACTGCAAATTTTAACTTCCAAAGTTTTTGCTCTCAAAACTGTTCCCTTCCTCTGCTCATCACCTCTGCTTGAGCAAGCTGCATCGCCATGGCTACACGGCCAGCATTGTAATCAAAGATATGCCCTTATTTGGACCCAAGGTTAGTTCGCTGACATTTGAAGCTGATTAAGAATTTGCCTGGGCTGCGACCTTTGCGAGGCATGAACTGCGATGTCATTGCATTAGCACTTCCATTATCATGCAGTCACATCTAATCACAGCAGCGTCCCCGCCACCCCTAGACCAGCATTAAGGACCTCTTAATGTATGGGACCAATTATTTGAATAAAGCTTAAACTATTAGAGGAGTGGACCAGGGCTTTTAGCCAAGACTAAATCAAGTTAATGTCATTAAATCCCAGGTCCATAGGAATGTCGTTTTTCTTTTACTCTCTCTCTAGAAGAGTAGGAGGAGTAGACGGAGGGCTTTGTATTTTTCTCTGCTTCCATGTTTTGTAATATAATATCCCTTATCCCCGTGTTTTATTCACCATGCAATAACAAAAAATAGGTCCAAATTGTGAAAATACATTATGATACAAAATCCTGCATGTGTATGTCACTTTCGCATGAAGGATCGGGAGACAGATGCAGGAGTGCGTAATAGGGATTTTTATTTAGCCCAAATTACATTGTGCCGTGTAATGGCACGGGGACGAAGAACAAACAAACACGTAGCAAAAACACAGGGTTGAAACCCAAACAAAGAAGCGAGGAGTACCTTGAATAAATAACACACGCGCACTATGATTAACACACGGGAGGAGACCCGTAATCACCTGTGCAATCCACAAGGGCACGAACGCCCAAAACACAGGTACTCACACGCACCAACGGACAACAATTGACAGCACCATAATAAACAAAGGGCACATATATATACAAATACAATCAGTGGGAATAGGGGCCAGGTGTGCGCAATGAAAGTTCCAGAGGGATCCGTGACAGTACCATCCCCCGACGTGCACTAGCAGCGCAACAAAAACCGTCTCGAGGATGATCACAGGAACACAGTGTAGGTCGATCAGGACCCAATGGCGGTGGCATCAGACGGACCAGTGGCGTCAGACGGACTGGTTGTGGCGGCGTCGGATGACCCAGTTGCATCTGCCGAAGTCACAGTGTTGTCGGATGGGCCATTCCCGTTGTCTCCCTCAATGGTTGATTATTCTGTCTCGTTGGCATGAAGAGAGTCGGGAAACAGACGTAGGAATGCGTAATAGTTGTTTTTATTAAGGCCCAAATTACGGAATGCCGTGTAAAGGCACGGGGACAAAGACCAAACAAACACATAGCTAAACACAGGGTAGAAGCCCAAAACTAAAGAATGTGGAGTACCTCAAATAAATAACATTAGCGCAGATTATCACACTGGACGAGACCCGTAATCATCTGAGCAATCCAAGAAAACAAAGATAACTAAGGTCAGGGCGTGACAGTCCCCCCCCTCCCCCCAAAGGTGCGGACTCCCGGCCGCAAACCTAAACCTATATGGGAGGGTCTGGGTGGGCATCTAAAATCCGTGGCGGCTCTTGTTCTGGACGCCGCCCCCCTCCTTTACTCTGAGTCCGCTCTTGTAGCACAGACCCGTGGATCATCGTCGGAGGCTCTGGACTGCGGATCCTTGCCGTAGGCCTCGGGCTGGGGACCCTTGCTGCATGGATCATCGCTGGATGTTCTTGCTGGAGACCCCGGGCTGGGGATCGCAGCTGGAGACCCTGGGCTGGGGATTGTCGCTGGAGACCCCGGGCTGGAGATCATCGCTGGAGGTTCCGGACTGTGGCCCATCGTTTCAGGTTCCGGTCTGTGAACTGTCGCCTGACGCTCTGGACTGCCAAGGCGCACTGTAGGCCTGGTGCGTGGTGCCGGCACTGGTGGTACCGGGCTGGGGACACGTACCTCAAGGCGAGTGAGAGGAGCAGGAACAGGGCGTACTGGACCCTGGAGTCGCACTGTAGGCCTGGTGCGTGGTGCCGTAACTGGTGGTACCGGGTTGGAGACACGCACCTTAGGGCGAGTGCAGGGAGGAGGAACAGGGCGTACTGGGCTCTGGAGGCGCACAGGAAGCCTGGTGCGTGGTGTTGGCACTGGTGGTACTGGGCTGGTGACACACACCTCAGGGCGAGTGCAGGGAGGAGGCACAGGATACAGTGGACCGTGGAGACCCATTGGAGATCCAGAATATAGAGCTGGCTCAAGCTGTCCTGGCTGGATGCCCCTTCTAGTCCGGCAAATGCGAGGAGCTGGAATAGAGCGCACCGGGCTAGAATAGCGCACTGGAGACACCATGCGCATCTCTGCATAACACGGTAAGCACGAGGAGTTGGCTCAGGTCTCCTACCTGACTCAGCCAATCTCCTGGTGTGCCGCCGCCCCCCCCAAAAAATGTTGGGGCTGCCTCTCGGGCTTCCGTGCTAGCCGTGTACCCTCATATTGTTGCTGTTCCTCTATTCTCCGGTATTTATCCTCGTAGTATCTCCGTTCCGCTTTCGCTGCCTCTAACTCCTCCTTAAGATGATGATACTCCCCCGGCTGTGTCCAGGGTCCTGCTCCATCTAATACCTCCTCCCAGGTCCATTTCCCCATTAAGCGCTGTTCCTCCCTTTCACGCTGGTTGTCCTGGTTTGGTGGGTTATTCTGTCACGTTCGTCATAACCATGAGACCAAGGCGCAGCGTGAGATGAATACATGATTATTTTATTAAAATGAAGAACACTTAAACAAACCGACCGTGACGCTACTAGACACGAGTGCTGACATTCAACTACACATAGAAAATATGTATAGGATGAATAGGATCCCCAATCAGAGACAACGATAAACAGCTGCCTCTGATTGGGAACCAATTCAGGCCACCATAGACCTACATTACCTAGACAATACCCAAAACCGCATAGATATACAAAAAACCCTAGACAAGACAAAAACACACATACCACCCTCGTCACACCCTGACCTAAACAAAATAATAAAGAAAACTAAGGTCAGGGCGTGACAAAAACACACAGCACATGTACTCACACGCACCAATGGACATAGTAACAGTAATCAACAGCACCATGGTGAACAAAGGGAACATATATACAAATACAATCAGTGGGAATAGGGGCCAGGTGTGTGCAATGAAAGTTCCAGAGGGATCCGTGACAGTGTACCTCTGCAGAGATATTGTCCCATTGTGTCTTTAACCAAAAACAGAAGACCCAGCAGTGATACAATAACCAACCTATGGCCTAAAATCCAGCAGAGGATTGAGAGTGTCGGTGTGGACATGTAAAGGTTTGAACCCTGCTGGTTTGAAATATAATCTGGTGCTGCGTGTTCCCAGATCATGACTAAGGATGCGTCCCAAATGGCACCCTATTCCCTACAAAGGGCTCTGGTCAAAAGTTATACGTGGAATCGGGAACAATTTGGGACGCAGATGAGAAAAAGCCCCTTCATCCCACGCCACCTGTGACTTCCACTGGGCCTCGCAGGCCTACGTCTTGCCCCTCTCTCTCCCTCACCCCGCTCTCTCTTTGTCTCTCACAGTCTCTGGGACTCTTTACTGTGCCCCTGCCTTGCACACCTGCTTTGATTTTAGATCCAAGTATCTCTCCCCAGCCTCTCATCTCCGGTCATGGGGTTTAAAACACAGACTCCATCTGCGTCCACATTAACACCCTATTCTCTTTAAAGTGAATAAGGCTCTGGTCAAATTCCCTTTGTTCCCCATAGGGCTGTGGTCAAAATGTAGTGTGCTATGTAGGGAATTGGGTGCCATTTGAGCCGCATCATGACAGTAAGGGCTGCACTGTGCTCTGTTTCACAAAACCACTCACAATGTGCAAGCACTGCTTTTTTATTGGTCTTCTATTTCATATTCTTCAGTTTTTTTTATTATATTACCCCTGGGACATGAATAAAGCTACTTTTCCAACCCAAAGAATATGAAAGAATAGAAAGTTGACTGTGAGCTAGTAGAGTCAGAGGTTTATATTTTAAGTTCGATCAGTGGGTTTTGTTGTGTTTCTCTGTCAGTCATCAATGATGTTTCATTTTAATATTCCAGTTGGGTCGTTCCACGTCATTTCAGCATTGTTTTGACATAGTTAGAAACCGAAGATAAGCATTCCTGCAACATTATTTTGTTGGAAGACAATTTCAACTCCGATAAATTAAGCTAATTAATCGCACCCAAATTGGCCATTTCAATTTATAGAATTAATTCAATATTGACAAAATATAGTTAAATCGAGTACAGGTTTAACTGTATGACTCCCGAGGGCTCCAGAGTGGTGCAGTGGTCTAATGCACTGCATCTCAGTGCTAGAGACATCACTGCAGACACCCTGGTTCAAATACAGGTTGTATCACAACCAGCTGTGATTGGGAGTCCCATAGGGTGGTGCATAATTGGCCAAGCGTTGTCTGGGTTTGGCTGGTGTAGGCTGTCATTGTAAGTAATAATTTGTTCTTAACTGACTTACCTAGTTAAATAAATGTTTTTTTAAAATGACGACAAAGACAAAATACAATATGGAATTGAGTAGTTTGGGGTAGGCCTAGTCTCTAAGGAATGCTTCTCAGAGGCAAATGCTGATGACAGGTTGCCCTATGCTGGGCAGCTGGCATCAATATCACCCATTTGGAAAACGGGGTTCCGATGAAGGATCATCAGGTTATTATGCTGGTGGTGGTGGGGAGTTGGAAGGTCATTGGAAGACTGTTGCTGCAAAACATCAAGTGAGAGACGAAGCTATATGATATTGTTTTATTAATATGTTAATTTTATATGTTAATTTTAAGACCCGTTTAAGAATCTAAAATAATATTAAAAATGTCTCTGTTACTGATATTAGTCCATTCAAACGCATTGAATAACAGACTCACTTCATGGAACAACAGCCCCAAAAATCAATCAAAGGGACATTTTATTTGAGGTTTCTATCTTATAACTGAGAGATACAGTTAGTCAGAAGTTTACATATACTTAGGTTGGAGTCATTAAAACTCATTTTTCAACCACTTTCTTGTTAAAACCTCTTTGGGCTAGGGGGCACTATTTTCACGTCCGGATGAAAAGCGTGCCCAAAGTAAATTGCCTGTTACTCAGGCCCAGAAGCTAAGATATGCATATAATTGGTAGATTTGGATAGAATCAAATCCAATCAAATGTATTTATATAGCTCTTCTTACATCAGCTGATATCTCAAAGTGCTGTACAGAAACCCAGCCTAAAACCCCAAACAGCAAGCAATGCAGGTGTAGAAGCACTTAGAAAACACTCTAAAGCTTCTAAGACTGCTAAAATAATGTTTGTCAGTATAAAATAACTTATTTAGCAGGTGAAACCCAGAGGACAAACCATCCAGGAAAAAAGTCAATTGAGGTCACTATGTTTTCAATGAGTTTTCTATGGGAAACTATATTTATGAAGAACCTGGTTGCAGTTCCTATGGCTTCCACTAGCTGTCAACAGCCTTTACAAAATGGTTGATGTTTTCTTTTGAGAAATGAAGAAGTAGGGCTGTTCATTGTGAGTGTCAAGCCAAGTGAACTCTATTGTTTGTTGCGCACGACCTGGTGCTCGCTCCACGTTGATTTTATCCGCTATTGAACACAGTATATTCCGTTTTGAATTTTAACGATTATTTACGTTTTAGGAAACCTAAGGTTGGATTAGAAAAGTTGTTTGAAATGTTTGGACCAAGTTTACAGGTAACTTATTAGATAATTTGTAGTCATGTTGGGCGAGTTGGAACTGATACATTTCTGAATCAAACGCGCAAAATTAATGGACATTTTGGGGATATAAAGAAGAAATTGATTTTGTGATGTTTCTGGGAAATTTTGGAGTGCCAACAGAAGAAGATCTTCAAAGGTAAAGGCATTAATTATATAGTTATTTCTGACTTTTTTGTCGCACCTCCCTGGTTGAAATGTGTTTGTCATGCATTTGTATGAAGGGGCGCTTTCCTCAGAAAATCGCATGGTTTGCTTTCGCCGTGAAGCCTTTTTGAAATCTGACACAGCGGCTGGATTATTATTAAGAAGTTAAGCTTTATTTTGATGTATTGCACTTGTGATTTTATGAACGTTAAATATTTCTAATAATTTTAGTTGGAATTTCGCGCTCTGCAATTTCACTGGATGTTGTCGATACGTTCGTCTAGCCTTATCAGGTTTTAACAAACTACTTTGTGCGTGACACAAGTCAACAACAACAACAATTTTTTATAGACAGATTATTTAACTTAATCATATATAATATAATTAATTATAATATAATTATAATTTATTTCACAATTCCAGTGCATCAGAAGTTTACATACACAATGTTGACTGTGCCTTTAAACAGCTTGGAAAATTCCAGAAAATGATGTCATGGCTTTCGAAGCTTCTGATAGGCTAATTGACATCATTTGAGTCAATTGGAGGTGTACCTGTGGATGTATTTCAAGGCCTACCTTCAAACTCAATGCCTCTTTGCTTGATATCATGGGAAAATCAAAAGAAATCAGACCAGACCACAGAAATAAAATGTAGACCTCCACATGTCTGGTTCATCCTTGGGAGCAATTTCAAAATGCCTGAAGGTACCACGTTTATCTGGTACGCACGTATAAACACCATGGGACCACTCAGCCATCATACCGCTCAGGATGGAGACGCGTTCTGTCTCGGTGATTAATGTACTTTGGTGTGAAAAGTGCAACTCAATCCCAGAACAACAGCAAAGGACCTTGTGAAGATGCTGGAGGAAACAGGTACAAAAGACACTATATCCACAGTAAAACGAGTCCAATATCGGCATATCCTGAAAGGTCGCTCAGCAAGGAAGAAGCCACTGCTCCAAAACTGCCATAAAAAAAGCCAGACTACGGGTTGCAACTGCACATGGGGACAAAGATTTTACTTTTTGGAGAAATGTCCTCTGGTCTGATGAAACAAAAATAGAACTGTTTGGCCATAATGACCATTGTTATGTTTGGAGGAAAAAGGGGGAGGCTTGCAAGCTGAAGAACACCATCCCAACCGTGAAGCACGGGGGTGGAAGCATCCTGTTGTGGGAGTGCTTTGCTGCAGGAGGGACTGGTGCACTTCCCAAAATAGATGGCATCATGAGGAATGGAAAATTATGTGGATATATTGAAGCAACATCTCAAGACATCAGTCAGGAAGTTAAAGCTTGGTCACAAATGGGTCTTCCAAACGGACAATGACCCCAAGCATACCAAAGTTGTGGCAAAATGGCTTAAGGACAACAAAGTCAAGGTATTGGAGTGGCCATCACAAAGCCCTGACCTCAATCCTATAGAACATTTGTGGTCAGAACTGAAAAAGCATGTGTGAGCAAGGAGCTTATTTGGGTTATGTTAAACGTGATATGATGTTTGCATGCGTCAACTCAAAAACAGAATACTTGAGTATCCCGAATAATAACGGGATATTGGTTTGCATGTAAATGATAATTGAGAGCAGTTATATTCCCAGATGGGTGGTATACACATTACATAGCACAATGGCATTCATTTCAGAGAAAGGGGTTTATGTAGCTTTGGTAAGTGTGAGTCTGTGCACGTACATGTGTGTGTACCAAATGTGTGTATGATTGTTAATTAAATATGTGTAAGTGTGTGTGTGTGTGTGTGTGTGTGTGTGTGTGTGTGTGTGTGTGTGTGTGTGTGTGTGTGTGGAGAGAGAGATACTTGCATATACAGTACATAGTTGGAAGTAAATTATGCTGGTGATGGTGCTGTTAGATGCTCACTTGAGAGAGAGGGTGTATGTGTGTTTTTCAGCTGTTGTCCAATGGGGGGCACATGAAGGGCAGTGGCCAGTGGACAGCAGGGTCAGGTCAGTACTGGACTGGCTGGCAGGCTGCCAGGGGCTCCACAACCACTGCTGCTGGCAGTGTGGAGCTCACTCACATTAGGGAAATGAAAGGTTATCCTGCTAATGTGGGAATTGCAATCAGAGGCAGATGCTGCAGGTCCAAACAGCAGGGATAGGTCCAAAATGACACCATATTCCCTAAATAGTGCACTACTTTTGACCAGAGCACTATGGGATCCATTGGCTCCAGCCTAAAGTAGTGCACTATAGGGAATGCCATTTGGGATACACAGCAGGCCAGGTTGGAGGCATTGGATGGAGGGAGAGCAGGGCAAAGGCCCTCTAACTACCCCCCCCCCCCTGTCCCTGTCACTCTCTTTCTCTCCTCTTTCCCCAGCCTCTGCTGTGTATCTGTGCAATGAGAGGATTTCAAATTGACCAGTGTAACCTAGTGTTGATTATTCAGTGTAACATGTCTATTGTTCATTCAGGAGTTAAATTACATCTAAGAGTAAAATTAACACTCAGTAGTGTTTTTTTTTTTTTTGGGGGGGGGGGGACCACAGTGTTTATAACCAGTGTTGAGTGTGGGAGTGTGATTGTCAGTTTTACTCTGTGGAGAGTAAAACATGCTTATCAAAACTACGACCATCATTATCATATTTGCCAGCATGCTCTACTGTAGGTAGATTTTGTATGATTGTTTTTAATATCTGATATTGATTCTTGGTTTAAT